>NC_085137.1:115504903-115822690 GCF_035046485.1 Aedes albopictus
ATATATTAATAATAGCTTAAATGTATTCTTAAAAATGTCAAAATGTGAATGGCAGTCTGTAAGTGTATCCAGAACATCTAGAATCGGTTCAAACAACACAGCGTAACAAAAAATTACTTTTGGTCTGTCTCAAGAGCAAACTTATGTGTCTCTGACAGATTTTGGGCCGCTGAATCCGATTTATGTTAGGTACGATGTTTCCCATACAAATCACCCTCCAAAAGTTGCATGCAAGTTAACATATTAACATAAAATGCTTAAATCCATCAAATTTGATTTGGTAAAAGGAAATATTCTGCATGAGTCGTTAGTTTAGATGTTAATTGACCATTTTACCTTTTGATTGCCGAAAAAAATATTTCCATGCTTAATGGCTTGCAGTCAAAAAAGCCCAAAATCGCATATTTTGCCCTATAAATTGAGGTATAGCTCAAAATTGTGACGTGCTGGAGTAAATCTGAGCCCAGATTCGGACTCAGCGGCCCAAAATCTGGCAGAAACACATAAGTTTGCTCTTGAGACAAAAAATGTTACGCTGTGTTAGTAGAAAGTTAAGATTGAGGGCGCACTTTGCTCCACCCTTCCCGACTTTAAGCCGTCCATCAAGCATCTCATCGGGCAGCAGCGCATTAGCCATGGGCTAAGCTGCAACCGAAGGTCATTTCCAGGTTGGCTGACATAATTAGATTTAGTGAGTGCTCTTGGTGACGGCTGCTGGTGGCGAGTTTAGAGAAATATGCACACATCACACGTGAGATCATTATTAAACGTGGAATGCACCATCGTTCTGACGGTTCCGTTATCGCGCGCACTACTGCAACTGTGCGAAGAAGAGCTGATGATCTCCTGCACTGAAATAAATTTTGTTGTCGTTTCCACCGAATCCATGGTAGAATTAAGAACTGTACCAACAATTTTCAACCGAATGCAAAATTCTGTTGATTGTACTGAAATATTGTCAATATTACCATGCGTGTATTACTGTTGACTAAAAACATTCTTGGTTCTACTATTTGGGCATTGTTATTTCGACCATGTAGACTTGAATGTTGCGCGTCTTAGATAAACATGGTCAAAAATACAATGTCAAAATAGTAACATCAAGAATGTTTTTAGTCAATGGTACTTTACGCATGGTAATATTGCCCATTGCACGGTGACGTCATCAAGAAATCGCTCTCTTTCTCTCCTACGGGAAATTAGAAAACAACAGGACCAACACCTGTCAAATTTGACAGGTACTGGTCCTGTTGTTTTTAAACTCTCTGAAGGAGCAAAAGAGATAGAATTTCGCCGTGAAGTGGTCTATTGACAATGTTTCAGTACAATTAACAGAATTTTGCATTCGGTTGAAAATTGTTGGTACAGTTCTTAATTTTACCATGGATTCGGTAGAAACAACAACAAAATTTATTTCAGTGTGCGGGAAACTGAACGGTTGTTTATCTGGATTCAGTGAAGCGATGTGTGTTTTCGTGTGTATGTGGGCAGCTAAGGAAAATGCTGCGAGGAACATCCGTGGGAGTTGTACCACCGCAGCAAATCCAACCGGTACATAATGAATAATAAACAATTCGGCATCACCGAGTGACTTCAGGCAGCAGTGGTAATGAATTCGGTGCCAAAACCAGCCCGTGCGGTGCAACACGACGACGCAGCTGTTTGCTAATGTAACAAGGTTTGTGCTGATACTGATTTATGTGTACTTATGCAAGAAAATAGCTTCTCGAATTGCTGGGGTGTAATCTCTAGTTAATCATAAATTACACTATAATGGTCAGTGAGCACACTAAATCAAATAAACGTCCATATTTTTCTCTGATGCATGTTTGGTGACTTTCTATTTTCAAAATACCATGTTTCAAAAACAACAACAACAAAAAACATACATTACTGAATTTTTGATACGTGTACGACAAATAATGTGGTGAATTTCTTTGTGAAATCAAAACAGTCCATAGTATCTGTTGCGTACACTGAGGATACTGTTCGTATGTTTTTCATAGTTTACATCTTATGAATCAGTAATTTTTATTATTTTCATCATTTCATAGTTCTAGTATGCTTTTCATACTTTGAAATGCGAAATCTATAAGGTTTGTCGTATGAAAAATCTCATAAGAAGCATCGTATGAAAATCATAAGATGTGTTATGAAACACCATTGTTAAAAAAGAACAAAACTTTTATTGGCTTCTAATCACTTCAACTTCCGAAGCGTCGATGGGCGTATGAGTAAAGCACGCACTCGCCAACCTTGACGTCCCTGGTTCGATTCCAGGTTGCGGTTTTTTTTTTATTTGTGCAAAATATTTCATAAAAATATATATGATAACCATACGACATAGTTTCAGTTTTTATACGTTATCGGTATGATTTTCATACGTGAGTGTTATGAAATTTATACAGTAACAGTATGACAATAATAGTTGGCGCTTTGAATCCGAAATCATAGTTCGTAACTATGATTTTCGCAAGAAATTCTTGTGGCAAAAAATCATAGTTGATTCGTATGATTTTCGGAGTTGCAGTATCCTCAGTGTACGTTTACAATACGCTAGCCGTTAGTGGAACTGGCAACCCTGAATTAAAAGTAAGATATAACCGAAGAAGTGAATTGTTTCGGAGAGCTTCGGCAGTGGTTGACATAGAGTTGAACAAGGTGGTTAGGAGAATTGTCTTCTCGAAAATGGGAATGAAAACTGCAATGTAAGATATCAATTTATGTAAAGAATCAAACAATAATTAGAAATAAATTTACAGTATTGAAGCTGCGTAAAATGAAAGCTGCTGTTGATAAGTTGTTTTAATTCCGGAGGCGACAATATCCTAACAGTATCCAACGGGTTGTAAAACTATGAGTCTACAAGGAGCGTCCAGAATAGCTCTAGTCCTCACCAGGAATGCCAGATGAAATTTTCCAATGTCCTCATATGTCTTCACACTCCATATTGTGGCTATGGTAAAAAAAATAATGTTAATTATCAAAATTTATGCTATGTTCTCACTGCGCTCTATGTCAAGTAATATAAAGTAATGATATCCTGTATCAAGAAAGGCGTTTACACTAAATCGACATGATTTACCTTCACGTTGATGTTGACGAATTTAAGAAATGTTGTACATTTTTTATCAAATTCCTCAAGAAACTGATTTCTCAAGTGAGTGTTGGAGGTTATCTCGAAGAAACTCTAGCGACATTGCGAGAAATTTTAGTGAACATTCCGCATAAAACCTGATTACATTCCTGAAAATTCCTGCAATGATTTCCAAGTATATTTTATGGATTGTTAGGAAGAATATTTATTTATTTATTTATTTTGAGAAAATTTTTAGTAAAACTGTGGTGATTATTGTTTAATTCGGATGTTAGTGGGATTTTAGGCAAATTTCGGAGCAAATTGCCTAAACATTTTAATATTATCTTCATTCCTGTTTGGCTTCCACTAGGAGTTTCTTTTGTAAATGCTCCAGGAGTTGCTTCAGGGCTTCATTTAGGACTTTCTTTTGTAATGCCTTCATGTGTATGGAATCCCTTCAATAGTTTCTTCTGGGATTCTTCCAGTTTTTTTGTGATTCCTCATGAAGTGCCTTCTGGGAGTTCGCTGGGAAGTCCTCCTAGAGTTTCCCAAGAATTAGTCTATGTGTTCTTCAGGCATTCCTCCAGAATTACCCCGGGATTTTCCCAGGACATTTCTACAGAAGCCGGCGAGAATTTATCTTGGAGTGCCCAGGGATTTTCTCCAAAATTTCCTGGGTATTGCTTCCTCCAGACCTTCTCCAGTAATTTACCGAGAATCCCTTCATGGCTTCCCCATGAATACTACGGGAATTCCTTTAAAAGTTTCCGATTAATTCCTGCAACATTTGTGGTAGAACTCCTGCAGAATTTCCCTGGGAATATCTCCTTGATTTGACTGGGAATAGCTACATGGGTCATTCCATATGAAGTGACCGAGAAAATGTGAAAATTTACAACCGACCATCACGGATTTGAACCAAATTTGGTTGAAACATTTGTTTAGATTGAAAAAGAGAAAATCCAAATTTTGATGCCGATCGGATCACCCCTCGGCCCGTGGCAGCACCCCTCGTTTTGGCCGATATGAAAATTATCCTCTCTTTCTTTTATTTTTCTCATTGAAACGATTGCACCTACACAATTTTTATCTTCGGCTTTTTTAAAGGAAATCGTTCAGGGAATCTAGAAAAAATATTATTTTTTTGATACAGTGTTGCCAGATATCATATTTTTCAATTTTAAAACTAAAAATCGATTTTTCTTAAAATACGTATAAGGGGCTGTCCATAAACCACGTGGTCATTTTTTGGGACTTTTCAAACCCCCCCCCCCCCGCGTGGTCATTTGTCCATACAAAATTTTTAATTAGTCTATACAAAATAATCATTAGATACTACGCATCGTCGCGCAACTGGTAGCAAGTATGCATTATCTATTAAATTACCTCCAAAACTTCTATGAAATTTACTTCAGGAGTTTCCCAAGAAATCCTCCAGCAATATTGCATGGTTTTCTCAGAGTTTCCCTGGAGTTCTTCTCAGTTTTTACCAAAATTCCTAAAGAAGCCAAACCAAAATTCCTCCAGGAGTTTCTCAGAAATTCCTGTAAGAGTTTCTCAGGAATTTCTCCAGGAGTATCTCAGGAACTCCTTCAGGAGATCCTTGGGAATTCCTCTAAGAGTTCATCGGGAATTCCTTTAGGATTTCTTTGGGAATTCCTCCAGGAGTTCCTTGGACTTTCCTCCAGGAGTTCATCAGGAATCCCTGCAGAAATTTCCCGGCATTTTCTACAAAAGTACCCAAGAGTTTATCATGGATCTCCCAGGGAATTCCTTGCGGAGTTTCATAGGCATTCCTCCACCAGTCCCCAACATTTTTTCCAGGAATTTCCCGGAAATCACTCCATGGCTTCTCCACGAATATCACAGGAATTCCTATAAAAGCTTCCGAAAAATTCCTACAGAATTTATGGCATAATCCCTCCCGTATTTCCCTGGGAACTTATCAATGGCTTTCCTGGAAATAACGACATTCATTATACGAAAATTCCATCCAGAATTTCCACGAAACTTACTTTAGAAGATCACCAAGAAGTCCTCTAGGAATAATGCATAGTTCTCTTCAGGATGTCCCTAATAATTTTCCAGGTTTTTCTCGAAAACTCCGTAAGAAGTTCCACGGATTTTTTTCCATGAGTTCCATAAAAAATCTGAAAATTCCTCCAGAAGATCCTCGGGAAGTTATCCTGGAGTTACTCTAGAATTATTATTGGCTCTTTATTATGGGGATTTTCAGCCCGAGGCTGGTTCATCCCCCGCTCTCTAGAATTACTCCTTGGAAATTCTCGGGAATTCCTCCAAAATATCCTCGGGAAATCCTCCTGGAGATCGTCGGGAATTCCTCCACGAGATCCTTAGGATTTCTTCCAGAAGTTCTTCGGGAACTTCACCAGGATTGGGATGGGATTCCATAAGTTTCCCGAAAATTCATCCAGGAATTCCTCATATATTCCTCAATGAATTCCTTCATGAGTTCTTCGCAAAAGATCCTCGACAAAATCCGCGTGAATTCCTCCAGGAGTTCCTTGGAATTTCCCCAGGAGATCCTCGGGAATTCCTCCAGGAGTTCAGCGGAAATCTCTCCAGGAATTCCTTAAAGAGTTTCTCGGAAATATTTCCAGGAGTTCTCGAGAATTCCCCCAACAGTTCCTCGGCAGTTCCTTCGGGGGTTGCTCGAAAAATCCTCCAGGGATGAAGTGTTTTTCAGGAATCCCTCCAAAGAATGTTCTTGAAGGTTGTTTTGGCAGTCCCTCGAGAATTTCTTCAGATTTCCCAGATACCTACTGCAGGAGTTTCCCGTGAATTCCTGATAATTTCCTGAAGTTTTTCGTAGTAGATCATCCAGTTGAACTTCTGATAAACTTCTAAAAGATTTCTTGAGATTATCCTAAAAGTATTCCCGAGAAAATGCTAGAGGAACTCCTGGAGGTATACCCGAGAATCTCCCAAAGAAATTCCCGAGGAACTCCTGTTTTAATACCCAAGAAACACCAGGAGGAATTCCTGGGGAACTCCTGGAGAAATTTCCGTAGAACTCCTGGATGAATTCCTTTTGCTGGAGGTATTCCCGAGGTACCCCTAAAGGAATTGCCGAGGATTTCGCAAGGAACTCTTGAAGGAATTTCCTAAGAACTCCTGAAGAAACTCTCGGCGAACTCTGGAGGAATGTTCAGGGAACTCTTGAAGAATTTTGCAAGGAACTCCTGAAATGAACTCCTGAAGGAATTCTGAGGAACTCCTAAAAGAATTCCCAAGGAACCCTTGGAGACATTTTCGAGGAACTCCTGGAGGAATTTCATGGAATGCATGGAGGAACTCCTGGAGAAATTCCCGAGGAACTTCCGAGGTATACCTGAATCTCTTGGAGAGAGTTCCGAATGGCTCCTGGAAGAATCTATGGGAGAGAAATTCTCGAGGAACTGAGAAACTCCTGGAGGAATTCCCGAAGAACTTCTGAAGAAATTCCCTAGGAATTCCAGGATGAATTCCTGAGGAAATCCTGAAGGAATTCTCGAGGAACATCTGGATGAATTTCCTAGGAACTCGTGGAGGAATTCCAGAGGATCTCCAAGAGAAATTTGTCTGCAATTCCTGAAGGAATTCTCGAGGAGCTCCTGAACAAATTCTCAGCAAACTCCTGCAAAAATTCTCGAGAAACTTCTGGAGAAATTTCCTAAGAAACCCTTAAAAAAATCTGGAGGAACTCCTAAACGAATTCCCGAGGAACTCCTAGAGAAATTCCCGAAGAACTCATGGAGGAATTCCTGATGAACGCCTGAAGAAACTCCCGGCAAACTTCTGGAGGAATTTCCGAGGAACTCCTGGAAGAATTCTCGAGAAACTCTTGAAGGAACTTCACGCTTTCATTGAATAATACGATCAAGCACGGTATTTTAATCGAAATTGTACTGTACTTGAACTCGAAAAACGAAGGAATAATGGGAAAATCCGAAAAAAGTAAAATGGTAAATAGTTCTAGTTTGACATTTGAGGCCGACCTTGACGTGATGGAACTCGAAATTTTTCGTACTGGGGTTTCAATTCCTATTTGACATACACGGTGAAAAAAATCGGGCGCGACAAAAGATCTGAAAAATAAAAATATGCATTTTCAACCACGACCAATAAAAACGTAAAAAAATGAGTAAAATGAGTAGTAAATATAATCTTGTGGTTTAAACCAAGAATTTAGATAGGGCTTTAGAAGCCTATTCCTGATGAAATCTTGAAGGGGTTCCGGAAGATCTACTGGAGAAATCTTAACTGGACAAATCTTTGGACAAACCAGCGGAAAATTCTGGACGCAGTTCTGTTTGAAATTCAAACGGAGCTATTGTGAGAATTTTCGAAAAAAAAAATATCGGTCATACTTAACAACCTCTCTTTTCAGAGATTTTTGAAAAAGTAGTTAAGAACACTCAGATGAATTCCTAGATAAAACTAAAAAACCCAGATTAATCCACCTAGTGGTGATAGTGCCTTTCTCGTCGAATATGTACTCAAGATTTTTCCGTCTCCATAAGCCGAAGTGTTCCTGAATCCTGAGAATTCACTAGAATGGAATATATCTCATTTTCTTCTTTTGTCACAATGCTCGTTAGATGAAAAAATACTCAAACAGTTAAGCAAAACCGCTTAACTCATCGGATTTGATAAGAAATTCACTGAAAGACTATAATTTCACCTTAAAATAAAAAAAACCCAGGTTAATTCACCTAGTGGTGATAGTGCCTTTCTCGTCGAATATGTACTCAACATTTTTTCCGGCCATAAGCCGAAGTGTTCCTAAATCCTGAGAATATTCTAGAACGGAATAAATCTCATTTTCTTCTTTTGTCACAGTGCTCGTTAACTCGTCAGTGAGGGGTGGAGTTGATAAGTAATAAATGTATTTAATGAAAAAATTCTTAAAAAAAATTAAGCAAAGCCGCTTAAGGCGAAACTGGAAGCATTTCCTAATTTTTTGGTTTTTGATTTTTTTTATAAAATAACGAAGCAATATTTTCAAAATCGGTTTTCGTGTACATGTTGAGTATGGATCAGGGTACATTCTGATTTTGTTACGCGGCATAAAATGTTTTTCGTTTTTGCAGAAACCATTTTTTGTGAAATTTTGTTCAAACATGGTTTCTGCAAAAACGAAAAACATTTTATACCGCGTAAAAAAAAAATCAGAAGATACCCTGATCCATACTCAACATGTGCACGAAAACCGATTTTGAAAATGTTGCTTCGTTATATAATAGTACATCAAAAACCAAAAAATGAGGAAAGGCTTCCAGTTTCGCCTTAACTCATCGGTTTTGATAAAGAAAAAACTTCTGGAAGTCTCTAATTTCACTTTAAAATTGATAAATCTATTGGTTTATTTTTTCTTTATTATTTTTTTTTATTATAGAGGTTTTAAACCTAGGTTCATTCGCCTCTTTTTATTAACTGCAAACTTTTGTTTAATTTTATCGTACAAGTTAGCTTTTTTTATAAACTTGATAAGAGCTGATTCATTGTCTTTGTTGTTACCTAATAGTATTTCAATATTGTCGCTTAAAGCTAACTCTTCCCTAAGTAAGTCGAACTTCCTACAGTTGATTAGTATGTGTTCAACTGTTAACTCTGATTTGCAGATGTCACAATTTCGTGAACTGTTTTTATCATACAGATGTTTTTTAGTTGTTATAGTATGCCCTATACGAAGTCTGGTTAAAATTTTTTGCTCGAGGCGATTTTCCCTGTCTATCCATTTACCAATCGTTGGTTTACTTAGCTGTAAGAAAGTGGTTCTATTGTTAGACCATTGTTCCTGAAAATGTCTGAGAAGTAGTTTTTTCACCCAGTGGGATACATCGGCGGCAGGAACAGATCGTGATAGAAGTCTGGACGATCGTCCACGTTCGGCGGCATTATCCGCCAGCTCGTTTCCTGGGATACCAGAGTGACCTGGTATCCAGCAAACTGTAATACATTTCTGAGCGGATGCTTTTTCGAAGGCCTGTATGAAGGGGTGGGTTGATTCTCCTTTTTCGATGGCGGTGATGCAGCTTGCAGAATCGGATAGTATAACAGTGGGTGTTCTGGGAGCCTGACGTGCAGCGGCTTCCAAAGCGGCAGCCTCCGCTGTGTAGACGCTACATTGGAGTTGAAGGCTTCTTTCGATACAAATATTAGATCCAATTACTCCGATACCGACTTCTGTATATTAGTTTATTTATTTGTGCACTTCTTCAAGATGTTGAATTCCGACCAAAATTTCCAAGGGGGACCCCTCTGGACTTAAGAGAAAATCAAAATTTGTGTCAGCCTTATTCAGAAAAGCAAGAATTTTATCAAAGCCATAATTGAATTTGGAAACTTATTGATGGCTCATATTCCGACGCTATGTTAAACGTATAGGCCGAGTTGAAAAATATCAAATCTCTCAGTTGACTGCTTGACCACCTTCACTAGCACTGGATGCCGATCATTATCAAGACGTTTCGGCAATTTTTTTTCTGTGCACTTTAGCCTATATTTTATTATCATTAGTTATAAGATTCATGTAAAATTTGACAAAAAAAAGTGCAAGCAATCGAAATTTCCCCTATTAAAGCCCATTCAAATTTCTACCGTGTTACAGAGCGCGAGGACTCAACCAGTTGCATCAAAATTGTTCGCAGTAATTTTAGACGCAGGAGGGGATTGGTGCTATAAAATTTAAATTTTTCCATACTACGTTGATCCATCCTACTGTAAAATGACGCCTCAGGAATCTAAAATGATGTAATTTGAGAAGATCGCTTAAATTTTTATCAAGATTTTGTTCTTTTACACATATTAATCGCTTGCATCGATTTTGTTCACCTGCGTAATTTCAGCAATGGATCCAACCCTGATTCTGCAACACTGCCGGTAATCTTAAGTGTGGTCAGAGACTATTTTCTTGCTGCCCGTGTAACTGGTTAACGAACATTTTTGATGATTTGATGTTTCGCATGCATGGGTTTGGTTTTGTTTTTTTAATTGGTCACTTCCGACGGGACACCTGGAACCGGTTCCGGAACACAACCGGTTCAGATATAGTCTGAAACTATTTTCCTGCTTACCGTTCATCTGGTTCTCGAAAAAGCCGCTCTTTGATGTGTCGCATGCCTGGGTTTGGTTCACTTTTTTAATCGGCCACTTCCGACAGGACATCCGGAACCGGTTCCGGAACAGTACCGGTTCAAACATGGTCTGAAACTATTTTCCTGCTTACCATTCAACTGATTATCGACAAATCCGCTATTTGACGTGTCGCATGCATGGGTTATGTTCACTTTCTTATTTGGCCACTTCCGGCGGGACACCCGGAACCGGTTCCGGAACACTACCGGTTCAGATATAGTCAGAGACTATTTTCCTTCATCCCGTTCATCAGATAATCGAAAATGCCGTGGTTTGATGGGTCACATGCATGGGTTTGTTGTATTTTCATATCTGGCCCCTTCCTGGGGTACCGGTCCGGAACACCTAAATGGCCATAACTCCGGAACGGCTGGACCGATCTGAACCATTTTCAATAGGAAACAATGGTACAATGTACCCCGTCGAATGAACCATCGGTCGTTGAAATCGGTTCATATTTACTATCTAAAAATGAGGTGACCTTTTTGTACACATACACACATACACACGCACACACATACATACACACACACATACATACACACAGACATCATCTCAACTCGTCGAGCTGAGTCGATTGGTATATAACACTTGACCCCTCCGGGGGCTCTATCAAATTTTCGTTTTTGGAGTGAACATATAGCCTTTCGGTACACCTTGGTGTACGAGAAAGGCAAAAAAATGGTTTATTTAATTGTGCCTATCCTCAAAATGTTAAATTCCGACCAAAATTTCCAAGGGGGACCCCTCTTGACTTAAGAGAAATTTGTGTCAGCCTTATTCAGAAAAGCAAGAATTTTATCAAAACCATAATCGAATTTGGAAACTTCTTGATGGCTCGTATTCCGACGCTGTGTTAAACTTATAGGCAGAGCTGAAAAATATCAAACCTCTCAGTTGACTGCTTGACCACCTTCACTAGCACTGGATGTCGATCATTATCAAGGTATTTCGGCGATTTTTTTTTCTGCACACTTTAGCCTACATTTTATTATCATTGGTTATAAGATTCATGTAAAATTTGACAAAAAAAAGTGCAAGCAAGCGAAATTTCCCATACCCATTAAAATTTTAACCGTGTTACAGAGCGCGAAGGCTCAACCAGTTGCATCAAAATTGTAATTTTAGACGCAAAAGAGGATTGGTGCCATAAATTTTAAATTTTTCCATACAACGTTTTCCATCCTACTGTATAATGGCGCCCCAGGAATCGAAAATGGTGTGATTTAACAAGATCGTTTAAATTTTTATCAAGATTTTGTTCTTTTACGCATATTAATCGCTTGCATCGATTTTGTTCACCTTCGTAATTTCAGCGATGCATCCAATCCTGATTCTGCAACACTGCCGGTAACCTTAGGTGTGGTCAGAGACTATTTTCTTGCGGTCCGTTTATCTGGTTATCGAACATTTTTGATAATTTTATGTTTCGCATGCATTCAGTTTCCGACGGGATATCTGGAACCGGTTTCGGAACACAACCGATTAAGATACGGTATGAAATTATTTTCCTGCTTACAGTTCATCTGGTTATCGAAAAAGCCGCTCTTTAATGTGTCGCATGCCTGGGTTTGGTTCACTTTTTTAATTGGTCACTTCCGGCAGGACACACGGAACCGGTTCTGGAATACAACTAGTTCAGATATGATCTGATACTATTTTCCTGCTTACCGTTTATCTGCTAGTCGAAAAAGCCGCTCTTTGATGTGTTGCATGCCTGGGTTTGGTTATTTTTTTCAATTGGCACCTTCCGGTGGGACACCTGGAAGCTGTTCGGGAACATAAACGGTTCAGATACGGTCTGAAACTATTTTCCTGCTTTCCGTTCATCTGGTTATCGAAAAAGGGGCTGTCCATAAACCACGTGGTCATTTTTTTGGGACTTCTCAATGGCCATAACTCCAGAACAACTGGATCGATCTGAACCATTTTCAATAGGAAACAATGGGACAATGTACCCCGTCGAATGTCATCGGTCGTTGAAATCGGTTCATATTTGCTATCCATAAATGAGGTGACCTTTTTGTACACATACACACACACGCACACACATACATACACACAGACATCATCTCAACTCGTCGAGCTGAGTTGATTGGTATATAACATAGGGATCTTTTTGTATGATAATACCTAGTACATAATCCGTACATCGTGATGAAAAATAAAAATCACTGGTGTAATTTCTTCTAGATTCAGAAGCGGGTACCATAAACCCGGATCTCTAGGGTGAGGAAAGACATACAAAACAACCGCAAGAAATCGATATTTCTCATTGTTCTCTGTCATCTGTAGTCATCTGAATGTTATTTCCTTGCCTCTCACATCCCTAGCGACAAGTCTGCGACGATCGATTCTTGTATAATAAAAATCTCAACACCATAAGCACCTTATTGACTTCCAATCACATTATTTTGCCATCAGTCCGGACCGGGAGTCTACGGATTCCAGCACAGTGTTCCAATCTGCTCCTCCGAGTTTCCTCCCTCCAACGCAACGAAGCAGTACATCATTGTTAGATTTACAGATTTATTTTTTGCTCCAAAAACAAATAAATTATATTTTTACATCGCGATCGTACGTCTGAGAAGAGTATAAGACACAAAAAAAAAAAAAAAAATGACGAAAGAAAACCACACAACAACCACGTCCCACGATAAACGATTATCTCCCACGCGGTCGGTCGCCCGCCCTGTGTGCCGCAGAATAGTACGCAAAGAAAACAAGCCCACACCCACCCTTCTCTACACACAACAGGACAAGGCAGGGCCAAAAGCGAAATTTTCCCACGGACCCCCCGAAAGCTACGGGGACTATCTCGAATCAATCATCGGAATAAACTTTTTCCCCGGAGGAAAGTCGACCATCATCTTCTCCGGGTGCCCTAGCAAGCGAACCGAAGTAGCCATCACCAGCATCAAGGCAGGGTGGTTAAATTTTCGGGAAGGCAGCAAAAACGAAAACTTGTCGTCTCAGGGCAGGGCAGGACGACGGACGTTGTTGTTGTTGTTGGTCGGACGATTGTTTTGCTTCTTCTGTTGACCGAGATTCGCGTGTCCTTGTCGTTCGTGCTCCCATTCAGAAGATAAAGATGCCTCTTCAGGCATGGGCAATCGATAATTTAAGCAGCTGGGGGAAAGTTCGTGAGATTGTGGCTGATTACAGGAAGAATGGTGGAGAATGGATGGGAGAAGAACAATGCCACGTCATTGGAGTGAAGTAAGCTGAGCCTCCTTGTACTAGTTCATTTGATATTTGAAATTATAATTAGGATGTTGAAGTCCATGAACTTATGTGTAGAGTGGAAAACACGGAAATTTTAACTTGAATTGAAACTTAAATGGAATCCCTCACCGTTGAAAGTTCCTGGGGGAGTCCTTGGTCAAATCCCTGAGCCCTGGGGGAATCACAGGAGGAACTTTAGAAGTATTCCTGGAGGAATTCTTGGGTTCCTATGAAAAATATTGCTGAAATTCGCTTAGATTCCTACAAAAATTCCCGCTGTGATTCCTACAGTGATTTCTACAAAAATACATCCAACCATTTTTCTTAGATAATTCCCAGTAATGTGGGGTATGAACAAAGCTGAGTAGCATTCCCCATGCGTGTATTTCCCCTAGCAAGCATCAGTGACAGCCAGCACCATGACGGGGTCGTCGTCAGTGTGATGCTGCCTCATTGGAGAATGGACTGTTGGCGGAGCAAGTCGACATCACCGTGAGGTTCCGTATTATGCCAAGTGATTCTACTGCAGTTTGCTAAGATGGCTGGGAACGGATTGTTCCAGTGAGTTGCCCGGCATTCACATTGGCGATCCTGCCAGGAGTGCATCATAATCAATAACAAGTTAATCATAAAATAGGTAGAATCACTTGGCATAAAAACAGTGAGAAAAAACAAATCGTTTTGGTATGTGAAGTGTGTGGTGGTGCTGCAAACACAGTGAAGAGGGTGTTGCAATTCTGCGGTTCCTGACGAAAGCTAGAGCGCGGAAAGTTTTTGTTTTTCCAACCGCGTTCTATTTTAGCCTTGGTTCTAGCACAAACACATGAACAAAGGCGCGGTGACGTGGTTGATTTTTGTTGTCGACTGGTAGCACGCTGTGGATAGGTGGTCGGTCGCTGATTGCATGCATGTTTCTTCATGTTCTTGCTCGGCATGGATGGTCGCGCTTTCGTTGATTCCTCGGATCGTACATGCTCGTGTTGTCGCTCGGTTGAACGGTAAATCCAAACAGGTTGATGTGCATGATGGTAGAGGTGTTTGACTATTGTGAATGTTGCCGTAAAATACTCGCGGCGTTGGTTGGTTGGGTTGGTTTTTGCTCGGGTTTTTGGTTGGGCAAATTAATGGCGTGTCGAACCGCCGAAAATTTTTCTGCATAAGGAAAATGCAGGGACGTGTAATGAAAACCGTCCAAGGAAACGGCATTTTTGGATAACCGCCGAAAATTATTCTGCATAAAGAAAATGCAGGGACGTGTAGTGAAAACCGTCCAAGATAAAGGCGTTGTTGGATAACCGCCGAAAATTTTTTTCTGCATAAGGAAAATGCAGGGACGTGAAATGAAATCCGTCCAAGGAAATGGCATTTTTAGATAACCGCCGAAAATTATTCTGCATAAAGAAAATGCAGGGACGTGTAGTGAAAACCGTCCAAGGTAAAGGCGTTGTTGGATAACCGCCGACAATTTTTCTGCATAAGGAAAATGCAGGGACGTGTAATGAAAACCGTCCAAGGAAACGGCATTTTTGGATAACCGCCGAAAATTATTCTGCATAAAGAAAATGCAGGGACGTGTAGTGAAAACCGTCCAAGATAAAGGCGTTGTTGGATAACCGCCGAAAATTTTTTTCTGCATAAGGAAAACGCAGGGACGTGAAATGAAATCCGTCCAAGGAAATGGCGTTATTGAAAAACTGCCGAAAATTGTTTGCATCAGGAAAATGCAGCGATGTGTAAAGAAGCCCGTCTAAAGAAATGGCGTTGCATGATAACTGCCGAAAGCTGTGCGTGAGGAAAATGCAAGGACGTGTAATGAAAACCGCCCATAAAAATTGCATATCGTAAAACAGTTTAAAATTCGAAGTACGCAATGAAAACATATCTACTGAAAATATGTTGTAGAACCTCTTTCGAACTCGTTTTGTAGAATCTATTTTCGTATAATGAAGGACATTTGTGTGTTATATATGGTCCATCTGTACCATCACATTGAAAAATTGAAAATGGAGTTGTATGATATACCGTGACCGCGCCTAATTCCGTTCACTTAAGGTGATATTATAAGTGTGCGAGCTATAGGAAATTCATATTCAATTATAAAAATCTGAAAATGTGCTATGTTGTTGCTTCGTATCTATATGTTACAGGAAAAATATAAACAACGATGTAATTTTTCCATTGATTTAAAAAAAAGCTGCCGAACATAACAAGTGTTTGTTCCTAATTCCAATCAATCTGTTCCTAATTCCGTTCATTCGTGTTCCTAATTCCGGTCACTCTAATTGATTACCATTGTGATGAAACAAATGATATAAGTACAAGGTTTTATATTTCAAAACAACTTTAATGACAATCAAACACACTTCAATTCATTTTATGTAGGAAACATTTTAAAAGGATCATGTTTTCTTCTGTTTTTTCGCTGTTTTTCGAGACAACATTTCCAATTTTTTTGACTCTCTTTTTTTCTGCTTTTCAGCCTTTTTCTTTTGTTTTTCCATCTCCATAGATTTCTTGGCCTTCTCGAGATTTTCTACATACAATCGGTATGCTTGACTAGTGGCCACAGAAGGGGGGGAAAGCTTCGCTTGGCGCCTTTTGTTTGCAACATGTGTCGATGTAGATGGCATACAAAATGATTCATCAAATGCATCTGATGGGTCACGGTTTTCTTGTTCTGAATTGTAATCCGTGGTAGCTGAGGAAGTTTGATGCTCAGTTTGTCCTAGAATAAATAAGTTGTACGTATATTGTATTAATAATCAATCTTTGAGTTTACCGGTAGATGGCATATCTCCAAATCCGTGAAACACAGGTTCGACTGAATCAGTTTGCGATGAGGTAGATGGTACATTCAACATTCCTTTGGCTTTTTCCCATAATCGGTAAAGACTTGTATCAATGAGTGGTCCATGCCACTCTCCAGTTGGATGGCAGCTTTTGAAGATACTCAACTGATCAGAAGTCAGCAACGATTCAAGACGATTCGTGAAGTATTCATCATTCGTAATCAATGAGGAGTCCATAACTGGCCCCGTGGTATCCGTTGACAACGACGATTCGGCGCTTGGTTCTGTAGCTTGAGACGATGGATTTGCGCAGGTTTTTTGGACGAGACTTTCATAATTCACTGCATCTGGATCAAAGGGATACAATCCACAGCGCCGGAATCCGTTTGCCAACGTCCTTTGCACATTATCCATGCGATCTACTGCTCGTTTCATGAGCGGAGCGATTTCTTTCCTTGGAAGCACTTCGCCACTAGTATCGGTTCTCCAATTCACCAAGACTTGATTCCAATGGTTTTTGAATGCCCTAAAGAAACTGACATCCAGAGGCTGCGTAACTTGTGTGGAATTTGGTGGAAGGCATATTAGTATCATGTTTTTTTGCTGAGCAAAACTCCGTCGTCTGAGGGGAGACGTGAGATTTGTGTCCGTCTAAGAAAAGCACGACAGGAAACTGGATTTTTTGCTCAACAAGCCATGGGTGCAAAACATCCCTAAGGAAAAGGTAAAACGTGTCTCTGTTCATCCATCCGGATTCAGTTTTTCCTGCAGACCATCCTTCAGGCAATTTCTGCCAAATTTCTCCTGGAATCCTGGATTTGTACGGATACAGTACCAGCGTCGGGGTTAACTGACCAGCTGCATTAGCACCGAACAATGCAGTGTATGATTCTTTATCAGAGTTTCCCACTTTGGCGTGAACGTATTTTTCACCGCAACCAGCCAACACAACTTCTTTGGTGGGAACTGTTCGAACTGCGGTCTCGTCGAGATTGAATATCTGCTCAGGGTTTTTCAAAACTCCACGCAACCCTTCACTGACAAAATATTGTTCGATTTCGGTAAACCAGGATCTGATCTGGTGTTCGGACACAGCGGCACGATGCTTTGGTAGTGGACTGGGCACTCGCCGTGAAATTTCCGGATGACGATTAAGGAACAGCGCAACCCACTTTCGACCAGGAACGCCGTTTTTGAACGGGTTTGGTCGATCAGTTGCTCGTATGTAATGAGCAACACAAGCCTTCAACCGATTTGTATTTACCGGAAATCCCCTTTTTGCGTTGTCCAGCAACCAATCCGCAACTTTTTTCTCTTCTGCGCTTGTCAGCACCGTATCTTTTCCCGGGTTGGGCTTCGAAAATTTTCCCAGAACCTTGTCACGCAGCGTTGTGTTGGGAATTCCATATAATTTTGCCGTACTACGTACGGAGCATCCGGCTTTTACCTGTCGAACAGCTTCTTCGATCTTGTTGCGATCGTACAGCAGATTTTTACGAAGTTTTTTCGCGCCCATCTGTTGATTGGAAATAGGAGCAAATGAAATCAGTGGTTCCTTATTCCGGTCACAATTGTTTTTCTCATTTTGCATTCAAATTCATAGTTCAACTATCAAAATGATGTGAAATTCATAAAAATAATACCTTTGTTCTCCTGTTTGGGCGTTTTTCGAATTGTTTTTGGTGGTATTTCACGGGAAAATCACAAAATGTTTGGTTTGATCGACTCCACACGTCGGCTCGGGAAAATAACAAACATGGCGGCTGCTAGTAAGGCGTTGAGTATTTATTTACTTTTTCGCAATTATACACAATCAAATAATGCTAGTCATAAGTTTTGTGACGTGAATTTAACTATTCAATTTATATAAAATTATTTCAACAAACTTGTGCATTCAATTCGGATGATAATCAATGTTTTGTTTCACGTGAACGGAATTAGGCGCTGATTGGAATTAGGCGCGGTCACGGTACGGAATCTTTAGTCTGATAAATCTCAAATTCGTTAATCTCTTGTTTTTTTTTTCTTTTTTGACAAATAATTCTTACAAAATATGTTCGTTTTCGTTGAATGCGTCGAATTTTCGCAATCGTGAATGACGATTGATTTGAGTGAGAGAAAAACAGGACCGGCTACATAACGAGACGTGCGCTTGAAGGAGAGAAGACGCATCACCCAACTGCGTGTGTTGTAGTTATTTTTATTGGAGCTCGGCAAAACCCCATAGATGATCGGTTAGCATTGCAAGTTATCAATCAAATGATATAGGTTCGATTTTAACCTTGATTTTAACAAAAGTGCGTTTACTAAACAAAAAAGTAAATGTGGCCATTCGTCTTAATTCTTGTATCTTGAAGTGTATTTTGTTGCATTGGTGCCATAAGGATGAAGAGAACGAAATTGAGGGTTTGAGCGTAAAAATAACAAGCCTGCTAGTAAGAAAACTTTTTTTCGGAGAAGGGGGAGAATGTGGGGTATGAACAAAGCTGAGTAGCATTCCCCATGCGTGTATTTCCCCTAGCAAGCATCAGTGACAGCCAGCACCATGACGGGGTCGTCGTCAGTGTGATGCTGCCTCATTGACGAATGGACTGTTGGCGGAGCAAGTCGACATCACCGTGAGGTTCCGTATTATGCCAAGTGATTCTACTGCAGTTTGCTAAGATGGCTGGGAACGGATTGTTCCAGTGAGTTGCCCGGCATTCACAAGTAATTCCTGCAGGAAATCCACTTTTTTCAGGAATTCTTGCAGTGATTGCTCCAGGAATGCTGCAGGGGCTCATTCAGGATTTCTGGTGGAAGCCACCATTAGGTCCTTGAGGAATTCCTCACGAAATTCCTGCTGGGAATCCTCCAGGAATACTTGGAGGACTCCTAAATGAAATAGCTGAAGAAAACCCAGCTGAAATTACTTGAAAAGTCCCCGAAAGAGTTCTTAAATAAATCATAATACATATCTGTAGACATCCTAGCAGGAAGTTATGCTGGTATTCCACAACTAACGGAATCCTTGGAGAAATCACAAGATAAATTTGGAAGAATTATAGGAAGACTTTATACAGAAATACTTGGAGAAATCTCTAGAGCAATTGAAGCAAGAATTTCCAGAGAGGCATTTGTGGAGGAATTCCAAGAAGATTTTTCCATAAATTTCTATATGGATTTCCGAATGCATACTGCGATTCCTGCAGAAGTTCCTTCTGTGATTTCTACTGAAATTTTCCCAAAGATCATACCTGGAATTTCTTTTTAAATTAATCCAACAATTTCTTTGGGATTACCTCCAGAAAATCTTTCTGAGATTCCTTCAACTATTTTTAACACGATTCATACAGCAATCCTTGCTGTAACTTCTCTGGGAGCTTTACAAATCAGAGTTGAGAGCTGGAGTAAATAAATTACTCAAAATCTCAAACTCATGCACAGAACTTGAAGAAAGTTCAAAACAAATATCAAATTTGATTTTGGAAAGTTGCACTTCCAATGACGCTCCACGAATAAAGATGTTCCATGGTAGAATAACCGATTAGCCAAACTTCGAAAGAAAACCCGGAAAATGTTTAACTGGGCTAAACGAACTCAACAGTGGGCCCATATAAGGAAATCCTTACTAATTACGATCAAGAAATTAGCAGATCAAAAAGTATAAACTGGAGACATACATGTTAAAACAATGAAAATACTCCAGAAACCGCCAGGTTGCAAAAAATCCTCGCAAAGGATCATTCAAACGGATTGGGAACACTGAAAAAAGTAAATGTGACTTTTACGAATTCACAGGAAACGTTAGAGTTCACGATGAGAACACATTTCCCCTGTTCAGTGATCAACTAAGGAGCTAGAGAGTATGGAACAGAATGATATGCGGAAATTTTACGAAGCTGTCAATGGCGTTCGGAGAAAAACAGCGCCTTCTCCCGTCATGTGCAACGACAGTAATGGAAACTTGCTGACAGACAAGACAATGGTGGCTGCCAGGAGGAGAGAGCACTTTGAGGTATTGTTGAACGGTGGGAGTGGAAGAGCAACGGACATAATTCGAATCGACGACGACGGACAAGCTATGGAACCTCCAACGCTAGACGAGGTCAAGACAGCCATTAGGAATTGAAGAACAACAAGGCTGCTGGGAAGGACGAACTCCCGGCCGAGCTTCTCAAGCACGGTAGTGAGCAGCTGTATAAACTGCTTCCTGTATAATGGGCTTCCTTGACCGAGCGGTTAGCGGCGTCAGTCGTATAAGTGTCTCGTAAGCCTCGGAGTGTGGGTTCGATTCCCGCTCCAGTCGGGGAAAACTTTTCGTCAAACGGAAAATTCTCCACTGGGCCACTGGGTGTAATATGTGTTGTCCGTTGTCGAATGTTTGTAGTGTTCAGTCTGTAGAGGCCGCAAGGTCGAAGACGGTGTAATTGTCTTTTTTTTTAAACACTTACACCGTATTATATTAAAGATATGGGAGGAGGAAAAACTGCCTGCTAGTTGGTTGGATGGTCTCATTTGCCCTCTTTTCAAGAAAGGGCATCGGCTGGAGTGCGCGAATTACAGAGGAATTAAACTCCTTAATTCAGCGTATAAAATTTTGTCCGGAGTTCTGTTCCACATGCTGAGTCCGATTGGGGAGTCCTTCGTCGGCGAATATCAGGCAGGATTCCGTGAGGGCCGATCAACGACGGATCAGATGTTCACCTTGCGGTAGATTCTCGACAAATTTTGGGAGTACAACTTGCAGACCCATCATCTGTTTATTGATTTCAAGGCGGCGTACGATTCAGTGATGAGAAATCAGTTTCTTAGATTATGATCGAACATGGATTTCCGGCGAAGCTGATTAGACTGATTCATGCTACGCTTGACGGATCGAAATCAAGTGTACGGGTTGCGGATGAAATTTCGTCATCGTTCATAACCTTTGACGAACTGAAGCAGGGTGATGCTCTTTCGAACTTACTGTTCAACATAGTACTGGAAGGAGCGATAAGGAGAGCTGGTGTTCACAGGAGCGGAACCATTGTCACGAAGTCGCATATGCTCCTGGGCTTCGCGAACGATATCGACATCATCGGAATCGACCGTCGGGCCGTGGAAGAAGCGTTCGTACCTTTTAAGAGGGAGACTGCGAGGATTGGACTTACGATTAATACTACAAAGACTAAGTACATGATTGCTGGTGGTCCACGTCGGTCCGGACGTGGTAGTGGTGACGAAGTGGTGCTAGGTGGTGAGAAGTTTGAAGTTGTGGATGAATTTGTGTATCTTGGTACTCTAGTGACGTGCGACAATGATGTTACCCGCGAGGTGCAAAGACGGATTGCGGCAGCGAATCGGGCCTTTTTTGGTCTGCGAAACCAGCTGAAGTCCCGCAGTCTGCAAACGAAGACAAAACTCGCGTTGTACAATACTCTGATTCTTCCGGTCGCTTTATACGGTCGTGAAACGTGGACGTTGAAAGAAGTTGTTTGGAGAATACTCGGCGGTAAATTGGAGGACGACATCTGGCGGCGTCACATGAACTACGAATTGTATCAGGTATATAAAGAGATGGATATAGTGAAGCGTACTCGTGTTTATCCCCACTCTCCTAGTTGATCTGCTCCAGCGGCTTTATTGTTTTTCAATCGGCCAACCTCCCTCTCAATCTCTTGGAGATATGGACAGAAACAAACTCACCAAATTATACGAATTTCAGTACTCTTTGTGAATACCGGGCAACTCCCTGGAACAATCCGTTCCCAGCCATCTTAGCAAACTGCAGTAGAATCACTTGGCATAATACGGAACCTCACGGTGATGGCGTCTTGCTCCGCCAACAGTCCATTCGTCAATGAGGCAGCATCACACTGACGACGACCCCGTCATGGTGCTGGCTGTCACTGATGCTTGCTAGGGGAAATACACGCATGGGAAATGCTACTCAGCTTTGTTCATACCCCACATTCTCCCTCTTCTCCGAAAAAAAAAAGTTTTCGACTAGCAGGCTTGTTATTTTTACGCTCAAACCCTCAATTTCGTTCTATTCATCCTTATGGCACCAATGTAACAAGATACACTTCATGATACAAGAATTAAGACGAATGGCCTTATTTACTTTTTTGTTTAGTAAACGCACTTTTGTTAATATCGAGCCTATATCATTTGATTGATAACTTGCAATGCTAACCAATCATCTATGGGGTTTTGCCGAGCTCCAATAAAAATAACTACAACACACGCAGTTGGGTGATGCGTCTTCTCTCCTTCAAGCGCACGTCTCGTTATGTAGCCGGCCCTGTTTTTCTCTCACTCAAATCAATCGTTATTCACGATTGCGAAAATTCGACGCATTCAACGAAAACGAACATATTTTGTAAGAATTATTTGTCAAAAAAAGAAAAAAAAACAAGAGATTAACGAATTTGAGATTTATCAGACTAAAGATTCCGTATATCATACAACTCCATTTTCAATGCTTCAATGTGATGGTACAGATGGACCATATATAACACACAAATGTCCTTCATTATACGAAAATAGATTCTACAAAACGAGTTCAAAAGAGGTTCTACAACATATTTTCAGTAGATATGTTTTCATTGCGTACTTCGAATTTTAAACTGTTTTACGATATGCAATTTTTATGGGCGGTTTTCATTACACGTCCCTGCATTTTCCTCACGCACAGCTTTCGGCAGTTATCATGCAACGCCATTTCCTTAGACGGGTTTCTTTACACATCGCTGCATTTTCCTGATGCAAACAATTTTCGGCAGTTTTTCAATAACATTTCCTTGGACGGATTTCATTTCACGTCCCTGTATTTTTCTTATGTAGAAAAAATTTTCGGCGGTTATCCAACAACGCCTTTATCTTGGACGGTTTTCACTACACGTCCCTGCATTTTCTTTATGCGGAATAATCTTCGGCAGTTATCCAAAAATGCCGTTTCCTTTGACGGTTTTCATTACACGTCCCTGCATTTTCCTTATGCAGAAAAAATTTCGGCGGTTATCCAACAGCGCCTTTACCTTGGACGGTTTTCACTACACGTCCCTGCATTTTCTTTATGCAGAATAATTTTCGGCGGTTATCCAAAAATGCCGTTTCCTTGGACGGTTTTCATTACACGTCCCTGCATTTTCCTTATGCAGAAAAATTGTCGGCGGTTATCCAACAACGCCTTTACCTTGGACGGTTTTCATTACACGTCCCTGCATTTTCTTTATGCAGAATAATTTTCGGCAGTTATCCAAAAATGCCGTTTCCTTTGACGGTTTTCATTACACGTCCCTGCATTTTCCTTATGCAGAAAAATTTTCGGCGGTTATCCAACAGCGCCTTTACCTTGGACGGTTTTCACTACACGTCCCTGCATTTTCTTTATGCAGAATAATTTTCGGCGGTTATCCAAAAATGCCGTTTCCTTGGACGGTTTTCATTACACGTCCCTGCATTTTCCTTATGCACAAAAATTGTCGGCGGTTATCCAACAACGCCATTACCTTGGACGGTGTTCATTACACGTCCCTGCATTTTCTTTATGCAGAATAATTTTCGGCGGTTATCCAAAAAATGCCGTTTCCTTGGACGGTTTTCATTACACGTCCCTGCATTTTCCTTATGCAGAAAAAATTTCGGCGGTTCGAAACGCCATTAATATGCCCAACCAAAAACCCGAGCAAAAACCAACCCAACCAACCAACGCCGCGAGAATTTTACGGAAACATTCACAATAGTCAAACACCTCTACCATCATGCACATCAACCTGTTGCATTTACCGTTCAACCGAGCGACAACACGAGCATGTACGATCCGAGGAATCAACGAAAGCGCGACCATCCATGCCGAGCAAGAACATGAAGAAACATGCATTCAATCATCGACCGACCACCTATCCACAGCGTGCTACCAGCCGACAACAAAAATCAACCACGTCACCGCGCCTTTGTTCATGTGTTTGTGCTAGAACCAAGGCTAAAATAGAACGCGGTTGGTATGACAAAAACTTTCCGCGCTCTAGCTTTCGTCAGGAACCGCAGAATTGCAACACCCACTTCACTGTGTTTGCAGCACCACCACACACTTCACACAAAAAAAAAAAACGATTTGTTTTCTCTCACTGTTTTTATGCCAAATGATTCTACCTATTTTATGATTAACTTGTTATTGATTATGATGCACTCCTGGCAGGATCGCCAATGTGAATACCGGGCAACTCCCTGGAACAATCCGTTCCCAGCCATCTTAGCAAACTGCAGTAGAATCACTTGGCATAATACGGAACCTCACGGTGATGGCGTCTTGCTCCGCCAACAGTCCACTCGTCAATGAGGCAGCATCACACTGACGACGACCCCGTCATGGTGCTGGCTGTCACTGATGCTTGCTAGGGGAAATACACGCATGGGAAATGCTACTCAGCTTTGTTCATACCCCACACTCTTGGGACGAAATTTTTGACTTCCATTCACGTCATGTGTTGTTTGGGGTTCCAGCAGCAATATTACCAAAAATTACACAGAAATAACACGAAAATAAAGACGAATTCCGGATGTAAGGCTGATTGAGAGTAGTATTGCCCACGCAGAACTACACCCCTGGATGAAAAAAAGTATTCCTCTCATCAAATACGGCTCCGAACTTGAACCATTTTGAGTTGGAGAAGTTCAGTAATAGTCAAACCCCGATCGAAAAATGTTGCATATGTAGGGTAAGAGAGCCATCAGTAATCTCACGCTCCCATATTCATCCTATTCGAAATCAAGCGATTACGGTACCGATTGGTTCCGTTCTTTTTTGTTTTCATGCGTGCTCACTTCCAACAAAAAATACAAAAATAAGAAACAAAACAAACAGTGCTTCAATCCTTTGTTTTTCGTAGGATGAAAATTGGAGCCACATGCTTAATTCATTTATTTAGTTAACATCAAATTCATGATAATACTGAATCAACAATTTGCCGCCATAATACTCGATTTGCAGCTGCAGCTCTCCAACGTCGGTCACGCCCAACACTCGCCAGATCACGCTCCACCTGGTCCGCCCATCGTGCTCTCTGCGCCCCACGCCTTCTTGTACCAACCGGATGGTTAGCAAACACCAACTTTGCAGGGTTGTTGTCCGGCAATCTTGCAACATGCCCTGCCCACCGTATCCTTCTGGCATTGGCCACTTTGTGGATGCTGGGTTCGCCGTAAAGTGCAGCGAGCTCGTGGTTTATCCTTCCCCGCCACACACCATTCTCCTGCACACAGCCGAAGATCGTCCTTACCACCCTTCGCTCGAAAACTCCGAGTACTTGCAGGTCCTCCTCGAGCATCGTCCATGTCTCGTGTCCGTAGAGAACCACCGGTCTTATTAACGTCTTGTACATGGTACATTTCGTGCGGGGGTGAATCTTTTTTGACCGCAGTTTCTTCTAGAGCCCATAGTAGGCACGACTTCCACAGATGATGCGCCTTCGTATTTCACGGCTCACATTATTGTCCGCCGTTAGCAAGGAACCGAGGTAGACGAATTCTTCTACCACCTCGAAAGTATCCCCGTCTATCGTAACATTGCTGCCAAGGCTTGTCCTGTCTCGCTCAGTCCCACCTACCAGCATGTACTTTGTCTTAGCCGCATTCACCACCAGTCCGACCTTTGCTGCTTCGCGTTTCAGGCGGGTGTACAGTTCTGCCACCGTTCCAAATGTTCTAGCAATAATATCCATGTCATCCGCAAAACAGACGAATAGGCCGGATTTCGTGAAGATCGTACCCCGGCTGTTGAGCCCGGCTCGTCGCATTACACCTTCCAGGGCGATGTTGAATAGTAGGCAGGAAAGTCCATCACCTTGTCGTAGTCCCCGTCGAGATTTGAATGAACTGGATAGTCCACCCGAAATCCTTACGCTGTTCTGCACACCGTCCATCGTTGCTCTTATAAGTCTGGTAAGCTTCCCGGGAAAGCTGTTCTCGTCCATGATTTTCCATAGCTCTGTGCGGTCGATACTGTCGTATGCCGCTTTGAAGTCAATGAACAAGTGGTGCGATGGGACCTGGTATACACGGCATTTTTGGAGGATTTGTCGTACGATGAAGATCTGGTCCGTTGTCGATGAAACCGGCTTGGTAACTTCCCACGAACTCATTTACTTTAGGTGAAAGACGACGGAAGATGATCTGGGATAGCACTTTGTAGGCGGCATTCAAAATGGTGATCGCTCGAAAGTTCTCACACATTAACTTGTCGCCTTTCTTGTGGATGGGACAGATTATCCCTTCTTCCACTCCTCCGGTAGCTGTTCGGTTTCCCAGATCTTGACTACTAACTGGTGTAGACAGGTGGCCAACTTTTCCGGGCCCATCTTGATGAGTTCTGCTGCGATACCGTCCTTACCAGCCGCTTTGTTGTTTTTGAGCTGGTTGATAGAATCCTTAACTTTCCTCAGCGTGGGAGTTGGTTCGTTCCCGTCCTCTGCTGCACCAACATAGTCATTTCCTCCGCTGCCTTGGTCCTCCGTGTCACATGCTTAATAAGGGAACCAATACCCTATACGATTTTAACGTCTTATACTTGTATCCTGTAAACATGTAGTTCGTGAATAAATGTAATTTTGTGCAGTTTCATTTTACTAAACGTTATGCGTGTGTTCGTGCACCTCGAAGAAACGTCCCACTGTAGCTTTGTGGCACAGTTACGCAGATCCGCCTCTTTCGATCCTAAGCTATGGATGAGCTTCCACGGAACTTCCCGCTCGTGTTGGAGGACTGAGGAGCCCACTACAGTCCACTTTAATTAACCGTCAATCCAAGGACACTTCTCCAACACAGGCTTTGCATTCTAGTACAACCAGAACACCATTCTATTTGACAAAGGCGCTGCAGACTGCTATGGCAGATACGTCACTCTGTCTGATTAAGGCAGAACAGTTCGAATCTCTGTCTCAAACTGTTTGGGGACACATTAAATTCGATATATTCTCTTTTTTTAAGAGAAACAAACGCATGAATGAGCTATGCTATCACATAATGTTATACTTTGAAGTATCATTCCTTCATTTATAACAACTCTCCAAACAACATTAACTTATGTGATTTTCTTCTGTGCCTCCTGAAGAGTTGCACTTACTTACTTTCAGTCATGTGCACCCACGGTGGTGCAGAGGGCCGAATTGAAAGATTTCCATCCTGGGCGTTGCCAGCCATCGCCTTGACCTGTGGTCAGGTCAAATTTCTGTCGACTTGCTTGATTTCGTTGTTGAGGCGGCGTCGCCATGAGCCTCTGGGTCTCCCTCTGCTGCAATGTCCTGCTGGGTTCCAATCTAACGCTTGCTTGCAGATTTCGTTTCCGCCCCTGCGTAGAGTGTGGCCAACCCACCTCCACTTTCGCTCCCGAATTTCTGTCGCTATCGGCTTTTGATGACATCGACGATGGAGCTCCACGTTGGAGATGCAATTGTGAGGCCACCATGCACGAATTATATACCGCCGGCATCTATTGATGAAGACCTGCAGCCGTTCAGTTTTCTCCGCTGATACACACCAGGTTTCACTGGCGTATAGCAGCACAGATTTCACGTTCGAGTTAAAAATTCGGATTTTGGTGCGTCGACTGTGGTTGTTTTTCCATACATTTTTTAAACTCGCAAAAGCAGCTCTCGCCTTCTTGATCCGTGCAACTATGTCAATCTTGGTGCCGCTATCGGCCGCCATTTGGCCACCAAGGTATTGGAAGATTTCAACATTCTCCACGATTGCCCAGCTACCGTAAAGCTGGAAGGGTTGACCGTGTTTACATCCAACGATTTGATGGTAAGACCTGCCGCTGAGCAGCGATTGACAAGATCATCGAGCTTGCTCTGCATATCCCTTTTGTGACGGACCATAAAAGAATGATTATCTCAACTTTTCTCTTATAAACTTAACGTCCTCTAGAATAAAACTTTCTTTACTTCGGCTACTTTATCCACCTATGCACTTTTTGAGGTCAAATTAGGACCAGCACAATTGTGCTGGTCCGTCCTCAAGCCGGTCGATGTTCTCTAAGTAATTGCCTAAAAATTGCCTACTTTTAGGCGTTTTTTGGTACAGAAGATTTATTGTAATTATTAAATCACTGCAAAGTTTTAGTTTGTAGAAATTTAGACGTACAATTTTAAATCTAGGGACACGAGATCAGCTTGACAGGGTATTCAAATCATAGAAATGAATAAAAAGAAAATAATAAGAACAGCAAATCCCTGTTCCAATCTAATTCATGATTTCGATAATATGGAGTAATATTTTTCACCCAAGTATTCAAAGTTCCTTAAAAACCTCGTACAAGCTGATATCGTGTTCCTTGAGTTGAAATTATACGTTTAAGTTTTTGCAAACTATCACTTTGCAGTGATTTAATAATTAAAATCAATCTTCTATACCATTAAACGCCTAAGAATAGGCAATTACCGATGGAACCTGGACCGCCTTGGGGACGGAACAGCACAATTATGCTGGTCCCACTTTGACCACTCAGAAATCTTGTGCTTTTCAACAAAGCACCACTTTTTCTTCGCCGTTTTGCAGAACTACTCTTTTTCTATCGATTTTTATCGCTGCATACCTGGATTAAACAAATATTTATAAAAATACGACAGATAATTTTTTTTCAACTTCTAGGGTGATTGTTTACTTTTTGTTTAACTTATCGTGGCGTTTTTTATAAACAATTCCAATCAAAGCTGAGGCTCAGAAATACAAGTTAGAGTAATAACTCGATCATAAAAATTGTTTACATCACATATTTTGAGGAAAAAACAATTGAAAAAAATGTGTAAAACCAATGCCAAAAAACAGCACGATTGTGCTGGTTCGTCACGAAAGGGATATCAGAGCGCCGTTGAGCTAGAAGAGCAACGTCATCAGCTAGTTCGAAGTAATTTAGGTGCTCCATGGTAATGGGCTGCCACAGCAATCCACATGGTCATTCGCACCTACCAGGATCTCGTCGATTACGATGAGCAACAGTAGCGGTGATAGTATACATCCTTGCCACACTCCAGCAACGACCCGGATGGGATCGGACAATTTGGTCTGTACAGGATTGTCCGTCACCGAATCCTGCTTGCTGCCGTCGGAGAGTTGCGTCAAACTTCTCCTGTATCCGGTTAAGGATCGCTTTGCAGAGGACTTTGGGAACGATACACTGTAAGATGAAGCCCCACCAATTATCGCAAACAGTCAGGTCACTCTTTTTGGATACCTTTACTAAGACGCCTTGCATACAGTCAGCCGGAAATGTCGCGGTTTCCCATATGTTGCAGAATAATTGATGCAGTTATACATTTTTGTTTAACAAATGAATTTTATTCTGAAAATCGAGTCCAACTTGTAACTTTAATATCTCAACAACCATTATTCCGATTAGGTTTATATT
Source organism: Aedes albopictus (assembly GCF_035046485.1). Taxonomy (NCBI): domain Eukaryota; kingdom Metazoa; phylum Arthropoda; class Insecta; order Diptera; family Culicidae; genus Aedes; species Aedes albopictus. The sequence continues at coordinate 115,534,509 of NC_085137.1, forward strand.
TTGCCAGAATATGTATCACTCAAACTGCTGCAGCATGGCAAACACTTTAATGTAATTAAAAACGATACACAGATGTTTTAGAGAAATTTTGTGTTTATCTTTAGTTTTTGGAAATTGAAAAATTGATCTCTCGAAACACTTTGCCACATTTCTATGAAGTTCAATAATTTTAACCCAATTTATTTATGGTTATTATCTGCTAATATAATGTACTGAACAACTAACCAAGGCTGCTCAAATTTGAACTACGCGTTTTCTTTTCATAGCCTTGCAAAGTTGTCCTCTTTATAAAATGAACAGTCCTTACTACGGGGTCAGCTTTGACCATCGCAGCTGATTTGCGATCGACCCCTGGGACCCTGTTCAATTTCATGCTACGTATAACTGTTTCTATCTCCTGCACTGATGGAGCTTCGGTGTTGACACCCGTAATGCGTCGAATCCTTGGCGGATCATGCTGAGGTGTTGATGGCGTGGCCGACACTTGAAAAAGGTTTCCAAAGTGCTCGAACCAGCGTCTCAATTGGTCAGCCGGGTCGGTCAGTAACTGTCCAGACGTGTCTTTCACGGGCATCGTAGCATTCATCTTGGTCCCACTAAGGCGACGGGGGACATCGTAGAGGATACGGCTTTCTCGCCTTCGTCGGCTAGGGAGTCCGCCCGCGCTCTTTCATCTCATCTACATGAGCGCTTCACTTCTTTCTCAAGAGCCGAAGAGCGCTGACGGGCTACGGCTTTGGCTCCTCGTGTTTGCGCTCGCTCCTATCTTCCACCAGGTATCATCTGTGATCCACTGCTTTCTTCGGGTGCGTAGCTCACTCAAGTTATTCTCGCCGGTGGCGATGAAGACGATCTTGATGGCGCTCCATTGATCTTTTACGCTTCCACCTTCTGGAAAATTTGCAACACGGTTCTCTTGCTCCTCGACGAAGGACCATTTCACCGCAGCATCTTCCAGTCGGCGTGTGTTGAACTGGCGCTCGATTTTCTCCTCCTGTCGATGGATCCTGTCAATGAGCAGTTGGATCTCGCCTATTAGGAGATGATGGTCGGGGGCAATGTCGGCGCTACGTTTGTTGCGCACATCAAAAAGGCTCCGTCTCCATTTCCGGATGATGCAGATGTGGTCGATTTGATTTTCCGTGACGCCATCACGGGAAACCCATGTCACTTTGTGCACTGGACGATAAGGTAAGAGCTATCCCCAATCACCATGTCATTGATGCCACAAAACTCTGCAAACAGCTCTCCGTTTTCCCTCATTTCTTCGAGACCATAGCTGGGACTCATGGCGTCCCATGACGTGCTCATAGTTCGAGTTTTGGGAACCTTTCGGTATCTTGTCCACGACAGCATTCAGTTGACTGTGAAAGTTCTCTTTATCTTCGGCAATTCGGCAGCATCGGTTGGCGTGTAACATTGGATCATGGTAGGGTTTCGAACCCGTGTTCCGAATCTGGCTACAATTATCCTCTCATTAATAGGTTCCCACTTCATGAGCGCAGCCATTGAATCAGTTCGTAATCTTTCATTTTCGGTTTCTGTAACTTTTTTTTTTTGGGTTTCGGAAACAGTAGGTTGTTGGCCTAAGGTCCCCTATCTACCGTGGTGGGGCTGCCATCTTAGATATAGCTTCCGGTGGAGGAGCATTTCATACTCAGCCGCTGGATGCCAGAACAGACGCTGTTTGAGCCGCACCTCCTTGGTGAACAGATGCTCGAGACCTCCTCAATCTAGCTGAAGTCAGAAGGACAACAGTATCCAGGCTGCACTACCAGCCAAGCAAACAACTTTTAGCTGGCGGTCTTTGTCATCGCTTGACCCGTGAAAGCATGAGGTAGGATTTTGTGAGGACCAGAGTTATGTTGGACGCTTTCCTTTTCGACTCACCGTTTTGCAGTCCAAGAGTTGAACAAAGTAGCTTATTCTACAGAAAATAAAATCATTGAGTAATAAACGATTTCAGCGCCATCATAAAAGAAGCGATGTCTCCGGTTCGCGATGGTGGTTCGTTCGATGGATGGATTTATTTGCGTTTTCCGGTCACGTTGCCACGCTTTATGTGCGGTGTGCGCTTGAAGGATGCCGCCGCGCCGGTGGTCGCCTCTGTCTGTCCGCCCGCATGCACACAATCCACCGTATTGAGCGAGCACACGCAGGAAATCAACCGAATACCCAATACCTCGAATGAAATAATATAGTACAGCACATACAGTGTGCTTGGGCTTGGCCGAGGCAGGATCGATGTGCGCCACACGGTTGGTGATACTCTTGCGGTAGCCGTATTTTTTGCACCGCTTTCCAACAGTAAACCAATTCCGGTGGTACGTGATTTTGACGGTCCTGACGACAATCTACGATCGGACGGGCTCTGGCACTGGTGGTGTACCTCACCATCGTATATGTCTGTCGAACCACGTGACGATTATGGTGTGCATTTCCAGGGAAAGATTTTTATCGGCCTTTTCTGTTTTCAAGTCCTTCAGAGGAAGTCCTGCGGAAATGAATGAAATCTTTTCGAGCACACAATGTGTATTCAACCGTAAATTGACGGCCCCCCTTAATCGACTGCTGATGGTTATTAATCCTTCCACTACTGGACACCGACATGGTTCATCTCCAACGCCGGTCCGACGAATATGTTCACACATAACCACATTCGCCATTCAATGTCTCCTCCGCACAGGTGATAAAATAAACGATAAAGCCATTAGGGCTCTCATCCGGAAAGATCCATTTGAGAAAAGTGTGTATGTGCGTGCTTGCCACTAGTATGCGATGAGAAAGGAAGTTGTGAACCATTGCGTGTCAGGAAACGGATTAAAAATGCCAACACAGTTGTCGGTCTGTTTCGGGGTGAAACAACGTTGTTTCTCCCACGATAATTTTGGTTAAGCTTTACGATAATAGCCTTACCGACAGTAACTGGTCATCGCATCAAGAAGATAATGGATTTGCAAAGTAGTCTGCTGTTTTCGACTCATACCCTTGGCCAGTGGGGAACATATATTCAAGATAAATGCCTTTGAATTTAAATGTGCTGTGATATAAATGTTTGTTTGTTGAGTGTTGAAGAAGGTACGTAGAAGAAGATGGATCAATGCACGTGTCCAATGTCCACCCAATTGGCATATACTCATTTTTCGTAACGTTGTTGTCTTTTCTCTTTCATGTATTTTCAACAACACAGTGACTCAAAGTTTTACTCAAACAGTATCAAATTAGGTAAGAAATCAGAATCCTGTTTACACCATTTCGTTGCAAAAACGGGGAAATTTTTCAACTAATAATACAAAAACCTAACTCACTTCTTTAAATATAGTACTCCACCAAACGTGCCATATTTGTAGAATGTCACAACGAATTTTTCTAACACCAAAATCGCAGTCACCCTGCTCCAATATCTTTGATTGACCGCAACCCACACGGAAGCCACAGCTCTTTGAATTTCAACGTTGATTTCGAAGAAAACCAATTCACTCACATCACTTCCTTGTACTCCGGGTGGAGCCGTTTCCCATCAGAGCCAGCACCACACAAACCACGGCACTTTCACCGTAGTGTGGCGGTTTGGAAAATTAGGTTAGAAAAGCCAGTCTGCGGTCACGGAGCTGAGCTCTACATCGCCGATCACTACAGGCATTTCCTTTTGATGAACAATTTCAACATCACCATCTGATATGGTAGATGTAGATAGTCTTCGTCTTGGCACCGGCTATACCTCGTGTTGTCCCCAATGTTTAACCTGCGAGAAATTCTGTCACCGTGATGTGATGAAAATTTGCTTGAATCTTTAAAGAGAAAAAAAAAACATGAAATCAACAGCTGCTTCATTTCTTCAGAGCTATACCCTTAACCCTGACATTGTTTCCCACGATGGTACACGCGCGCAAGGGTGGCACTTAATTCCGGGTGCCACAGGCTGTCATGACCCCGGAAAAGTTATTAAGTTGACTCATCGTTGTCCTCGTCGTCGTTTTTCCGCTATTCTCAGATCACCGTCCCGGAACGACAACAATGATAACGGCTCCCTGCTTGGTGCCAGGAAAGCGCTTTCCGATGATACCCATTACCCATCCGCTACATACAGCCTATTTCTACGGGCTAGACATTGTTTCTTTCACCGGGGAAAAAAACGATTACCGGAAACGGATGAAAGTAAGAATAATGGGGACCAAATGAACGAGGGGCGCCAAGCCGACATGTTGCAAGGTGATAACGGGTGGTGACAGAAAAATATGAAAATAATAAAATTTAATCAAGTCGTCGACAAATTTCAAAAATTTTCACAAGAAAATTCACTGTGATATTGAGAATGTAATTCATTCCCACTTGAATTGATAATACATTCAAATTTTATATTTTCTGATAATAATTAGAAACCTTCCAAATTTTTCTTAGGAAACTCTTCTTGACTCTTCATAATTTTCATACACTTAGAATAAATTACACATTAAATTTAAAAGTTCTGCACTTACATTATGACCAGTTGCTTATACACTTTTAAACAACATGCAGCCGTATTAAATCTTTGTCGATTTAATTATGATGGAACTTATGTACGTCGCTTTGTTCTTCAATCGTCCGGCGAATGAATTATACATTTGTACGAATAATACAACCATGCAAAACTTTAATACACTCAAACCTCCATTTAGGTAGAACCTATTTACTTAGAATCTACTTAGGTCCCTCCATTTTGGTAACGTTACATAAATGGAATTTGACTACGTTCAGAGCAGTTGGGTTACTAAAGATTGGTGATAAAGTTGATTTAAGGAAAAAAAAAAAACAGATTAATTCACCTAGTGGTGATAGTGCCTTTCTCTTCGAATATGTACTCATGATCTTTCCGTCGATGCAATCAATCTTGCTCAAGAGACAGTGATCAGCACCAAACCTTTGTGCTTTGGTAACGGACGAGAAGGAGGAAATTCTTATAACAGCGATCTGAGACTGCACCTACGAATTCCTGAATCCTGAGAATACCTTATTTAGAAAAGCAAGAATTCTGTCAAGGTCCTCATTGAATTGGGGCACTTATTCTGACGTTATGTTCAACGTATAGGCAGAGCTAAATATATCAGTTCTCTCAGATGACTGCTTGACCACCTTCACTGGAGGCCGATCCATTCCAAGATGCCAATTACAAGCTAGGATTTACCTTTTTCACAGATCACTTTGAGGTATTCGACAAAATTTTGTCTGCACACTAAGGATATATTTTAATATCATCTCTTATGTAGTCTGAGCCTATTTTGTTGCTTACCGTTCATTAGTTTTTCGAAATGTCACGATTTGGTGTGTTCCATGCATGAGTTTGATATACTATATATTTGGCCACTTTCGACGAGACACCCGGAAATAATTCCGGAACATTACCGGCATATTTAAATGTGGTATGAGCTTATGTAAATGCTGACTGTTAATCAGGTGAACCGGAACTAAAAACACTACCGGTAGTAACTTCTGTGCACTGTGCCTATTTTCTTATCATCCATGCATACTGACAAAAAAGCGATTTAATGTGTCACATGCATGGGTTTGGTTCACTTTTAGATTTGGCCACTTTCGACGGGACACCCGGAATCGGTACCGGTATGCTACTGGTTCAGATATGGTCTGAGACTATTCTCCTGCTTACCGTTCATCAGGTTATAGAAAAAGTGGCGATTTGATGTGTCGCATGCATGGATTATGTTCACTTTTATATTTGGCCACGTACACACCAAAATTTTTGAAATGCTTCCAGCACGCCAAAAATCAGCAAAAGAAATTGCTGAATTTCAGCAACTTTTTCGCTGAATTTCAGCATAACTTTGCTGATCAACTGTCAAAATTGCTGGATGGTTCAGCAAGTTGAAAAATAATTGCTGATACTCAGTAATTTGTATTGCTGAATGCAATCAGCACGCCGAAAATCAGCAAAGTTTGCTGATTACCAGCAAAAATATTTTGCAGTGTACGGCAGGACACCCGGAACCAGTTCCAGAACACTACCGGTTCAGATATCGTCTGCGACTATTTTCCTGCTTACCGTTCATCAGATAATCGAAAATGCCGCGGTTTGATGGGTCGCATGCATGGTTTGCTGCAATTTCATATCTGGCCACTTCCTGGGGTACCGGTCCGGAACACCTACACGCAAATAAATCCGTTCCTAAAACTGTCCACATCTAGTCACGAATCCCGGATCGAGCGAGAACTTAACTTACAAATATACACCGTGATTTAAAATCACGATAAGGGGCTGTTCATAAACCACGTAGACCAAAATTTGGTCATCTCAGACCCCCCCCCTCCCCCCTCGTAGACTTTTGTCCATAAAAAAATTTTGAAATTTGTATGGAGCGTAGACTTTGGCCAGACCCCCCCTCCCCCCAAAAAGTCTACGTGGTTTATGAATGGCCCCTAACGAGAAATCTGTTCCCCGCCTTGCACGTAACGTCTGAGTAACGCCTGACGAACAACAATTGCAGAACAAAAGTCACAAGAACGCGATCTGTGTTCCAAAAGCTGTGATTCTAATTCACGGCGTCTGGAACATAGTTCATGGTCTGCAACAGGTTGACAGGACCAACAGAACAAAAATCACGGATTCAAGAATTGTGTTCTTATAGCCGTGATTTCAATCACGGGTCTGAGAACATAGTTCATGATCTGTGAAAAAACGCTGTGCGCTTCCTGAACCAAAACCATGCAATTGGAAATTCGTTCCCGAAGTCATTCATCATAACAAATATTAAAAATTGTTCGTTTTCCGTGATATTTTATTAGAAGGTGACCATAATATCTTAATAATAGTCTTGAATCGAGGAGGCAAAATGAGTTCACAAACGGTTTAAATCCCACAATCGCCTGAACTGTTCCATACCAGCATCATCTAACTGAAAAAAAAGCAAAACTGCCGGGCATAGGGCAGACTGGCTTCATCCGTTTCTGGAAATCATAAAGCAGGTGCAAAGTCTTCGGTGGACTTTCTTGAGGAAAAAGAGGTGGCTGTTCGCAGTATACTCCCACGTACGCGAAGATCAATTTTCAACATTTTCACTGCATTATTCAGATCAATGGTTCAATAGCTTTCACAATACAACTTTACAAAAACGTATAACGGCAAACAATGTTCAATGTTCATCTTATGTGGTTGTTGTTCAAAAGAAATTTCAGCTCAGATCTCCTTTTTGCGATTCGATGAGTCTGCCAGAATACTTTGCCAACGACGTGCGTAGGAGTTAGATTTTTTTCTAGATGAAAGTTCACAGATCTAGAATGAAATAATTACAAGTTATATGGGCAAAATCCTTCAAAATACGCTTACCACTTCTGTTTGCTAATGACCCGTTTTATTTTTATTTTTCTTTATCGATGCGTTACAAAAAGTGACAGCTACACGTAGTCGTGAATTTTGTTCCCGTTATCGAGCACAAAATCACGGGTATGGACTTTCATTATCACAAAAACAGGAACTCTGTTCTTGCATTCAGAATCGTAACGAGTTTGTTGATGACAGAGAACAGATGTGATCTTTTGTCCCTGCTTTCGAGAACAAGTTCTCAGATATGAGTTGCAACAAATCACGAAAGCAAGAACTTAATCACGAAACCCAGCTGACTGACTGTTCCAGTTGCCATGATTTTTTGTTCACATAAACCAGAACGGCTTTTTAAGCGTGTAATAATGGCCATAACTTCGGAACGGCTGGACCGATCTAAGCCATTTTCAATAGGAAATAATGGGACAATATACCCCATCGAATGAACCATCGGTAGTTGCAATCGATTCGACATCGACATACACACATACATCATCTCAACTAGTCGAGCTGAGTCTTCGACCACCTTCAACGACACCACGTTCACGCTGTGTATCGCAAGCGTGCATTTTTCATAATGCTTGTACTCAGTATACGACGCGATTGCTCCCGGGTTAAGAGTAAAAGGGGCGTTTACGGCGTATATGAGGATTAAAAGTTTGAGAGTATACGTGATCTTCCTCGAGTTTAGGCCATCTAATCTACAAGCAGTGATCTATTGGAGCATTATGAATGAAATTAATGCTTACACAGCCTCATGCAATTAGAGTTTGCAACTTGGCCCACAAACCAGACGCTTTCAACAATATTTTGCTGAACTTTACCGAGCTGAAGAGTTCAGAAAAAAAAAATTCCTAAACTATCAGCAAAGTTTGCTGAATTTCACCAAACTGTTTCTGATGATCAGCAGAGTTTACTAAACAAATCAGCAAATTGTGACTGAATTGCAGTAAATTTAATACTGAAACCTTCAGCTCGACAAAATTCAGCAAAATTTTGCTGAAACCCTCAATCAATTTGGTGTGCGTGGCAGGTATTTTGGCCCACCTTAACAATTTTATTACATTTATCATATAATCTCTACAAAATCTTGTCAAATTATCATTAGAACTTCCGATAATCATTTGCCAAGATTTTGTAGATATTATATAATAAATTTATTAAAACTCTCAAAATACTCTCCCCGGGGCCAAAATACGTCCACTACCCTATATATTGTCAAGTGGTGAGTTCATTGTCAGTTTGAGGATTTTCAAGAACTTCCTTTAGTATAGATCATCGAATCTACTAACGTATTTGGTCGTTTCTAAAAGCTCAAAGGGGCTGTCAATAAACCACGTGGTCCTCAACTAATTAAACGGCTTGAAAGGCCTCTTAAACTCCCAGTAAATCTCGGTGAAATTCACCGAGAGTAGGCATCTGAAGTTCCCTAAAACCCCTCTGAAAACTTCTGCCCTGAAACGTACTGAAACGCCCTGAAACGCCTCTGAAACCCCCATGAAACCTTCTTGAAAATCCGTTGAGAGCTTCTGAAGCACCTAAAACCCCTCTGGAACCACCTGAAATGCCTTATAAATCTTTAAAGCGCCTATAAAGCTCCCGACGACATCTGCATGAAATTCACCTGAGAGCCTCTGATGACCCCAAAATCCCTCTGAAACTTTATGAAACGCCCTGAAACGCATTCAAACGCCTTGAAACGTATTGAAATGCCTTGATATGATTTGGGACGCTTCTGAAACCCCCATACAACTTCCGTGAAATTTTTTTGCTGTGTACAACCGCTCCGAAACCTCTTCAAACGCCCTGAAACGTATTGAAACGCCTCCGAAATCTTCAGTAAAATCTCCGTGAAACTCACCTGATAGCCTCTGCACTGATAATTCTTTTTCGTAAAACCTCAACCAATATGTTTCGGAAAATCAGTTTTCGTAAATTGAGAGCAATTTGCGTAATAATGTACGGTCCCCATTTGTACTACACAGCAAAAAAATTCTTGTGATATCACATCACTTTCGTTGCACATCAGTCGCGTCGTAAAAGTGATGTACAAATTACAACCTTTCCAAACAGCAAATTAGCCGCCGTAGCTTGAAAGTGAGTCTAGCAATCGCTAGAACCGGAACGACAGATGAATCATATATAAGTAAAATATCGGCATGGATTCGTACACGGATCCGCTGATTGTGAGGCATATCCCTAACCTCTCGGCTATTTCACCGAGTTAGACGGTAGGTATATATATGATACTGCTTCTAGGTATCTGCAGGAATGGGTTTGTTGACACTTTCCGGTGCCAACTACGGTGCACATGGTGAGTGTGATAATTGTTGGAAAACGATGTATCCGAGTGAGATTACATTCGGAAATGGATACATCGCCAGAAATTACGCGCCTAGAAATTACAAAATTATTTGCTGTGTACCATGCTGACACAATACAAATGGAGTTGCATTATGTACGAAAACAGATTATACTCGGACGCCGTAGAGTGAATACATACTCGAAAGTGCTGGTCAAGTATTAAACGGTTGCTCACACTTTAAGTGATATTTTTTGCATTGTTCAAGCGGAATCTATTCAGTGAATAGATAGAAAATGGAAACCAGAAAGAACACGTTGAAATTAGCTTTTGCGCAGGGTGCCAAGATGCAAACCCAACTAACAATCACTCATTTAACAGGCACCTTGACAGGCACCATTATGACGAATTAATTCAGCATAATGTTGAATAACAATTTAATTATTTTCACGTAAAACCTATGTTCGGGTTTTGTTCACACAAATTTTAAGAAGTTATAAAGCATCATGTTGTGCAAAAACTTAACTTTTTGTTGTTCAAAGTGTTTTACAAATGACAAGAAAGTTGTTATTAAGCTTTGGCAAAAATGACTGAAAATAAATAAAATGCAAAAATGTTGAACTCTCACGAGAGTAATTATTTGCTCTCATGTTGAGAACACCTATTATGAAATAAGAATTACATATAAAATTACCTAAATCCGGATTAGAACTCGAGACCTGTAGATTACCAGCCGCATGGCTTCCTAGAGATGGTGAGGTGCAGCACCCAAAGCAAAACATAATCTTCTCATGACTCAATAATGATCACTCCTGAACTTGTGTTCAGCAGTGGTGAATTAGCACCGCACGTGGTAATCAACTGAACAACTCAACAGCTGTTCAGCCCAAAACACGTGTTTTCCATTCTGATTTCGCTGTCAGTATTTTTATCGCACGGTGAGAAAACTTGTATCTAATGCGGCCAAAAAGTGTTGGCCCTTATTGAAGATATTGTTTCCAGACGAACTAATTGCGATATGAATATGTTTTTATTTTTATTATTAAATATCGATCTTTAAAAATGTATGACAATATGTGGTGTGGTATGGTCTTGGACATGGTGCATTCACAGCATCTGTTCAAGTAATCTACACATGCTCAGTCGAAGATTCGTTAAGCAATTTTTTATTTATACTTTTGTCATGGAATCTTGATATTATGTTCAATAAATAGTGCATAAGGATGTTTAGGGATACTTGAAATGTATCGATTTCTGAATGCTGTTTGGTTATCTAGGTAACTGTGGGAACAATATTTGTAAGGGGGATCTTGAGGGGGCCACCACATTCCCAGCTTCAGCGCCAGACGATGGTATCGTCTGCTAGGAATTGCGGATCGAATTGCCCAGCTAGCTGTTGTTTCAAGCCCACAACAAGATCAACCGGTACCATTAAAACCCCAACTAACTCAGTAGACCGAATCACCTAAAGCCCAATTCAATTTCAAGAACTTTCTTATTAATTACACTAGTTTACAAAATAAAACGAAAGTCGTGAACTTCTGTCAACGACCAAAATTTTTGAAGCATAATTTAGCGCTGATTTCGAAACCGTGCTTCAAAAAATTTAAAGTAGAACATTTTTTAAGTTTTAGCTCAATATTGAGTTTTACAACTTTTTAAAATATGGAATTTAATAAAATTCAAATATCTTGCGTTTTGTTCAACCAATTTTGAATATTTTTCCATAAATTAAAAGCTGAATATAATACCATTCGATCATCTGTATGCAGGTTTCGCGTCAGATTGATGAAATTCAAGATATTGGCGAGTTTTAGGGACGATCTCCTTAAATTTTAGCAAATTTTCCAAGAATAGATGAAGAAATGTATTTTTTTTTTCAATAAGAAAAAAACAATTTAAAAATTCTTTCTCAACGTTTATTTGACATATCATATGTAGGCGAGTTACAGTAAAAATTTCAGCTCAATCGGAGCATTGATTACGGAGAATGAGATGTTTGAAGTGAGCGACCTTGCTAAAAAATAGAACAAAAATCGATTTCAAATCATCAACCTTGTGTGGAAAGTCGAAAAAAATTCCGCTCTACTGTAATTTTTTTCCTTCGCGTTTTCGAACTCAGGGCATGATTCTACACCAAAAACGATCATCAGCTTACCGAGTTCAAAAATGCTGTAAACTAGTGTTAGTTAAAAGGTTTCGTTCATAGTTAGAAATAAGCGTTAAAGTTTATTGAAGAAGCAACAAATTGTGTTCTAGCAATTTGGGGAAAAATCGCAACTACTTTCTAGGTTGCATTACGAGAACAAAATTTATTATAAAAAATTTAATTTATTCCAAGGGTGTTTCATTTCCAATTTGTTCCTAACAGGCCTACGAGCGCTTTTGGGTCTCTGAGAACATTAATAAAAAGATCTTGGATCTCTGGCCCTACTGTGCGGTCACTCTTACCTGATAGTGTGTAATCTCTTGTTGAGTCGATTAGAGAATCAGTGAGAGGATAATACAAGCATGGTTGGGTATAATACTACTTATTCGAGCGTGGTTTATCCATACAAGGCAGTGCGATAGGAGTACTTACAGGTTCAGTAGTGGTTACCTATGCCACTCGGGGGTAGTCGCGAGCTCTCAGGTAGCGATCCGAAGGCATGCGATCGCTCCAGGTTGTTGTGAAGACCGGGCACGGCCGATCTAGCACCAGCAAACTTCTAGGACGTCGGTATACGAGCACCACCGAGCAGTCGTTCGGTCGACGCCCAGCACGTATAGGGGTTCGGCGACGACGATGGTTACGAGCCGTGGGGACGCTCCTTCCAACGGCGAGGAAGGCTCGTCGTTGCTCTCGGAGAGATCGTGGATGCTGTGTGACTAGGCTTGGTTGTAGTAGGTGGATTTCGGGCAAAGGCGATGTGAGGCGGGAAGCACGTGAGTCGGGGGGGTAACCTCGCTGGCGTGGCGATCCTTTCCCTTCTAGACCACTCGCTGAACTTCCTGGGAGGAGCGTGAGAATGCGAGGCCGAGATTTTTACCGCTGGCCGATGCTCTCCAGGTGGACTATCGTGGCGCGCAGCCACAAGGCTATAGTGCGCACCTAGGCAGGTTCCCAATGCTTCCGTCACTATCCTTCAAATATTTCGGATTCGACGAACGAGCGATGCCGATCCGATGCCTATCCGACACCAACCCCAAAGACTTCGGCACTCCGCCGGCACGTGGGCACTGTACATAAATTCCAATTAGAGTACTCTCATCGCAAATATTTTAACCCAAAATTTATCTCTCTTCTTGCTCGATATTTGCACACTGATTACGCGATATAATTTCTTGAATAACTTCTCCGACTTCTGTTTTAACGGAGTTACTTAAGATTTTGCTTCTTCACTTTTAAGGTTATTAACTTACTCGAATCGCTTTATTTTCGCTACACGGTTCGACTCACTAATTGCGATCCAGAAATTAGAAATAAAATCACCTCTGGAAATAATTAAATTTGGTTTTAGAATCACTTTACACTTGCATATGTTTTTCTTTAATTACTTAATAATACTGCTAGATCGCACTTTCCCACTTAAAACTTTTTTTTTAATCCTTATCACTCGGCTGTCTAAAAGGAAAAGACCAAGAGTGCTATTTCTTCACTTCACGAAACCTAGCATTTCTTTTTTAGTACTTATTCCATTTACGTCATATTTCCGGATTCCTTAATTTTAGTACTAATATTTCAGGTTGGCATTACTCTACGAACTAATAACCCACATTATTACATTATACACGATCAACGAGATTGCACTGCTCGAATCGAACACCTCACCTACAGAAACTTATCGTTTCTCTTTTGAAACGAAAGTTGCTCGTTTCATATTCAACAATGTCAAATGCATCGATCCAAGTGTCTCGTACAATCGAACTGCTGCGAAAGATAAAATAAAATAATTAAGGTACAAGATATCTTGTTACAGACTAATAATAATAATTCAAAAATGATTCATTTAATATTTTGGTTCTTTAATAACTTAGTTGTCTAAACAGTTTTAGCCATGATTTATCCCTTAATCCGAACAAAGTTCCGAGTCAAACTATGACGGGCTGAAGGCGTTTATTTAACAAGTAAAAAGCACATTGTTCAGGAGCATATGCTTATCGATACATCAGCTTAATAAGATGCAGACAAATGTTTTGTTAAACTCTTTTGTTAAGGAATCAATGCTTGTCGAATAAATTTGTTGTTAAACTTTTGAAAAGTGTTTTAATTTATCATTGTTGATACCGCTGAGGAAAGTCGAACATTGACTATTTTCTCAATTGAAAAATCATTTAAACAGTAATGTGTAGAGCATAATTTTAGTTCAGCTATCATTACCATTAATAAGCAAAAATTCAGCAAGCTTGCATGTTTGTGACTTGCAATTGTTAGTTGGGAATCCATCTGGATGTGTTACGGTTTATGATGCGGGTGCTAAAAGTTCCAGTGACAGACGTCCATTCCGTGTACAAGGACGAGAACGATCAACGATTTTACATCAAATTTATCGACGAGAACAGCTTCAACAGATTCAGCGGTACCATGGAAGAACAGTATTGGTTCCAGTATGCGGATGGTGAAAAGGCCAAAGTACAGCTCGAGATGGCCAGCAGGCAGTTCAAATACATACGAATTTTCAACCTGCCCCCCGAAACGGAAGTTAAAGACATTGCAGCGGTGCTAGGGCAATTTGGCAGAATCCGGCAGCACGTGTGTGAACGGTACCCATCAGATTTTGGATATCCAGTTTTCAGCGGAGTGAGAGGTGTGCACATGGATATAGAGAAAGAGGTACCTGCAAACATGTACATCGGCCATTTCCGTGCTAGGCTGTATTACGACGGACTAAAAAATAGATGCTTTTTCTGCAAACCGGAGGGGCACAACAAGTCGGATTGCCCTAAGCTGGTGGACAGCAGGGAGGCAGGACCATCTAGTTCAGTCAACAGCAGACTTTACAGTCAGGTATCGGCCAACATGAGGATAGCGACGGGTCCCAGCGGTAGCGTAGGCACGATTCCGACATCGATGACGGTACTCAAGGTTCCACAACATCCAAGCGCAGGAGATGAGGGTGCGGCAGTAACAGGAGAGGAAACAACGGCAGCGGCAGAAGGGGAAAAGATTAAAAGCTCACTCGTTGCATTGTGATGAAAAGCTATCCTTCTTCCAAGTCACCTCCTTTATCAGTCGATCATCGCCTTCTAAATTGCTGAAACTTAAAGTTAATGACGAAATTACTTCAAATCCCAGCCTTTTGAAACAAACAATATTTGACCATTTTTCGAAAAAGTTCCAGAAGAACCCTGAACCTCGTAGCGATTGTAGAGATCCACTGAGGTACATTGATCAACGTTTGACCGAAGATGACAAACGAATTTTAATTGAACCCATTGAAGACCATTAAATTGAAACAGCGATAAAAAAGCTTCAAATAATAGCTCTCCAGGGCCTGATGGAATCAATCATCAATTTTATTCAACGTTTTTTGACACAGTCAAAAATGAAATGGTCTCTTTATTCAACAGTAATTTTTTAAATGGAGAATATCCTCCAGCGTTATTCACATCTGGCGTAATTACGATGATTCCGAAAAAAGGTAATACATACAATATTGATAACCTACGTCCAATTAGTATGCTATACACTGACTACAAACTTTTCGCAAAAATGTTATGCAACAGATTAAAACCAATAATGCAAAAAACTATTAGGAGCAGGACAGTCGGCGTGTATTGAGAACAGCTCTTGTATAGACAATCTGACATTGATTCGAAACATTGTTGTTAAAGCAAATAAAAGTAAAAAATTCAAGGGGGTAATCCTATCGGTTGACGGAATGCTGTAAGAAGCTGAAATTTTGACTGATAACTAGTCGAAGTTGGCTTAACAAAATGTCAAAATTTCAGCTTTACACAGCTCTCCGTTTCCAAGATATATGTTTCAAAAGCATCAGAATCTCATTCCGGATAATCGAGTCCGACCTGTAAACCTAATTGGGTTGTGTACCCAAAAAAACAAAAAAAAAAATAAAACAAAAATCATGAATCCGACTGACGTTTAAGGCGAAACTGGATCCATTTTCTCACTTTTTGGTTTTTGATTTTTAATAAAATAACGAAGCAATATTTTCAAAATCGGTTTTCGTGCACATGTAGAGTATGGATCAAGGTGTCTTCTGAATTTTTTACGCGGTAGAAAATGTTTTTCGTATTTGCTGAAACCATTTTTAAACAAAAGTGCACAAAAAAAGGTGTCTGTAGAAACGAAAAACTTTTTCCACCAGGGAAAAATTCAGGAGATACCCTGATCCATACTCTACATGTGCAAGAAAACCGATTTTGAAAATATTGCTTCGTTATTTTATTAAAAATCAAAAACCAAAAAAAATGAGGAAATGCTTCCAGTTTCGCCTTAAGTTGTTAATTCGTAGATTTTAGCTCCAGCTGTGTAGAATGTAAAAAAATAAACAACTTTCAAGTTTTTTACAAACCATGCTTAAAAATAAAACTTCACTTTGAAGAATGCAACAAAGCTTTGCACAAGGCGTTGCAGTCATTTTGACCAGTTACTTCTTTTATGATGCCAATTAAAATATTATTATTATTATTGTTTATTAAAATATGGGGCTGGAATTGAGAATCAGAAAACATTTTTGGAAAAGAGGCCTGAAAACTGAGCATCCATGCGTTTACCTTTTCGGCTATATGGCCAGAATATCTCTTTCTATTTCTAGTAAATCACCCGTTACAAGGCCAAGGCTCACAGAGGAAGAAAACAAGTTGATTAAAATATAAAGCATCGTGGAAAACATGGTTCACTCGAACGAACCGAATCCGCCTACTACCCCCATAATACAGGCTGTCATGAGAAATTAGCCGGGATTATTAAAGACAACGCCGCGGCATGTCATCCTCCAGCAGCACGGATACCCGGCTCGGATAAAGGTGGCGCGACGATGTTGAAATTGTTGCCTTTAAGTGGTTCAGACAACACTCGCCGGAATCAGCATTCTCTGGTTTACAATACTGTTGATCTTGCCGAGATGATGCTTAATTTGCGTTGCGTAGTTAGTTATGCCAACAACGCAACGGAACGAACGCAAACGGTGTGGGTGGTTTGTGGGGATTTGTCGTCGGATTATGTTCTCTAGTGATAACAATAGCGAACGGCTAATTGGTGTCGTCGCGGAGGTTTGGTTTATCTATTCAGCGTTCACGTTTGCAATGATGATTTTTTTTTTGGCGGGAAGCTACAGGGGATACACAAAATAACTGGGACAGGTAAAATTTTCACTTTTCAAAAAATGTTCAACTCGGTGTAACTTTTCGAAAAGAGCATCAAACATTCTCAAATTTTTACTGTAAGTTCATCAACTAGTTGTGTATCAGTGGTTCAAATTTGGAAATGATCGGGCCATTCAACACGAAGTTATAAAGATTCTAGAAAAAGGTATAATTATCCTATATCCAACTTTGAGCTGTTATATCTCCGGATTCAATGAACCGAATGCAATGAAATTTTGATCATTTATGACTTATATAATAAGCTATTAAAAAACAGTTGACTTAATTTGAAATTATTTTTAGGAAAAAAAGTTATAGCGATTTAATTTATTCTATGTTTTTTAGTAAAATCTATTTTTCATATGCGTCCCATTACTTTTTCAATTTAATGCCGGCTATTTGGTTGCTTTCCTTTGAATCATAAATATATTCAAGTTAATTAGAGGAAATTGAATTGAACTATAATTACTATTACGAATTTTTAAAAGGACGATGAAGTTTTGGATAAATTGATGTTATATTAGAAAAATAATCTAATCGTTATATTTTTTTTTCGTGTAAAGAATTTTAAGTTTAGTCAAATGTTTTTAATAGCTTGTTCGTGCATCCACACGGAGAAACGAAAGTACCCGAAATGCACGAATGAGAAAGAAATCGATTATCGCGCCATCTACACGTGAGCAGATGAAACACGGGACCAATTCAACCCACCGTTCGTCGACACCGATAATGGCCCAAAAAAGGAGAAAAGGAGAAATAGCATGGCTGCACACCTTCTTCCGGGCACCTTGCTATTTAAGGGAAATCGGTGACATGTGTCATCCTCTTTTTTGCTGCAAGATCCATCCAGACGTCATCGAGTGTCAACAAACTGAAGAAATTAATAGTGAATTTGCATGAAGTTAAATTTAAGTTGAAATAAATTAAGTTAGTAGTGAGAAATTAAATCGTCTAAATAAAAGTTAACGCGTGTGATTACTTACCTGTGGAGCGTACCTATTGTGCTGGAAGAAGAACCTGGAAAGAAGAAAAGTTAGTGGTGATACTTACCGTTGAAACTTACCGCTGAAGATCCTGGAACCGCCTCGACTGGTCATCTCTCTCGTCCCGCTGCTCGCTGCGCTACTTGACATCTGGTCCTTCGAGCCGGATTACGTCGAAACTCCGTAAGTCCGGCAGTCCTGTGGCCACGAGTCGCCATCATCCGCCATAGTACCATCTGGAAGGTTCTAGAACGATCGACAACCGCCGCCATAGTTTCTTCGAGAATCGTCCGCCGTGCGACGACGACCCAGCTGTAATTGAATTTTCAAGGCAATCACATTGCCTCTAGCAGGTAATTAGTACTCCAAACTCCCTATTTCCCCACTCGTGTGTGCTACGCTTGTCCATTCGTTCCCAGAATCTCGTCGGTTGCTGTGATGTCCACCGAACGCCGTATCAAGACGCTCAAGATGCGGCTTAAGAGCTTGACAGCTTCTTTGAGCCTCATCATGACCTTCGTCGACGAATTCGATGAAGAGACGCAATCCGATGAGATACCCGTGCGCTTGGAGAGTCTCAACAGGCTGTGGATGGACTACGGCATCGCACAGAGTGAACTTGAGTCGCTCGATGAAAACTCCCTGGATGCCCACATTAAAGAGCGGACGACGCTGGAATCGTCCTACTATCGGATAAAGGGCTTCCTACTAGCCCACAATAAAGCTCCGTTAAACCAATCCGCTACGTCTCCCACTCATTCAGAGGCGCACTTCCCTATGTCCGCTTCGCATGTGCGATTGCCGGACGTCAAACTTCCGTTATTCGATGGAAAATTGGAAAATTGGCTGGTGTTCCACGATTTGTACATCTCGTTAGTCCATTCTTCCACCAGTCTCTCCAATATTCAAAAATTTTATTATTTGCGGTCGTCACTATCCCATTCGGCACTTCAACTCATCCAGTCGATTCCGCTGAGCGCCGACAACTACTCCGTGGCTTGGAACCTGCTACTAAAGCATTTCCAGAATCCAGCAAGACTCAAGCAGACCTATGTTGATGCACTCTTCGACTTTTCGGCACTAAAACGCGAATCGGCTACAGAACTTCACAATTTGGTGGAGCGTTTCGAGGCTAATGTGAAGATTCTACACAAACTTGGGGAGCGAACAGAACACTGGGACATCTTGCTAGTTCGCATGCTCAGCACCCGGCTCGATTCAACAACCCGTAGGGACTGGGAGGAACACTCAACGTCGCAGCAGACCGTCAAATTCAAGGATTTAACAGAATTCATCCAGCGGCGCGTCACCGTGCTTCAGTCCATGCAAGTAAAGGTCGTCGATACTCCGTCTTCTACCCATATAAAAAGACCAGCCCAGCGTTCGGTTTCGAGTCACGGAGCCAGTCAGGTTAATCTGCGAAAGTGTCTTGCCTGTTCAGAACATCATCCTCTGTATTTGTGTGGGACCTTTTCGAAGCTGTCACTCGAGGACAAGGAAAAGGAGGTCCGTAGACATCAGCTGTGTAGGAACTGCTTGAGAAAGGGCCATCAACGAACTGCCGCAAGTGTCGGGGCCGGCATCACACCTTACTGTGTTCGAACAACTCAACCAACCAGCCTACTTCGAAACCAGCGGATCACCAGCATCCTAAAACCAACGAATCATCTCCAAGCCTTGAATCCCCGATTAACTCTGCCTCTGCAACAGTTGAATCCGTCAGTTGTTCTTCCGCCTGCCATCAACAAAAACTCGTCCTTCTAGCTACAGCCATGATTATCCTCGTTGACGACAGCGGCGCCGAGCACATTGGGCGCGCCCTGCTTGACTCGGGAAGTGAGTGCTGCTTTGTAACTGAACGCTTTGCGCAGCGCATGAAGGTCCAGCGGAAGAAAATATATCTGCCAATCAGCGGAATCGGCCAATCGTCAACGCAAGCCAAACAGAAGTTTTCGTCCACCATCCGTTCACGTGTCGGCGACTACACCACCACTGTTGAAATGCTAGTTCTTCCCAGAGTCACTGTCGACCTACCTACCACGTCAATCGATACTTCGACGTGGGAATTTCCACCCGGTATTAACTTGGCTGATCCGTCGTTCGATAAAACCACCCCGGTTGACATCATTCTGGGCGCAGAAATCTTTTTTGAATTGTTCCGTGTCCCGGGTCGAATCCGCCTCGGCGAGCATCTTCCAGTTCTGGTAAACTCGGTTTTTGGTTGGGTCGTGTCAGGGAAGTCCACGGTTAGCGCATCCAGTCCGCCAGTTGTCGCCAACATTGCCACCGTCGCTGACATCCATCAGCTTATGGAAAAGTTCTGGAAAATCGAGGAAGATGACTCATACAAACCGTATTCCGTAGAAGAACAAGCCTGTGAAGAACATTTCTGTCGAACCGTAACTCGTACCTCTGAGGGAAGGTACATAGTTCGATTGCCGTTCAAGGAAGGCATCCTTGACCAACTAAGTGACAATCGCCGAACTGCTGTTCGGCGGTTCCATCTTCTACAAACTCGTCTGGTCCGTAATCCCGATCTTCACCACCAATACAAGGCGTTCATCGACGAGTACAACGATCTTGGACACATGCAACGCATACACGAATACGAAGAACCGACCACCAAGCGGTTTTATCTTCCGCATCACGCTGTGCTTCGCGAGGAGAGCTCCACTACGAAGCTAAGAGTTGTCTTCGACGCATCGTGTAAGACTCCCTCAGGGCCATCCTTAAATGATGCGCTCATGGTGGGACCAACCGTTCAAGAGGACATCCGATCAATCATTATGCGCTCCCGAAAACATCAGGTCATGATTGTTGCCGACGTGAAGATGATGTATCGTCAAATACTCGTTGATCCTCGTGACACGTCAGTACAGCTCATTGTGTGGAAGCCATCCCCGGATCAGCCAATGGAGACCTACGAGTTGAAAACCGTAACTTATGGAACTTCTAGCGCACCGTTCCTTGCCACTAGGGTGCTGATTCAACTGGCCGACGACGAAGGTTCCAACTACCCAGTAGCTGCACCTGTTCTTAAAAAGGATTTTTACGTGGACGATCTGTTTTCTGGCGGAAAAAACACAGCTGAAGCAATAGTCCTCCGCAACCAGCTAGAAGCACTCCTGGCAAAGGGCGGATTTCAACTACGCAAATGGGCATCGAACGACGAAGCCGCACTCGACGGAATTCCCTCTGAAAACCGAGCTCTAAAGAACTCTGTGGAGCTGGATCGTGATCAGGTCATAAAAACGCTCGGACTCTATTGGGAACCAGCTACGGATTGCCTTCGTTACAAAATAGAAGTTCCTCCTAATCCACCACATCAGCCACTCACAAAAAGGCGCGCTCTCTCTCTTATCGCTCGTCTCTACGACCCACTTGGCTTAGTGGGACCAGTGGTGACAACAGCCAAGGTGTTCATGCAGAAGTTGTGGACGTTGAAGGACGAAGAAGGGACAACATGGACCTGGGATCGAGAACTACCGAAAGAGTATCAGGATCAATGGGCCGACTACCAATCAGGACTACCCAATCTCAATAATCTACGCATCAACCGTTGCATTCTTCTGCCAGAAGCGGAAACCATTCAAATCCACATCTTTGCCGACGCTTCACAGTTAGCTTACGGAACCTGCGCCTACATCCGATCAACCAACGCTGCTGGAGTGGTAAAGGTGTCCCTGTTATCCGCCAAATCTCGAGTAGCCCCCCTTAAACAACTTAGCATTCCACGACTCGAGCTATGTGGCGCATTATTGGCTGCTGAACTATACGAAAAGGTCAAATCATCTCTCCAACTTGATGCCAAATGCTACTTCTGGCTCGACAGCACCGTAGCACTTTGCTGGATCAACGCATCGCCTTCTGCATGGGGCACCTTTGTGGCAAATCGCACGTCGAAAATCCAACTTGCCACTCCGAACTGCTCCTGGCATCACATCTCCGGTACCGAGAACCCTGCCGACTGCTTGTCCCGTGGATTGACAGCCGGAACCATCATCGACTTCGACCTGTGGTGGCATGGGCCGCAGTGGTTAAAACAACATCAGTGTCATTGGCCGATTAGTCACCCAGCATCCGAACAACCGTTGGAGGCAATGGAAGAAGCACGTCGGTTAGCAGCAGCGGCACCGTCATCTCCAGCCGATCCATCGTTCGTGGACGAAGTCGTTGGCAAATTTTCAGATTATTCCCGTCTCATTCGAGTAATCGCTTATTGCCATCGATTCCTCCGTAATTGCCGAAATGCTACCCGTCAACAAACCTCGCTTCTCAACATTGATGAGCTGATGGAATCTGAAAATAGCATCATTCGTTTAGTTCAACAACAAGCATTCAGCCAAGAATGGAAGCAGCTGTGGAACAATCTGCCGGTTTCGCCGAAGTCCCGGCTGAAATGGTTTCACCCGTTTGTTTCTTCAGAGCAACTAATCCGAATCGGAGGCAGACTGGGAAACGCCGTCCAACCATATGATACCAAGCACCAAATACTTCTACCACGATCGCATCCACTCTCGCTCCTCCTAATCCGCAACTACCACGAACGTCATCTTCATGCAGCTCCTCAACTTCTCCTAAGCATACTGCGGCAGCGGTACTGGGTCATAGGGGCCAGAAGTCTGGCCAAAAGTGTGGTCCACAACTGCATCGTCTGTTTTAAAGCCCGTCCAAAGCGCCTGGAGCAATTCATGGCGGAACTACCAGCACCACGGATAACAGCGAGTCGCCCCTTCTCTGTGACAGGAGTAGACTATTGGGGACCGATTCGTCTCAAACCAACACACCGCCGGGCAGCACCAGGAAAGGCCTACGTCGCTGTCTTCATCTGCTTCTGCACCAAAGCGGTGCACTTGGAATTAGTGGCAGACTTGAGCACCGCTAAGTTTATTCAATCCCTTCGCCGCTTCGTTTCTCGCCGAGGATTATGTGCTGACCTATACAGCGATAATGGGAGGAACTTTGTGGGGGCCGCAAATGAGCTCAAGCAATTGGTAAACAGCAAGGAATACCGGAAGGCAGTCGCCCAGGAGTGCAACGCTCATCAAATCCGCTGGCACTTCAATCCGCCTCATGCATCGAACTTCGGTGGCCTCTGGGAGGCCGCTATTCAATCAGCCCAAAAGCATTTCGTCCGAGTCCTTGGAACCAACACTCTACTATTTGACGATATGGAAACTCTTCTCTGCCAAATTGAAGCCTGTTTAAATTCGAGACCACTTGTGGCCCTTAGTGACGATCCGACGGACTACGAACCGTTGACACCTGGCCATTTTCTGACCGGATCTGCACTCAAATCAGTCCCCGATGTGAACTGTACCGAAATTGCATCCAATCGGCTCACCAAGTGGCACCATGTACAAAAACTGTTTCAGCAACTATGGAAACGGTGGCATTTGGAGTATCTTTCCACCTTGCAACCACGATCCAAATGGCTTTCTCCTCCGGTCCAAATTGAAGAAAATCAGCTGGTTCTTCTCTGTGACGAAAATAGCCCACCGATGAAATGGCCCACAGCACGGATTCATCAAACTCATCCCGGTCCGGATGGCATTGTCAGAGTAGTGACGCTCCAAACACCAACGGGTCGTTTCCTCCGTCCTGTAAACAAAGTGTGCCTCCTGCCAATCGCATCATCCTTCGACCAACGAACGCAGAAACCGAGCCAAAACCAGGATGCACAATAACACCATTCCATCTACCTCGAGAATTCTCCAACGTTATCAACCGCCTGCGAGTACCTAAAATGAAATAATTCAAGGCCTGTTATAAACAGGGACCAGAAATTTGTCGTCCAACCCGTAATGACGTCTACAAATCAAAACAACGAAGTTCATCGATCAAGCAGAAGGAATGACAGTTCATCGTCGAGAGTCATCGTCATCGTCGTCGAAAGGCTGTCAGAAACAACGTTCCTGAAGGGGCCAGTGTGTTCGTGCATCCACACGGAGAAACGAAAGTACCCGAAATGCACGAATGAGAAAGAAATCGATTATCGCGCCATCTACACGTGAGCAGATGAAACACGGGACCAATTCAACCCACCGTTCGTCGACACCGATAATGGCCCAAAAAAGGAGAAAAGGAGAAATAGCATGGCTGCACACCTTCTTCCGGGCACCTTGCTATTTAAGGGAAATCGGTGACATGTGTCATCCTCTTTTTTGCTGCAAGATCCATCCAGACGTCATCGAGTGTCAACAAACTGAAGAAATTAATAGTGAATTTGCATGAAGTTAAATTTAAGTTGAAATAAATTAATGTCGTTTTCGTTTTTGCGGTGGAGCTACACCGGTGCAGCACTTTTGCACCGAAAGTGTTCGTTTTTGATTTTCGTGCTGCACCGGTGTAGCACTTTTTCTGCACCGCTCAAGATAGTGCAGCACTCAAAAAATCGAGAGTGTAGCGGGTGTACACCGTGTCCACCAATCAACGTTTCCAAAGTTGTAAATATTTTGGTTTTTATTCACGCACACCAATTCAACTGCACCGAAAATGTTCGGTTTTGCAGTGAAAAGTGTAGCACGAAGCGGTGTAGCACCGCCTCAAAAACGAAAACGACATAAGTTAGTAGTGAGAAATTAAATCGTCTAAATAAAAGTTAACGCGTGTGATTACTTACCTGTGGAGCGTACCTATTGTGCTGGAAGAAGAACCTGGAAAGAAGAAAAGTTAGTGGTGATACTTACCGTTGAAACTTACCGCTGAAGATCCTGGAACCGCCTCGACTGGTCATCTCTCTCGTCCCGCTGCTCGCTGCGCTACTTGACATAGCTTATTATATAAGTCATAAATGATCAAAATTTCATTGCATTCGGTTCATTGAATCCGGAGATATAACAGCTCAAAGTTGGCTATCGAATAATTATACCTTTTTCTAGAACTTTTATAACTTCGTGTAGAATAGCACGATCTTTTCCATTGATTCACAACTAGTTGATGAACTTACAGTAAAAATTTGAGAATATTTGATGCCCTTTTTGAAAAGTTACAGCGAGTTGAACATTTTTTGAAAAGTGAAATTTTTACCTGTTCCAGTTATTTTGAGTATCCCCTGTATAGTTAGGAAATGCTGGGTTTTTTAGTTTTACAAAAAAAAACTAGTCACTAACTAGTGTGTTTTTTTCCTGACATTCCTATTTTTATCTCATTTACGTAATTTTATGATTTCATTCAAGAGGAATCCGACGATCGGATGTTTCAAATATCCACCATGGTCCAATACGATTTCCATTTCTCTTCATTATTAGCCCAATTTTTCAATCCACCCATGTTATATATTTACCTTGCCTATAACAAACCTTCATCATAAATACTTTGATTATTGTAACTACCTTGATACTAAATTGCTTTGCTCCCCCCATACTGAAACCACCTTGTCATTATCCATTGTTAAAAGAACAAAAGTACACGCGAATAAAATCGGAAGTTATCGGAAAGTAGTCCGGGTTCTTTTACTATTTCCCCGACGCCGGAAATTCCCTCGCGAGTTCTCTCGGTCACAACAGTTAATCTGACGACGAGGATGTCAGAAAACGAAAACGCGAACCGGACGAATCAAGTGGGAGGTCAAATTCCTCCGGTCGGTGCTGCTGCTGCTGTCGCCGGTACTGCTGCGGTTGCTGCTGGCGCTCCGCTGGCGATGCAATCGAACTTCACCATCGAGCCATACGATCGTCATCGGATGAAGTGGTCCCGGTGGGTCGAGCGTTTGGAGGGCGCTTTCCTGCTGTTTCGAGTTCCAGCTGATTTGCGACGTCCCATGCTGCTCCACTACATGGGTGGAGAAAATTACGACATTGTTTCGGACAAGTTGGCGCCTGTTAAGCCGCAGGCGAGAACGTACGATGAAATCGTACAGCTGCTGGAGACTCACTTCAACCCCCGCCCGCTCGAAATTTTGGAAAATTTCCGCTTCAAGTGCAGGAGGCAAGGCGACGAACGAGTTGACGAGTCAATTGACGACTACCTCATTGCACTGCGGAAACTGGCGATAACGTGCAATTTCGGCGACTACTTAAACACCGCTCTGAGGAACCAGTTCGTCTTCGGCCTGAAGGATCGTGGAATTCAGGCAAGGCTTTTGGAAGTGCACAACCTCACGTTGGACATGGCTCGCGATCTTGCGGTGTCCATGGAGATGTCCGCCAAGGGAGGTCAGGAGATCCAGTCCCGGGCGAAAGCTGACGTGAATCTGGTCGAGCATCCGGTAAACAAGAGCGGTAAGTCGAAAGGCAAGAAACCGGGGAAAGCCGCCGCCGCCGGTCCGTCGCACCACGGCGATTCGAAGCAAGATTCGAGAAAGGGTGCCTGCTACCGCTGCGGCAATACGAATCATTTTGCGAACAAATGCGTCCACGTGAAGACTGTTTGCAACTTCTGCCGCATGACGGGCCACATCGAGAAAGTGTGTATGAAGAAGAAGAGTGCTCAAGGCACGAAGAGCAAAAGTGATTTCCACCTGGTGGAAGAAAGTGCTGCTGAATGTAAACAGAAGAAGAAAGAAGATGTCTACATTGACGAAATTTGTGGCTTGTACGACGCGGAGAGCCGAGTGGACAAATTTTGGGTTGAAATCTCGGTGAATGATTCGAAAGTGCGATTCGAGGTGGACAGTGGTGCTCCCGTCGCGATAATGAGCGTGACGGATTACGAAAAGTTGCTGCCGGCTGTGAGATTGGATCGGCCGGATATGTCGCTAGTGAGCTACAGCGGAAACACGATAAAATTGCGCGGTATGTGTACGGTCTCGGTGCAGTATGCGGGTAAGGTACATCGTTTGCTGCTGTACGTGGCGGACAACCGAAAGCATCCATTGCTTGGAAGAAGCTGGATGAAAGTTTTGCGGCTTGACGTGAGCAAGTTCTACGATGAGGTACATTCGGTTGCGGACAATTCAGTGAAGTGCACCACCGACGAATCGGTGAAAAAGTTGATTGCGCGGTACAGCAGTGTATGTGCTGATTCGATGGGGAAGATTGAAGGGCTTACTGCGAAGTTACGGCTGAAGCCGAACGCCCACCCAGTGTACATTAAAGCGAGGCCGGTGCCATTTTCGTTGCGAAGTGCGGTCGAGCAAGAAATCGAGAAGCTAGTGGATGAAGGAGTGCTCGAAAAAGTGAACCACAGTGATTGGGCAACGCCCGTGGTTCCTGTAATGAAACTGAATAACAAAGTGCGATTGTGTGGGGATTACAAGATCACGGTTAATCCGAATCTAGTGGTGGATGAGCATCCGCTCCCTACAATTGAGGAACTCTTTGCGAACGTGGCCGGTGGAGAGAAATTCTCGAAGATAGATTTGTCTCAGGCGTACCTGCAGCTTGAGGTAGATCCAGATCAACGGGAGATCCTGACGCTGAGCACACACCTGGGGCTGTATCGGCCAACGCGGCTGATGTACGGCGTGAGCTCCGCACCTGCGATATGGCAACGATTAATGGAAGAAGTGCTAAACGGAATACCGGGAGTGACAGTGTTTTTGGACGATATACGCGTGACGGGTCCGACTAACGAAGTACATTTGCAACGACTCGAAGAAGTGCTCAAACGTTTGAGTCAGTACGGAATGCGAATAAACTTGGACAAGTGCGTGTTTTTCGCGGACGAAATAGAGTATTGTGGTTATGTCGTCGACCGTCACGGTATACATAAAGTGCAAAAGAAGATCGAGGCAGTGCAGAATATGCCCACTCCCGAAAACAAGGATCAGGTACGTTCTTTCGTCGGATTAGTGAATTACTACGGACGCTTCCTTCCTAATCTGAGCACGATGATCTACCCGCTGAACCGACTGTTGCGGAACGACGTGCCGTTCCAATGGTCGAAGTCGTGCGAAGAAGCGTTTAGGAAGGTGAAGCAGGAGATGCAATCCGACAGCTTTCTGGTGCATTACAACCCCGAGTTGCCACTGGTGTTGGCGACTGATGCATCTCCCTACGGTGTCGGAGCCGTCCTTAGTCACGTCCTGCCGGACGGATCGGAACGGCCGATACAATACGCGTCGCAGACCTTGAACGAGACACAACGTAAGTACAAACAAGTTGATCGTGAAGCGTATGCTATTGTTTTCGGCATTCGACGGTTCCACCAGTACTTGTACGGGCGCAAGTTCGTTCTCTACACGGACAACGAGCCTGTAAAGCAGATTTTCTCCGAGACGAAGGGACTACCGACTATGTCAGCCTTGAGAATGCAACACTATGCGACTTTCCTCCAATCTTTCAATTATACAATCAAATTCCGCCCCACTAAGCAGCATTGCAATGCGGACGCGTTTTCGCGGTTGCCGATAGCTACGAAGCAGCCGGATAACGTCGTAGAAGAAGTCGACATGCTGGAAACCAGTATCATCGAGACGATGCCGGTAACGGTCGAGGACTTGGCCAAGGGAACTGCGGCAGACGGTTCGGTCAAGCTGCTGCTTCAGGGACTACGAAACGGAAAGACAGTGGAGGCGAAGGATCGATTCGGTATCGATCAAAACGAATTCTCCTTGCAGCAAGGGTGTATTTTGCGGGGTATTCGGGTTTACATTCCACCTGAACTACGATCGAAGGTACTCAATGAATTGCATTCCACTCATTTTGGCAGTACCCGCCTGAAGGCACTCGCCAGAGGATACGTCTGGTGGGAACGCATTGACAGGGACATCGAAGAGTTAGTCAAGAACTGTGCGTCCTGTCAAGTTACGCGTCCGAATCCTGCAAAAGCTCCGTTACATTGCTGGGAACCTGCTACACAGCCGTTCGAACGAGTACACGTTGATTTCGCTGGGCCGTTTATGGGGAAGTATTTCATCGTCTTCGTCGACGCGTACACGAAATGGCCAGAGGTGAAGATTCTACGGGACATTACGACGGCTACGACTATCAATGCCTGTAGAGAATTTTTTGCGACCTACGGTATACCATGCGTCCTGGTCAGCGACCGTGGTGTACAGTTCACCTCCGGTGAATTCCAGCGTTTTCTGCAGCTGAACGGCATTTTCCACAAAATCGGTGCGCCGTACCATCCGGCGACGAACGGGCAGGTCGAGAGGTTTATTCAGACCTTCAAGAACAAGATGAAGGCCCTGAAGTGCGAAAAATCAAGAATGCACGTGGAACTCTGCAATATTCTGCTGACTTACCGGAAGACAATCCATCCTGCTACCGGGAAGTCACCTTCCATGATGCTCTTTAATCGCCAAATTCGTTCCCGTCTTGATTTGATGCTGCCTGGCTCTACGTATTCGGAGAAGGTTGACCACAAAGTTCGCTCGATTCCTGAGGGAGGAAGAGTCGCTGCGCGAGATTTCCTGGACCATGAGAAATGGAAGTACGGTCGGGTAATAGAGAAGTTGGGAAAGTTGCACTACATGATACAGCTAGACGATGATCGTGTATGGAAGCGTCACATCGACCAACTACGCGAAGTCGGATCGAACTTGCAAGCCCAAAGGAGTCTACCAGAGATGCCGATGCTGCCGAACGTGCCTCCAGGACCCGATGAAGCTTCGGGCACTGCAAACAACCATGTGCCGAGTTCCCAGGGAACATCTACGTCTGCGAATCCAGTTGCTACCTCATCGAGAGTCGAAGCAGTCTCGGTGCCGATCCCGGAACCCCATCCGGCATTGAACGTTCCGACTACAGGTCCTGCTACGAGTATGCAAAGCGAAGGATCGTTTCAGCAAACCCCGAGGAGATCAACCCGTGCGGTGAAACCGCCTAAGAGATTGAATTTGTAACGAAGTAAAGCATAAGGGGGGAAGAGCTGTTATATATTTACCTTGCCTATAACAAACCTTCATCATAAATACTTTGATTATTGTAACTACCTTGATACTAAATTGCTTTGCTCCCCCCATACTGAAACCACCTTGTCATTATCCATTGTTAAAAGAACAAAAGTACACGCGAATAAAATCGGAAGTTATCGGAAAGTAGTCCGGGTTCTTTTACTATTTCCCCGACGCCGGAAATTCCCTCGCGAGTTCTCTCGGTCACAACAACCCATTATGGCCTCTTTGGAAAAAAGCAACATTCTTCCAAAAACCGACAAATTTATGAGAATTTCTCCAGCCCCAACGAAAATCCCTTTTAACTGATAACCCCATTTCCAGAGTGCTCCATATCCCTAAGAGCAAAATCCCGAAAAGATAAGCCTTCTTCCCCAACCGAGACCGAGTCAGGTCAGAGCCAAACACACCCCCAGCCAGACTCCGATACTTCTTGGCATAAATTCTAATCCAAGCAAATCAAACTTTTCCCTGGGCCATCGCCTCTTGGTAATAGTTTTCCATTTCTGCTCGAATGAGTTTGTTCTATCTTGAGAGGGGGTCGCTCGTGGGTCAACTGATGGAGATTTTCCCTCCCTTTTTGCTTTCGGTTTGTGAAATGTAGAAGCAGAGCGGAGCGCAAGCAGCAAACCAAAGCCTAGATGGCTTGATAAATTCCCACAGCTCTGCCCCCGCACGAAATTGGGTTCAATTACCCACATCTGTCGGGTGTTGAACTTTTTGACCGATTTAACCCCATTTCTGCATCATCGGATGACGACGAAGACCAACACCACCGCCGGCTCCGTCCAAGTGGAGATTGTTAGAGAGCATTGCGCCGTTTTGTTCGTCGGCATAGGAGGACTTTTTGGTGAGGCGGGTGGGAAAGGATTGGCCCAGAATATGCCACTCGACCACAGCTGCCACAGGCATAATCGGGTGCACGATAATTGAATTCAAATCCAGAATCTTCGTTCAACCGGGAGCCAGCGCCTCATGATGGTGCATCGCAAAATACCTACCAGATTTGAGGGGTTTAGGGCTTATCACATAAAGCCAGTGCAGTGACATGAGTTGTACTTTTCTTGTTTGCGTATCATTTCATTTTGGAAAAAAAAAGTTTATTTGATCAATATTTCAATTGATTCCGCCTATTCATATTCAAATATGTACCTTTGATAATGTGAAACTAAATACCAGTATTCTCGCTACTTCACTTAAGGCACTACTTGTTCCATTCCTTGCGATTAAAGTTTCATGATTTTTAACACTCCAAACACCACCGTGATAAAAAACATGCGGAGCATCGTGATCAGAAATAAGGTGTTAACTTTTTCTTTAGGCTGCGTTTGCTTGTCTGTGATGTTACTTTTAAGTGACTAGACACTGATAACACAGACGAACTGACGTAACACTTGCGAAATTTCCATCGACCACGCTTTTAACGATCATTTAAATTTTCATAGTTGTGGCTTTCACAACCAGAGGCGCGCGCATCGTTTTTCTATGCGTTTGACGTTTCACACTAGCGCCTTCTGTTGACGATATTGCACAACACAGTGATTCGTGCAACTTTTCCACCAGGTGATGGTAGTGTGAACTGGGCGATGGATTTCCATGAAAACCGTTCAAGGTGTTACGTCTGTTTGTCTGTGCTGATAAGTTGTGCGCATTTAGAGCGGGTAAACGTTGTATGGGGAAGTTGAAATTTGATCGCATTATCCCGGAGCTTTTTGGACCATATTTGCATCCAGAACAGCCTGATTTTTTCTTCAACTGTATAACTCATGACGTTAAGGTATTGCTTTGGAAGTGCCAAAAAACTTTATCGTAGTCCGTTAAGTGATCCGACACATGTGAAATAAAGCCTGTATCCGCAATAATCGGGACACAGAAGTACGGCTTTAGCTCTGTAATGAATCGGTAAAATTGGCCAAATAATTGACTGAAAACTCTTTGGTGTATGTTTATTATTTGTGCAAAATTTCATAAAAATCGATGCATTACTTTTGACTGTGGATGAAAAACAAACAGACGTGGTTTAAAGCATTTTGTACAATCATGAACAATTTTCATTCGTATAGTAGATGGTTCTTTTACGCTACATGTCAAAGTTCTGGGATGATAATTATGAAATTTTGTTAGCAGCTATGATACTTATGGAGACACTTTCTTGCAAAATTTCACCAACTTTTATGAATTGGTTTGAAAGCTACTGATATTGATAGGGATGAGTGTTACTGAAAATGTTTCGTGTTCTTCATGTGCGATATTTGCCTATTCATAACTTTTGAATTTCTCTGCCAATTTTCTTGAAATTTTCACAGAAGGTTGTTGATTATGTGAATGTTATGTCTGCAAAATTTGATGATCACTTTCAGTTCCAATACATGTTTTGACCATAACATTGTTGATAGTGCATCGATTTTTTGGAAATTTTTCCTATGCAACGAACTTAGATTGAGAGGTTTGTGTTCAAAATTTCAGCCATTTCCTTTGCCAAATTCAAAAGTTACAGCGCTGACATTCAAAACTAGGGGCTGTACAAAATTCATTGGCGCATATTCTATTCTTTTATTGCTACAACAAAAAGTACTGCACCGATTCACATGAAATTTTGTAGGTGAAATGAACACATCTTAAGATGTTATTTGGTCAAATTTGAGCAACTTTAATGTATCTATTGCAGAGTTACAGCTGTATTTCGATGTCCCGATTATTGCGGATACAGGCTTTAAGTTATGTCGTACAGATGGTCCAATTGTGCTTTCCCGAGCAAAGTGCAATAACTGACCCGTAACAAACTGATAACTAGTGTTCGCTCTAGATTTCATTTTACATTTCTGTGTTATCAATTTGATGATTGCTGTTACCATACCTATCAAACTGGGGACATCGTCGTCGACAGCATCAGCAAAAGTTATGATGATGAACCTGGGCTTGTTAGTGGAATACCTGACTCGGCTGAGTCGAGTTAAGTACAATACACTGAAGACTGCCTTACAGTTGAGGTGGAAATACGTGCACTACCCGTCATAAGTACGGACTCACAAAAAGTATTGCAACAATATTGCATCACCCTGACTCACCTCGATATCTCTAAAACCAGAACACCTACAAAAATTCAGAAAAGTTGTTGCTTTTGGTCTCCTGAATAACTTTCCTGAAGACAGCATCTTTGTAAGTCCTCAGGTTTTGGAGATATCGAGGTGAGTCAGGGTGATGCAATATTGTTGCAATACTTTTTGTGAGTCCGTACTTATGACGGGTAGTGTATCTGTCAAAGGATGCAAATTCTTAGTGGAATTAAAAGGAACAGTTTTAACACGATTTTCTTTTTACTTAGCAAAAGTTAACTATCAAAGAGCGTAGCAAATATCTTTCTGATAACATAATGAGTTTTTAATTGAAAAACATTAGTTGATTCACAGAAGTTTTTATCAGGGTGCCTTTGATGAAAACATAATGATATATTTTAATGATATTACGGATATACTTGGTTGTTATCATGTTTTTATGTTGCCTGCTTATTCAGCCAGAGAGAGAACACATTAAGTTAATTATTTTTAATATCAGATAACACAGTGTGTTATCTGGTTGTTATGACACTATGTTTCGGATATGATGATATCCATATAGATATAATAATGAAGTATACTAATCATTGCAAACTTTTTGCCTTTCTCGCACATTAAATGTACTGGAAATAGACGTGTGCCCCGAAGCAGTTTTGACCGGCGGCGGTGTGTATAGTAATTTGAGACAGCGGCGACGGCGGCGGCGTAAGCGGCGTGACCATTTTTTTTTATTTTTTTTTAATGAAGTGATATTTTTAGCCATTAAAAATAATCAATACAGAATAGAATTTGTTTCTTGTTCCTAAAGTACAATGTTCATCTATATTATTTGAAGGTTTAAACGTATGAAAATCAGAGGTTTTAATGAAAATTATCCTTATAAGAATTATGGTATAAATTTTAGAGAGAATCCTTGAGGACGCTTACCAGGAAATTTAGAAAAGGATTCTTCTTTAAGGAATGCCTAAGGATATTCTTTTCTAATACTCATTTAAGACCAGTGCTGTCATGACAATGTTCGAATTTTGGTTGGAGTTCAGTTAGGGTTCTTTTCTGGAATTCCTCCAGGTATTCTTGCAGGCGTTTTTTTTTTCAGAAATTTCCCCACAAAATTCTCAATAGATTCTTCTGGGAGTTCCTCCAAAAGGCTTCCTAGAAGATCCCCAAATATTCCTCCACGGGTAGGATTGTAAACTTCTCTAGAGAAACCTTCCTTCAGGGATTCTTTCAGATTTTTTTTTCCGGTGACCCTTAAAAATCCCTCCAGAGATTCTTTCAGGAGTTCCTTTAGAAGTCACTCCAGGATTTATTTCTTGACGGTAATTCAGAAATATATTAATATATTCTTCGTGGAATTATTGCACAGCATTCTCCAGTTTTCCACGCATTGCTTCAGAGCTTCCTTGAAAAAAAAAAAAACAAATTTCTAAAAATTTCTTTCGGTGATTTCTTTAAAAATACTTCACAAGTTCCTCTAGGGAAATTGTATTAGGGAATGTTATCATCTGATATCATTCAGGCATTGCGTAAGAAATTCTTTCAAGAACCTAGAAGTATCTCCAAGAGTTCTTTCAGGGTTTCTTCTAAATTGTCCTTTTCAAAATTCAGTAGGAGATTTATTCAAAAATTCTTTTAGTACCTTTCTCTGAAATTTCTGTACGAGTTCTCAAAGAGATTTTTCAAGGATACCTTCAATAACTTATTCATGATTTAATTCAGAAATTTCTCAATGATTTCGTTCAGAAATGCCTTTATGAATTTTCTCAGAAACTTCTCTAGGAATTTCCTTTTTTTATCAAAAATTTCTCAAGAAATTCCTCCAAAGCCATCTCAGATGTTTATTTCCTAAGCACATGCGTCCAATTAGCTGAACTTTTGTGCGAATCCCAAGAGTTTCTCTGGATATTCCCTAGGGACTTCTTCAGGAGCTCCTTCAACGATTATTTCTGAAATAGTGTCAATAAAATTAAATCTCATCAGGAAATTTTAAAACATTTCTATAGAGATTTCTTCATGTAACTCTCGAAGAATAACTCCAACATGGTTTATGTAATTTCATAAAATACTTAATTGTTTATCTAATTCCTGAAGAAATACCTGGAGATATTCTTGAATGAATCCCTGCAAGATCATGTGAAATTATATCACGTAATTATCTAAAATAATTATATAAAGAGTTGCTTAGAAAATGTCTGGAAAAAGCCGAGTAAAAAATCTTAATGATATCTTTGGAAGAACTTTATGAGGAATATCTGGTGTAATACATGGAAGAATATTCGGAGGAACGCATGAAGAAATCTCTATTTGATTTTCTGCAAATATCACTGAGAGAATATCTACTGGAATCACTAACAGAATCATGGAAGAACTTCTGTAGAATTTCCTGGAGTCACTCCATGAAGAAATTCATAGAAGAAGCCCTGAAAGAATCAAAAAAGTGAAAAATTTCCCTAGTGGTTCACCAATACCGAGGGAACTCACTAGTGAATTCCTCTCCAAAAGATCCACCGGAATTTCAGTAGGAGACCCGTTGCGAATACCTCCATGAGTAACACAGGGAGTTCCTCAAAGAGTTTTCCGAATAAACAATAGAAGGAATAACCGAAGAATCTTTAAAAAGAATTTCCGAAGAAAATCCATAAAAAATTCTGAAGAACTCAAAAAATGTTCAACTAGCTGTAACTGTTTGAAAAGTGCATAATATATTATCAAATTTTCACTGTGAGTTGATCAACAAGTTGTGTATCAGTGGTCCATATTTGGGATCCAATCGGGCTATTCCACACAATGTTAGCAAGTTTCTATAAAAAGGTATAATTATCTTATAGCCAACTTTGAGCTGTTATATCTCCGGATTAAGTGAACCGAACTAAGGGGTCGTCCATGAATGACGTAGCATATTTTGAGGGAGGAGGCATTCCCTAGAGTTGGTACGAGTCATGTATTAGGAATTAGAAAATAGACTACAAGGGGGGAAGGGGGTGTTAAAAATTTGCCAAAAAGTCCTACGTCATTCATAGGCAGCCCCTAACATGATGAGCTAAAAACGTTTGAGTTAGTTTAAAATTATTAGTAAAAAGAAAGTGAAAGCAATTTCTTTTATTTTATGTTTTTCAGTATATTGGTCTATTTTTGATAATATCTCAGTGGGAGATGGATTGTACATACATACATATTGGTCTATTTATGATAATATAATATTTAATTTTAATAATATAACAATATTCATCCCATGTCTTTTTTCAATTATTTGCCGGCTATTTTGTTACATTCCATCAAATAATATTTATATTCAAGTCAATTAGAGGGAAATAAAATGTACAATTATAACCATCTCGAATTTTAAAAAGATGAGGATGATTTGGATAATTTGGTGCAATATTAGAAAAATAATCTGAAAGAAAAAAAAAAAGAAAAAAGAAGTTGCAGCTATTTTACCATTTTTTTAAGTGAAAATTTTGCCTGTCGATCATTTTGTCTACCCCCAGTAGATCGGTGGTCCTCTATGGTTTCGATACAAGGACCATTCTCGAGAAGGTCCAGCAGAAACTCCAAGTTCCCAGGCAACGCGTGCTAAGGGCAGTGTGCAGAAGAACGATGTGTGGTGGAGGTGGATGAAACACGAGCTCGCTGTGGTCTACGGCAAACCCAGCATTCAGAAGGAATGCGAAGCCGGGAGGATACGGTGGGCAGCGCATTTTGCAAGAATACCCAACAACAACCTTGCAAAGATGGTGTGCGCTAATGATCTGGTTTGCACAAAAAGCTGTTGAGTGGAGACAGCACGATGCACGGACTAGGTGGAGCGTGATATAGCGAGCATTCGACGTGACCGGTAGTTACAAACCAAGAATTGTTGCATGTGATGTTGTGCAAGTATATGTATGCATGTTCATAAGTCAATTAAAGGTGAAAATTTGTGAAATCTGACTCTCGCACACATCAAACTGAATCAGGAGAACGTAGGTTTCACCTTCTCAACCGAAATCCTCCATATCCGTCGTATCATTTGGCCAATGTATACTAGTGCAGCTTGGCCAATAGCCAAGCACACCGGTCAACTCTCGATTGGGGATTTGCTGGGATATCCGTTACAACATGTTTGAGGAAGACGAAAAAAATATGCGACCCAAGAGACTGTCTCTCGACGCGTAACGAAATTGGTTCGGACAATTTACTTGCCCGCTCGATTGAACCTTCTCCCTCCGTCGTCGGTTGGTTTGTTCGGCGAAACGGGCAGAAGGGGTGATTGAACCTCACTCGAGAAATATTGCGTTGGGATTCTATCCTTCTACGGATTTGGGTGTTCTATTATCGGTTCGGCATTCGGTCTAGACAGTTTAGCCTGGAGTTATTTCTCGGGAATCAGTATATGGATTTTTTTTCCATATCTCACAAAAGTTTGCGTTTCTCAACGCAGTTTCTTCAAACATTGAATCTGAGTACCCTCGAAGCACCATGGTGTTGTTTGTCTTTTCCAAGTGGGTTGAGCCAATTTTTCAAAGCGACTGTGAATAAATCACATCGAAATCGTTTTCTCCGACGAAACAGTGCATGAAATATGTATAAACCTCACTATTTAAAATTCAGGTGTCATGTTTAGCGATGAGTCGTACAATCCGGAATAGGCGGGGAAAACAAAATTCTTCTCCGGCTTCCGAATCTTTAGTGTGTGTACCTAAAAATGTATGCAGAAGTATCTACGAACAAAACATGTTGCTCTGCGGATGAGCGGAAGGATTCTTATGAAAGCGCTTCCATCCTTGTTGAAACTCGATAAGGATATCAGCACCAGCTGTAAGTTGGTGCAGGCGGGGCCTACGGCAAATTTAAATATTTATCCAATCTCTGTTCGAGTACACACAAACCAGACAAACGGTTCTACAATGCGGATGGATTGATCAAGAGACGAAGGGATCGATGCGAATCGATGTATCGGTTTTATTTTGCATCTTGATTTTGTTTTTTGATGCAAAAACTGTCGTTAAAGAGTTCAAGGTTCGAATGTGGTTCGTAGGCTAAGAAAGCTATGATTCGTATACGAATACTCTATACAGTTAAGCAAACAATAATAATTATTGTCCGTAGGTATTTGAACTTCTCAGAATTCGACAGTGATTTTTCATAGGGGCCCAACTGATATTATCGATTTCTCTTCATCGATCCTCTCGACGATTTAATTTGATTCGATCAACTTATTAGCGAAAGAAAGTATCGATGAAAAGAAATCGATCAAGACAGTTAGGCCTTAAGGAAAAATCATTTATTTCATTTCATTTATTCACGTTTCAGTCGGGTGTACAGTTCTTGATCCTCAACCTGCACATTCTTTCGTCGATCGACCACCAACCGATCGCGCGCCTCTGCATGTCGCCTATCTCTATAAAAGCTCACGTGTGTTGCCGCAACTCTGGTAGATGGTATGATAACCTCTAAACGTTCGAACCACGGATCCTGTCCAACACACCTCCTGCAGCGCTACGATGCCGAACCCGCGGTCCTTCAATAGATTGGCGAGTATGCGGGTGCTCCCGATGAAGTTGAGAGATCTGCAGTTCCACGTACCGAGCTTCCAATCGCAAGTCCCTTTTCGTCGCTGTGGTCGTCGCCATTGGTATCGGTTCGCATTCTTCTCTTGTTGATTTTTCGATGCTAGTCTTTTTAACGGCTGGCTCACAGGGGCTGACACCAACCCACTAACCCAGGGAGCTGGGCTTACCTTGTAGCAGTTAGGGAATTCTGTAAATATTTTTTGGAATGTATATTTAGACATGATGTTTGTATTGAATGTTGCTTTCATAACAAAACGCGCTGTCAATTTCCAGTCGGCATTTCTGAATCATCGCAACGAAAACGTAGCGTTCAATAAGGGGGGAAACCGTCAATAAATATCGTC
The DNA here is from genome assembly GCF_035046485.1 of Aedes albopictus. Classification (NCBI taxonomy): domain Eukaryota; kingdom Metazoa; phylum Arthropoda; class Insecta; order Diptera; family Culicidae; genus Aedes; species Aedes albopictus. The sequence continues at coordinate 115,573,148 of NC_085137.1, forward strand.
CTAAAGTATGTTAGGAATAAGATTGTAAATAACCAAGTTGAATTCGATAGTGCACTTGTAAATTTGAAATAAATCCCTTAGCATAGGCAATCGCAGGTTGCGAACATTTTGCTGAATCTCTCCTGAGGAGGGCTCACGATTATCTTCGAAAGGTTGGAAAGGGACAGCTGCACGACCATCGTATCGAGTTATCCTTCGTGACTTGCGATCACGAAAGTGTACGATGAGTTTTCGGGAAATGACGAATTTACGGTTCGTCCGAGAATTCACTGTCTTATTCTGAGGAGATACAGACTCGATCATTTCGTTCGTGACTTCCCAGCAAATTAGAAGTGTGCGCGTTTGTAGTCTGCTCGTTGCCTATTGTAAAGTAAGAATTTTCCTAGTGACGTTTAGTGCATGTTAATTGATTAAATTTCGTTCTCTAGGGTATGAAAAGTGTGCGTATAGTAGAATTTGTGTGCGAAAAAGTTGAAAGTTATAAGCAAAGGTAATTGTGCTCTGAATGTGCTATGTTGTGCTCGTGCTAAATGTTCGTTTTGCCAGAAGGCTATTCACCTCGCAGCAATCCTACTCGCACCCAAACGCGTGGACTTCGCTAAAACTTCACTAGCGAAGTTGAGATCGTCGTGCGTGCGTGACGGATCGCCGCCGCCCAGATCCGGTTGTTATATCAGGAGCGCAGATTAGCCCGCAGATGCGCCGCCAAATGTCGTGACGTCACACGAACATGAGCACATGAGCACGTAGATAGATGAGAGTAGAAAGAGAAATCGCACACGAGATAGGGAGTAGTTAGAGGGAACGAACACACACACCACCACCAATAGTCGAAATACATGCTAGCATGAAATGATGTAAGATAACCGTAAGCCAAATATATTCGTTTCCAACAAACTATGTAGTGTTAAGTCTAATAAAACGTCCCCATTATGTGTAATAAGGTTCTCTAGTGTTTGATTGGTTGCATGTACTACCCGTCACTACGCGTTTTGATGTCGCTCCCGTCCTCCGTCCACTGAGTTTGATCGATAGGGTTCTCAGTCCGTTTCGTCTTTGCTGTTGCGTATCGCGGCGAGTGTCTTGTCTGCCAGTGATGGTGAGCAACCGCGAATGTTGTCTCACTTTGAGCATGCGTGATTCTCTCACCGAATTCTCTGAGTGCCCACGCGATTAATGGTCATGTTGCGATGATAGGGTGAATCCGTTCGTAAGCTGGCTGGAACGATCCGTGAAATTCCTTTCGGAAATATTAAATGGACTCGCCCTCAGGAGAGTCTCATCCGGGCAAATTAAAATTGGGCATGTGGTCTCTAGTGTGGGTCATCGGAACCGTTTTCTCAGATCAAAGCTTTTTTGGTTCCATTTCGGATCCTGAGTATCTGTGCAAAATTTGAGCACGATCGGTTGCGTCTACACTTTGCGCATTGCAATTGAAATTTGTATGGGATTTTGTATGGGAAAACATACTTTTTTGCATTTTAGCCATAAGTTGAAAAAGTTTGTCTGAAACTTTTTAACCGATACTGTAAAATGATGGCCTAGGATGTCCTGAAAAACTTTGTTGAAGACCGCAAAGCGATCCGATGCTTGTGAAAATAGTTATAACCAACGAATCGCATGCATGTGTTTATGTTTTAACAGGTAAAGGAATAACAATAGCAACAAAATCATGCTGTTTCGCCAAGCAATGCCAATGCTATAACTTTTTTCATAAGCATCAGATCACTTCGCGGTCAAAGTTTTTCAGGACACCCTAGGCTATGTTTTCTCTTTATCGGTTACACGGTTTTAGAAAAATTCGAGTTTGTTATGAGAGAAATGCAAAAAAGTGTGTTTTCCCATGTAAAACCCCATACAAACTTCAAACACGATGTGCAAAACGTAGACATAACCGATCGTGCCCAAATTTTGCACACTTATTTGAGTCCTGAAATGGGATCAAAAAAACTTTGATCTGATGGGATGCCATTGAATTTTTCTATTTTCCATATAAACGATGACCCACTCTATGGTCTCCCTTGTTGAGTGGCGCTTAAGCCACGTGTTTTGAGACGGATCGCCCGGGCGCCCTCAGGAGAGTCTCAACCGGGCAATTGAAATTGGCGCCCAACTAAAGGTTTTCGAGATATTTGAGTATTTGTGGAGTTTCTGTTGTAAAATTATGTGTATTTAAGAATTTTGTGGTATTCATGGAAAGTTTGAGGTTCATTTATTGATAGTTTTGGGATTATGATGTAAATTTATCCTTATTTGGTTTCTGTGGATAATCTTTGAGTATTTAAGTGACTTTTGTGAATTAAGGAACATTTTGGGAAGTATTGAGCAGAATACAAGAGATTGAGTTTGTGCAGTGAAATGAAGTGTAGCGTTATCAGTAGGGTAATTGTTCCATTCGTTGTGGTAGTACCTAATGTTGCGGTAGTGGCAATTGAGCACTTTTTCGACTGAAATGTTACCAAAAGGCATTTTTAATAGATGTATTATGCTTAAATTATGAGATTGCACCATTTGTGTGCTTAAGATTTGCCCGAAAACCTATTTTAAAAAAATATTTTCCTTAAATTGTTTGCTGCTGTGTTCCTAATGTTGCGGTATCCCATATGATTTCAATGGGATACCGCAACAATAGGATCCCATTGTTAAATTTTACCTCCATAATAGGAACAGTGTGCCTAATGTTGTGGTAAGCGATTTATGATCGAAAACAGAGAGAAACGATAGTTTTTATATTTTTCCAAGCAAATTTGGATAGAAAACTACCAACTAACGTTTTGCAACCCTTCATTAGATGGTACGATCATTGTTTTTAAAATGAATTCACCTTAATACCACAACGATGGGCACACTTACCCTATTTATGTTTCTACTGTTTGAAAAGTTTCGGCTATTTTCGTTTCGTGTATTTTGTTGAAAAATTACTATTTCATTGAAATGGCTGTAAAACTTTCATATATGGACCGTTTGATTATCGAGGAAGTTGACGAATATTGAGGTACTTGTTCGAGAAATAAGATTTTGATGATGGAATGTATGAGTACGGCCTTAATTGAATGTGTTTCAAGTAGTATCGTTGTTGAATTGGTTCAGTTTATGCGTCTACGAGTTGTTTAGAAACAAGGAATGAGAAAAAAGAGGAGCACAATAGGATTTATGCTGAGAGAAAAATAGGTGCACCCTTAAATGATACAACACAGCGCACGAGTAACTTTCCCGCAGCGAGCAAAAAGACAAAGGGTTTTTCACTCATATCTGTGTACGACTGGATCAACACAAAAAATGTGCTGATCCGGTGTTACACAAATCTGCGTGAATATTCTTCTTCTTCTTCTTCTTTGTGGTTCCACGTCCCAACTGGGACTTGGCCTGCCTTGCTTCAACTTAGTGTTCTTTGAGCACTTCCACAGTTATTAATTGAAGGGCTTTCTTTGCCTACCATTGCATGAATTTGTATATTGTGAGGCAAGTACAATGATACTCTATGCTCAGGGAGTCGAGAAAATTTTCCCGACCGGAACGGGAATCGAACCCGCCATCTCCGGATTGGCGATCCATAGCCTTAACCACTAGGCTAACTGGAGACCCTGCGTGAATATTCTTTTGTCTTTTCGGTCGCTGCGTGAAAGTTACTCGTTGCTCTGTGTACATCGAGTTCTGCGTGTGTAGGGGATGAGCAAGATCCGGGGAGTGAGAAATTCGGGCTCTGGAGGCCGAAGTGGTAACCCAGTCAACACACGATCGCATATGATGTTGAATAGGATGCAAAAGTGGAGGCGATATACGCACACTTTACACGCGGTTAAATGGAAGCATGTACGCATATGGCCTCCACTTTAACATCCTATTCAACACCATATAAGACTTTGTGTCAGCTGGGTAGGCTGAAATCATTGATTGCAATGGTTGAAAGGAGAATGAGAGGAGCCGGTAAGCAGGAAGAGAGACAGGAAGAATGTGAGGTGGTCCAAAGTGTACCAATGGAGCAGGGGGTAGGCAAAAGTAGGAATAACCGTGAAATGAAAACCGCTACCGGAGTCCCCAACATGTTGGTACTGTGAGGGATACGATCACGTAGTATATGATTGTATTGGTAGAAAAGAACACTTGAACTTTGGTGTAAGCTAGATGAGGAAAAAGCGAGGATAGGCCAGGAACAACTGGAGGTGGCGATAGGTCTTGCGCCGGAATGCGAGACTGAGAGTAACAGAATCACAAATCCAGAAGGTGTGTGCAATACACAACGTCTGGAGAGCTGCATCGTCGCAGTTCAGGAAATAGCAGGTGCGACTGAGAAGATAGGTCCTGTTTTGCCAGTAAAACAAACGGAAGCTACGGGTTCTGCATTGGCATTTCCTCCAACTATAGTGCTGAATAGCTTGGCTTAAGTGCTGATCTTTGCGATGGTGGTGATTTTAATGGGCGTCCAGGAGGGGCCCATATAGCCGAGGCGGTAAACGCACGGGAATTCAGCATGACCATGCTGAGGGTGACGGGTTCGATTCCCGGTCGGTCCAGGATCTTTTTGTAAAGGAAATTTCCTTGACTTCCTTGGGCATAGAGTATCTTCGTGCCTGCCACACGATATACACATGCAAAATGGTCATTGGCAGAGGAAGCTCTCAGTTAATAACTGTGGAAGTGCTCATTGAACACTAAGCTGAGAAGCAGGCTTTGTCCCAGTGAGGACGTTACGCCAAGAAGAAGAAGAGATAAAATTTTACACCCTCAATGAAAAATCAATGTCGAATTATTCTGGAAGAAAATATATTATGTGCACTTGATTGTCTTCAAACAATAAAACACTAGGGAAATCGTTCGAACCGGAAATTAAAATTTCTTAATACAGGTTGGACTACCCAGTGTCGGGTTCTCATGCTGTCCAAACACATATCTAGGGAATGAAATGCAGTAAAACTGAAATATTAAATGATTCCTAATGAGATCTGGATTGACAAATTGTTAATTTTCAGCTTCATTCAACATTCCATTCCTGAGATATATGTGTGGGAAGCCTGACTCCGGATAATCGAGTCCGACCTGTATTAATTAAACGAAAATATTTTTGTATCACATTTTTACTCTATTAACAGTTTAACAACAAAATTTAGTTCTGGTTAAATCCATACTGTAAATAATCCACACGGGGTCTCCAGTTAGCCTAGTGGTTAAGGCTATGGATCGCCAATCCGGAGACGGCGGGTTCGATTCCCGTTCCAGTCGGGAAAATTTTCTCGACTCCCTGGTCATAGTGTATCATTGTACTTGCCTCACAATATACAAATTCATGCAATGGCAGGCAAAGAAAGCCCTTCAATGAATAACTGTGGAAGTGCTCAAAGAACTCTAAGTTGAAGCGAGGCTGGCCAAGTCCCAGTGAGGACATCGAGCCATAAAGAAGAAGATAAATAATCCACATTGTTAAGTGAAACCTGAATCTTCAGGATATTTTATTGTTCTTCCAGCAGCAAAACATGAAATATTCCTCCTTAGGATTCTGTACCCAAGATGGCGGTATTTTTCTCGTGAGTTTTCCCTATAAAAAACTTGTTCGGTTTTCCATGTTTTAATTTCGTTGCGTACATCCCCTTGCGGCTGCATGAATATGTTATCATCCAAACGTTCTTCATCAACTCGGCACGTCTCTATCAAGCAGGAAATAATAAAGTTTTCTCAAAACCCACCATAAACCATCAAAAGCCACCCGTTGCTAAAGTTCGTAGTCATGCCACCGCTGCTGGCTGCTACAATCCGCACTGCTGAACTTTAGTATAAAGTACCGGCATCCAGCGTACCTCGGAACTGCAGTGGCATGTACCTACCCAGCTACTCCGTACACTCCACGAAGTGCATTATGCGTAGGGGAACAGAGCCCAAAATGCCAAGATGGGGTAAAATGGCCCAACTCATAAAATCATTCCTAAATGGGACTTGATCATTGATATAGGTGAACGGTGTCAATATATGTTTGCATTGAACATTCTTCTAGATGCTAGGCCGCCAAACCCACGGAAAATCTTTTGATTTCCCAATGAAAATTGTCACCTTCCGGTTTTCCGTGCTTGCAATTAAGGTTTTCTGGTGATTTTATTACCAGCCAAGTGTTTCCAACGAGATTGAGGCACGCATGGAGTCGCATGGTTGTTGATGTCTACGCTTTCCATGTTAGGGGTCATTCAAATATTACGATCATCGTTTTGCGGGGAGGGGGGAACACTCCATGTATTGAGTAAACGAAAAAACGTGACAAAAAGGTGAAAGTGAGTCGAAAATACCAGAAAACTGAAGGACGTAATTTTTGAATGTTTTCATGAAGTGGCATCTTACCCCATGGCAGACGGCCTTTTTGCACCACTTCCGTTTTACGAACCAGTTTTTGAAATCGCAAAAAATCAATGAAAATGCAATAATTTAGTGAATATTTTTGCTGAAGCATCGAGCAAATATTGTCTAGTTGCTGTTACCACTTTGAAAGCCTAGCAAATGAGGCTATATATCATTGAAAACGATGAAAGTTTGAAAAATGGCATATTGCCCCACTTTCCCCTAAAACGTTGCTAAAGGTGCAAACGCGATAAGTGTAGGTACGTTCGTGTGTGCCCTGCGAAGAACTACATGCCAATTCGAACAGCACCGTCATCGTCGGCGTCATCCTCCTCGCAGTCGTCGTCGACGTGAAACCTATTCCCGGGAAATAGACCACGTCACGACGAAATTCTATCTCTTTTGCTCCTTCAGAGAATTTGAAAACAACAGGACCAGTACCTTTCAAATTTGTCAGGTGTTGGTCCTGTTGTTTTCTAAATTCCCGTAGGAGAGAAAGAGAGCGATTTCTTGATGACGTCACCGTGCAATGGGCAATAACTTTCCCATATCTTTCGCCACCGGATGATGATGCACTGTGGATGCTTGCTAGAACTTGACGATGATGTGGTGCTGCTTGAACTTTCATCATCTTCCTCAGAGTTATAAGTCAATCACGGCGGGAAGGAGAAGGTTTCTACGTGTTCACTTTGTCACGTCACGATGAGGTTTTTGAAGCTTTGAAGTCGCGTTAATTTCTGAGAAAACGAGTTGACGATCTGCGTGTGTACCCGTTCGATGATGTTACTGGTGTAATATTTTTTTAAGGGCCGAACTCAAAACTAGTGTCAAACAAAGCCTTCTAGGTGAGATGTTATGCCAAATGAAAGTTTTGGAAAATAAGATAGAACAGATGTTAGGAAGGAATGGAATAAATAGCACACATAACAGTTCCAAAAGGGAAATCTCTTAGTTACGGAATTGATCTGCTGGGATGGTTAGAGTACATACCTAGCACGCCGACGACCTGGGATCGAACCCCACTTTCGACAAACTCACAAAATGTAGTAAAGATAAAAAACGTTACCAACCCTAAATAAATTCATACGGTTTTGAATACCTAAATTTACTTCTTAACTACTTTGAAACAGCTTTCCATTCCATGGGAATCAACTCCATACATTGAATACAGTTTTCAACTCCAACGATTATTCCCCCTAAATATGTAACGCTTGTTATTGCCCTTGTTCCGCAATTTTTAATCTTAAACTGCATTAATTTGAGCTTTTATGTAGCACCTAACAAGAAACCAACTCTTCCGCCAACTTCGTTCTAAGCGGAAGACCAACTTTTCCGATACCCATCAAAACTGAGCCGTGTGCAACGCAAAAAGCATCCAATAAAATTCGCTACAACTTTTCATCCGAAAGCGTTATTGCATTACATGTAGCTCTTGTGCTGTCTCACCTCTGCCCAAGCGACCAAACAAGTCGGGGTGAGAAACGGTCCATTGATTGCCGCTGCACCTTGCCGGTCGCAAACTGTTTTGCAGCAGCCGTATTGCAAAGTTTCACCAACCAGCAGCATTGCAAAGCTACTTATACTTATCACTCCGCCGGTCTGGAACGTGTGAAAATTGCCGCAGCTTCCCACCCAGAGTCAGAAAACATAGATGGGTGCAGCGGCAAGTGCCTGACATTCCTAAATTTGTACCGCACCGCAACGGAAAAGTCAGCCATCATATCATCATCATCACCAAGGTTTCGTCTCTTTGTAGCAGCAGCAGCAGCACAGTAGTAGGGTAATTCGCCAATTGTTGAACACCACCCAAATGTTGAACAGTTTTTGAAAATGTTATTATAAATTTAACAACGTAAACGTATGATCTGCTTTAATAAAGTTACAAAATTATACATATTTTACGTCAAAAATGTCCAAGGATGGAAATCTAGTGATCATGATTAGATTTCAAATGTGTCGCGGTCGAACGGCATCGCGCCATCATAGCAACAACGATAACATTTTGTCGTCAAGCATCATAAGAAACTTCGGTCCGAGTAGAATGATTCGCTCGGCATGTGCGGGCGCGATGCGATCGTTATCATTAGAGGGTCTTGCCCGGGATTTCCCGGGACAAAAATCCCGGGATATCCCGGGATCTGAAAAATTCCGAATCCCGGGATATTTTTCCGAAATTCCCGGGATATCCCGAAAACTGATAAAAATTCAATGTGTTCTCCTAAAACATAACTTTTCAGTTGAAATCTTCTTTATCAATGTTGCTATATTTTCATCCAATTTTACGCTGTCTGACTATCTGGCTAGATGTATTTTTTTTCTACGGAAATCAAGCTTTTGATTGAAATTCTTCTTTACCTGAATCAACAGGCAGAATATTAGAATATGGAATCTAAGGATTTATTCTAAGCCAGGGCGTAAAATTTTCGAGCAGACGAGCTGAAGTTCACCGTACGGCAATTTTCATTTACTTGCCTGCATATTCATATTCAGCTGCTCGAACTGAATGAAAGTCAATGAATATTTGTAAACATCTTACAAAGTGTTAAATTGCTCAAAAATATTAACGTTTCGATTACATTTAACGGTGCTTTACACAGATCTTTTCCCATTTGATTGTTGTGGAGTGTTTTTGGAAGGAATCGTAGCCATAAACGTAGGTAATTATGAAGATGTTTCTCAATCTCAATTCAATGACTACGAATTGACTGACTGTGTGAAGAGGGAGATTGAAAATGAATTTGTTTGTTTTGAATATTCAGTGTAGAATCATTCAAATTTGTGCTGTTTTCAGTCAATGACTATGAACATTTTGCGGCCTGTTCTAAGCTATTGCTAGGTTGTGCTGGTAGTATTCCTGAAATTGATAGCCATGTTCAACATTTATAGAAGCAGATTTTGTATAGATTTTTTTTTACAAAACATGTGAAATATGAGAAGACGGAACTTCTGCAAAGTTTTCTTTTAAAAAATGTAGTGTGCATATTTTTCGATGTTTCTGGAGTAATCCCTCAAGAATACTGTGTTGGTATATAATATTCGACTTCTCTGAGCAAATATTTGACGCATTTCCGATTAAATTATGGGGAAAAATCGTAGAATTTTCAGAGGCATATACTGCCGCGAATCGCATATTTGTCCCATTTGCATAGGAAAACCAGCAAAAATGGGACTGATATGCGATTCTCGGCAGTATAATTGAGGAAAATTGGCAAACAATTCATAATTTCTGCAGGACTTCATAAAATATTTTCGTTGAAATTAACTGATACGTTTTCTTCTAAAGTCCAGGCAAAATAATCTGCGGAATTTGTTTGAATATTCTAGACATAATTCAAGTGAAACAACAAATCGTTTTCAGATTTTCTGCAGAAATTTATTCGATGATTTATCGAAATCAAACAAGGGAATGTGTATAATATAGTCGAGGTAAAAATCTAGCAGAGAGACCAGATCTTTCTTTAAGTGCGCTTGAATCGTACAATAATTCTATGAGATTATTTAAGGGAACTTTTGAAGCGATACATATTATATATTACAAGAAGTTTTTTTAAGGACTCAAATAACTCTGGATTTTTTCCATAGTTTTGTTGTGGTGGAATCTTTTCTTGGATATAAACCAACTACATTCATTAAAAATAAAAATACAATTTTTTTATCACGAATTTATTTCCAAATATAATTAAATAAACAGCAAAATGTGTATTCTTAAAAAAAAATCAAATTGCTCAAATTTTAAGAAATTGCCGATTTTAAGTTTTTCAATCCTTCTTCTAATCTTTTCCACTTATACTCTGACAGATAAATTTTCAAATTTGTTAGTTACATAAGTTACATAAGTAAAGACCCCGTGGGTTTATTAATAATTGATGCACGAATTCTATTGAACCATTATTTATTATTTCCTCCAGGAATGTAAAAAGTTAGAAACGAATGCAATGGAAACTTTGCTTGAAACTCCAATTTGAACTTTTTTAAGTCTCAGGGTAAATTATAAGGCATTCCTCTAGAAATATCATCATCATTTAACAAGTTCTGTCAAAACCATCGATCTAACAAATATGGTAGAATAGCACAAGTTAATCTATTCCGGAAGAAGATGAGTACCAAATTTGAATTTTCAAATATCCTTTAATGTTTCCAATTGTCCTTACACAATTACATGTCTTCGAAAAATGTATTGAATTTTGAAAATAATGATTATTAGTCGATCGAATTTGGTTCACAATGTTTTAGAAATCATTCCATTAGTATTTTGTATCATTTTTGGAAAATTTCGATTTTTCCCGGGATCCCGGGAAATCCCGGGATTTGGAAATTAAAAATCCCGAATCCCGGGATTTTTTTCAGTCCGGGAAACAAGACCCTCTAGTTATCATGAAGTCGAAATGATAAATTAGTGATTTCATTCACTTTTTGAGCATTCTTGGTGATTAACTTCCAGATATGCTTATGAATGTATTATTTCGAATCATGAATGCGGCTTACGGATGCATAAGTGGCAAACAATGTGATGAATAAAATTTATCACGACTTGTAACATGATCCGATAACGGGTCATCACGCGATAAAGCGTGCATCAGATGCTTTGATTATTCTGTGATACGAGCACGGTGTGAGGCGTCGGCATCATGCTACTGCAAGAACAAGGCTATCTTGGATTATTCGTATCCTGTATCATTTATCGCTTGAAGTGATTTTCTGCCATCCTTGAAAATGTCGATTGAAAATTTTGTACTGTCAATCAAGGAGCACGAAAACTGCACAATTCTTAAGATTAATTTTAAGAAATTGCTGTTACGAAATAAGCTTTGCTGGCAAATCGACCACAAATATCAAAGTCACACCATAGTTATAATAACTGGAAGGATGTCCCTTAACATTGTTCAAAATCACATTTTCATTGTAATTTCATTTGAAAAAAATATTTTTCTTATCACACTATCATTATGCAGCTAAGATCCAATTGTTGAACACTAGCATAACCTACGATGTTAGCATGACTGCCAGATATTTTTTTTCACTTCACCTTTTTCAGGGGCGATCCACGGGGTTTCAAAGTATTTCAGGGTCGTTCCAGGGATATTCTAGGGAGTTGACTGGGTCCCATGAGTTTCGAGGGGTATTTCAGGGGCTTTAGAAGGCATTCTTTTCTTCTGTCATTTTCGCTTCTAGTTAAATCTTTTCAGCCATTTTTTTGCATTTGATTCTGTTTAAAACGATTTTCAGTCCACTAGAGCCCTCTTCAAATGGGAAGCGATTCCTTGGGAACGTCCATAAATTACGTATCGCTTTGAGGGGGGGGGGGTGAGGTGACAGGAGTTCAGCAAAGTGTGACGACCCGTACAAAAAGTCAGAGGTCCCATACAAAAAGTGTGACATAGGAGGAGGGGGATTAAAATGGACAATTATTGCGTGACGTATTTTATGAGAGCTCCCTCATTTGAATGAGTTGTCACTCAAATGACTAACTGGGCGCAAAACACGAAAAACCCGGAAAAAATTCCGCCAGAGTGAAAAAATATTGGATGTCGAGTCAATGTCGGATCAAATTTTATCAAATGTTGGACCACTGTTGGACCCACATCGGAAAACTGTTGAGTCTATGTTGGGTTTGATGCCCAAAATAAAAACAGATGAATGATAGGTTTATGTCGGGTTATACGTCATCAATTACGAACAAAGCTTCAACCGTTCAACAATTAGCGAGAACCGTCCAACATTAGGATGAGCAAGCTTAAGGAAGCGTTCAACATTTGTGTTACAGACTTCCCATACAAATGTTCTATTTTCTCTTAGAAAATGGAATTTAAGAAAATTCAAATTCAATGGGCAGTATAAGGAATAAGTAGATCTAGACGTTCACTGGATATTTTCCAACTAAAGTGGATTTATGCACGGAAAAACAAACGAAAACAAAAATGCCAGTACTAACCGTTCAACAATTGGCGAATTACCCTATATGCACGAAGTTGTGTTTTTCTGCTTCCTCGCTCGTATCTACTCGCTTCAGGCTCGGAGTTTGTGTGTGTATGTGATTTTACAATACTGCGTCTATCAACAGTTGGTAAATTTCAGACAATAGTGTGCGCAGGGCGCTGGGCTTCGTAATGGCATTGGAATGTGGTGACCAATTTTCGCAGTTAAAATCCTAATTAATCCACCTAGCGGTGATAGCGCCTTCCTCGTACCTTCGAAATATGGACTTGAGATGGGGATCTCGATCGGGTGACATTGTTTGTAAAAAAAAGTGAAAAAAGCCGCGTGTTTGGGGCAGTTGCGATGGGGATCTCGATCGGGTGGCATTGTTCGAAGGGAAAAAAACGAAAGTGACGCGTCTTCGGGGCAGGTGCACATTGTCCTTCCTCGTGAAGTAATAAAAATGAATGCACACTTGGTAGCCAACAAGAAGAAAACTGAAGGAGTCATGGACTGGTTGCGGTCTACGACGACATGGAACTGGGTGAGATCATTCCGATTTTTTTTCTTTACATCCTAGAAGGAGTTGGGGTAATTTCGCCAATGCTTTTTCATGAGGACTCCTGGATTCTGTGACATCTGTAAATTAATCTTGTTGCTCTGATGCTGGCCTAATATTGAAGCAATAAAAATGTTAGAAGAAAATAATTGCAGTTCACAACAATCATTGAGCAAATAAAAAATAATTGGCTTAATTACCTCAACGGCTGTCGATCACAGGTAACACATGGGACTACTGTTCAGGTATCAGAAGGTCGGCTCCAGAGGCACGTTATCCTCCATTTGGGACATTTGTGCCATCGCCAAAATAATAGCCTATTTCATCATCTACCTGAGGGAAAAGGAAGAAAATAAGGATGAGGATGGGGATAAGGATAGGTAGGGAAATAGGAAAAGTGCCCTGGAAGAGGATACTAACGCATAAACGTACCACAATGGGTTCAAACAGCGCCCTGTAAAGGGCACTGTAATAACGCATAAAGCAAAAGAGAGCCTATAGCTCTTTACCACAGCGGGTTAAGAACAACAGAATATCCTGAATATTCAAGTCTCTGAAGTCAGTTTCACTTAATAAGTGTTTACCGAATACTCGGAAACGCAGTTGTGCAAAAACTGGACAGTTACATATCAAATGATACGAAGTTCCATAATCGGATTCACAGCTATCACATGCAAATGAATCAGCTTGCTGAATATTCGCCATGTGATAGCTGAGTCGGCAGTGGCCAGTCAACGCTTTTACCAGAATGCTGTAATTCTGCTTTGACAGATTTGTAAGATACGCCGCCACCCTTGGAGATGTCTCAGTACAATACAATTTGGTTTGACGACATGACTCCAAACTATTCCAGTATTGTCTGTGTTGAGTAGCAGCCCAGGTGTGAATCTGAAGCTTTACCCAACACTTCGATATCGGAATTGCTGGCTCAGGGCCAATGAAGTCATGTGATGCTCCAGTGCGAGCTAACTCATCAGCCAATTCATTTCCAGCGATGGAAGAATGGCCAGGCACCCATACAAGGTGAACAGCGTTTGCTGAATTCAGCTCCTTGATTTGAGTTCGACAAGCGATAACTATCTTCGACCTGGAGTTGGCCGGAGCAAGTGCTTCAATAGCAGCCTGGCTATCTGAACAGAAGTATATTACTTTGCCCATTTCGTGCTGCTGAAGTGCTGACTGCACTCCGCACATAAGAGCAAAGATCACGGCCTGAAAAACGGCGCAGTGCCTACCAAGTGAGTAAGACAGATACAGACTTAGCTCACGAGAATAAACATCAGCACCTGCTCGACCTTCGAGAAGGGAGCCATCAGTGTAATATACGATGCCATCTGAAATATGTACTTCTTTCCAGATATCCAGATGTCCACTCTTCTCGGATCCCGGGAAGGGAATTTCGTGGAAAATGTCCTATATGGAAGAATACAAGCATTTGTAAGATCACTTGGAGCAAGGATAATTTTGTCCCAATTTACAAAAAGTGGAAACAACGAGGTGTGTGTGTTGATGTGCGATTCACAGGAGTTTCCTCTAGTAGACCGAGTACCCATAGACGATAAGTGCAAGAAAGTGCTTCTTATTTGAGATGAATGTGTAGTGGAGCAACGTCAAAGAGAACTTCGAGCGCTGCCGTGGGAGTTGAAGAGAACGCTCCAGACATCGTCATTTAGTACATTCTTAGCAGATGGCCTAACTTTAATTGGATCCTCATTTCGCCCTTTTGCCACCACACAATATGCCAATATTGGCCGAAGAACAGTTGTGTAAATCCATTTGATATACTTGGGTTTAAGACCCCAAGTTGTACCAAAGGTTCGCCGGCATTGACCGAAGGCCATACAAGCTTTCTGAACTCGAGGTGTCCAGGAAAGCTTGGAATCAAGAATGACTCCAACGTACTTTACCTGTTCAGTCTCATCGATTTCAGAATCAAAGAGACGCAAAGGTCGAACGCCATTAAAGTTTCGCCTTTCCGTAAAAAAAAAACAAAAGATGTTTTACTCGGATTAACCGAAAGGCCATATTGGCGACACCAACCCTCAACTACCTGGAGGGCGCTTTGCATCAGGTCGAAAAGGGTGGTGATACACATACCAACTAACAATGCTAGGTAGTCGTCGGCAAAACCATAAGTAGGAAAACCGCTATTATTGAGTTGCCTCGATAGCGTATGTGCTACGAGGTTCCACAAAAGCGGTGATAAGACTCCCCCTTGGGGGCATCCACAAACACTCAATTTCCTAATCCCTGCTAGACGCAATGTCGAGAAGAGATATCGGTTTTTGAGCATTAGATGAATCCAATTGGAAATCATTGGAGATATACAATGACTCCGTGCGGCTTCCAATATGGCATCGAAAGGCACATTGTCAAAGGCACCCTCGATATCTAAGAAAACACCCAAGCAGGATTGCTTCTCAGCGAATGCCTTCTCGATATCGTAAACAACTTTGTGTAAAGAGTCACAGTGGACTTTCCAGATTGGTAGGCATGTTGTTCCACATGAAGAAGCACGTTGACCAGATGAACTTCACGGATGTGATGATCCACAATGCGTTCTAAGCATTTCAGAAGAAAAGAGATCAAACTAATAGGTCTGAAACTCTTTGCTTCTCCATACGACGCACGACCCACGTTCGGAATAAACTTCACAGTAATATCCCGCCAGTATTTGGGAATATACCCTGTAGCAAAACTGCAGACAAGAATTTGTTTTTCAAAACATGTTTGAAATAATCAAATCCCTTCTGAAGCAAAATAGGATAAATCCAATCTGCCCGAGGAGATTTGAAAGGAGCAAAGCTATTAAGTGCCCATTCAATCGATTCTATAGTTACAATACTCCGAGCCGAAGCCAGGGAATCGTAACTACAAAAAAATACATCAGGTTCATCCGAAGATGTAATATTCACACATCCAGGGAAGTGTGTGCTGATTAAGCATTCCAGAACTTCCTCATCAGAAGAAGTCAGATCGCCATTTGGCAAACGAAGTTCTTTCACTGGGAAATCTTTAGATTTCGCAAGGATTTTATTTAACCGACTGACTTCACTCAAACTGGAAACATTTGTACAAAGGTTTTTCCAGCCGGGTCGTTCAGCAGACCGGAGAGCTTTCCTGTAGGCCTTGCGAGCTGACCTGAAATCCTCCGAACCAGCTGAACGTCGTCTGTTCCAACTATTTCTACATTGTTTCCTGAGTTTCGCCAGATCAGAGTTCCACCAAGGGGTTACTCTTGTGATCTTCGAAGACCGTAGAGGGAATGCTTTTTCAAAAGCTTCCATGATGAAGGTCGTTGTGGTATCAACGGCATCATCTAAATCACTTGGAGTGTCAATGGATGGTGAGTATCCATGAAATTTGGCCGCAACCAAATCAGTAAAAAAGATCCCAGTTTGTTGACCGGGAATTTTTGAAACGTAATGTTTGCGAAGTAACATTTAAATGTTCAAAAAAGATGTAGCAATGGTCAGATAAAGATTCTTCATCTGACACATGCAAATTGGTCAGCACGTGACTAATTCTACTAGAGCAAAGCGTTATGGCTAACACTTCCTCTCTAGCAGATACCATGAAGGTTGGGCGGTTGCCTATATTAAGTAATGCAAGATCTGTACTACTTAACTACTCCATCAAACTGGAGCCTCTCAAGTTAATGTCTGAGCTGCCCCAGATGATATGGTGAGCATTAGCATCACTGCCAACAATTAGCGGAAGGCCTTTTGAAGTGCAGTATGCGATGACTTGTTTGAAAGCATCCGTAGGGGATGGTTCATCATGCGGTAAATAAACCGAACAATAGACGTATTTCCTGTTGAGGTTTCCAACAGATACATCAATTGTGTAGAGACGAACCAGCCAAGGGCTGAAAGGGGCTGTCCATAAACCACGTGGTCATTTTTGGGACTTTTCAACCCCCCCCCCCCGTGGTCATTTGTCCATACAAAAAATTTTATTTGTCCATACAAAACGGTCATTGGCCGAACCCCCCCCCCCCTCATGACCACGTGGTTTATGGACAGCCCCAAAGTCTCTTTAATAAAGACAAACCAATCAATCAATCAATTGTGATAGCACATTCATCTCTGGTGGTTAGCTCAGAGATGAGTGTAGCAACTATTGCGTTGTTGACAAGCACACAGGCTCCGGGCATGACACGCGAGTTTGACATTTCATGTTTACTGAAAGTAGCAAAGTGTGAACCCGGTCACAAGGTTTCCTAGATAGAAATTCCCCTTACGGAAGTAAGGTTCTTGGAACAAGGCCACTTGGGCTGAACCATTTCGCATAAGTCTGCAAAGATTGATTGTTTCTCTTCTTTGATGCTGAAGATTGATCTGAGCTATCCTAACCGTAGCCACTATCCAAACTTGCAAGGCTTGAAAGTATATTCACCGTATACTCTAAGTTCAATACTGTGAGAAACGCGCGGCTATTTTCGTGAGTCGGTCGGTTTTCTCGGTAGGGAGATGTGGTCGCGAATAATGAATGCGGAATCAGAAGCGCGCGATAACTTTCGTGTCAAAGTCGGGTTTCATGGTTAAATAAACGATCTATGCGGTGACGCGATTAATATTGAACTATCTTTGACGTATGTGCATTACCCTTACTACCGCGACCAAATAAATCATAATCGGGATAAAGACCGTGTTGTGTATTTTCATATAACTAGTGGATCATATCACCTACCAAAGGTGGCTCCAAGATCCACGCCTTACCCTACCCTACTAACAAATACTCCTTCCCGAGACAACTGTGGGGATGCTGTGGATTCCACGGCTTCTAGCAACAACGGTTGTCGATCTAACATTCCTTCCTCTTTACCGATGACCGTAAGGACGTCGCCGGCGCCGTTATTGACTTTAAAATATTGAACTCTCGAATTGTGCACATTGAGAGTGTGTAGCTAGTCCTAAGCACCATTCATTGGTTCTCTGTGCAACTTCAATTGTTCTGGTCAATCACGGAGTAGCAATTACGATGTGTACGGTTATCTTTGCTTGCTTCTTTATAAAATATTTCAATAGTTTAGCCATCACATACAAGTGTGCAAACAAACTTTTGTTTGCGTTGCCTGTGAGATTTACAAAAGTGTACAAAAATCGTAAAACATGAAAAAGTTTTATCTGTATTTTTTTTTATTTCCGATATTATAGGTAGTAACATCTAGAAAATGAAAGATAAAGAGTAGTTCTTTCAAATGAGGAACAATAACTGATGTTTTGTTGGAGAGCCAAAGTTGAGCCATCTGTATATCGATTTCACTTTTTTGAGCTCCGTTCTGAAAGGGATATCTTGTTTCCAACCATCTACGCACGTCTATGCATGTTACTTCACCAACGCTCCCTGACGCGTTCGGGAGAACGATGTTTTGCACAAAGACGACCACGGTGCCACTTTTATTAGACTCTTGAGAAGCCTCTCTGCCAGTAGTGCTGCTAAGTATGCACGAAGCGAATCTACAAGTGACTGGAGACTGCTTGAGATTGCACTTGAACTGCACTAAATTAGACTCGGCAGGAGATGTTTTGCCGTGGCGCCTCGCACATATTGCACGACAATGGCCTCAAGATGCGACGACGGCACAAGAGAGTGGAAAACCGTGTGTCGTTAATTGAAATTTGCGCAACCCTTTTTTGCCATGCTGTCTCTGTCCGTCCAACAAGAGCGGTGAGCAAGCAAGCAATCATTACAAACTATGTACTGCACATCTTTCGACACTTCGGGGCACGTTTTTCATTTGCGAGCAAATAAATCACCCAAAGAAACTTTCACTTATGCCGAAGTGCTCCGGAGCGGAAAGGACAAAATGATAAACGATAAAAAAAAAACTACAAAACAGAAATATCGCCCTATAAATTGTGCCCCCCCTGTACCCCCTTCTGATTGCTTCTCTTCGAACGCGCTGGCAAGCTACAGATAGCCACCGTGGTGAGCGATTGGAAAGCAGTGATGCCATATATAGGAAATTTTAAGTCAGAATAATATGTTATGATCAAATCAGTTTTACCCTGATGGCTACAACGTAGCTTAACTCCAGCGTCGAGTGTATGGTAGAGCTCCATCTTTGTCGATTTTGGGAGATATTTCTCCAGTTATCTCGATAGTTTAGAGTTCGCAGGTCTTCTGTCACCACGAGTGTGTTCAAAGCCTTCCACTTATTACCTCTAGCTAAATTTCTGCTGAATCTTGTTTTCACCATTCCTTCTTCCAGCATTCGCGTTATTTGACCAGACCACGTATGCACTTCCCAGCATTCGCTTCTTCGTAACTTACTTAACTTCGTGATACATCTTGTGATTTAGTAGTCAGCAACACACAATATTATCTAGTAATCACCCCAATATTTTACGCTCCAGCACTGCATGAACTTTACTACAGTTTTAGTGTTCTTGTCGTGTGATGTCAGCGTTTGCGTTTGCAAGTTACAGGATCTAAGCTGGCAATGAAGTTCGTTAGAGGTACTTATACTATATGCAAGCATTTAAATTATGAAACGATTTGGATACTTTTAAAAATCTCAACCAAACCATAACTTGGCAGTTTGGCAGCCCTGCTGAAAGAAAGCCTCAAGCGTGAGCGAGCATACGTGTTCATATGTTCAAGGATTGTTCTCGGAAGTTAAGGGATTAGAAGGCACTGCAGCTGCAGGGCAGGACGAGTGAGAACGGTTAGCCTACCATGGGGGCCGCCGTCGGTAGGACGTGGTGCAATTTCATTTATAGTGCATCTAACCGGTTTCCGTAGTCGTCGTCGTCGCCGTCGTCGTCGTCGTCGTCGGTTGTCGTACTCTCATCCTCCGGTATTGTGTGTCATTCAGCTTTGTGCGAAGCGACAAGAACCGGGATCGGATCGGCTTGCATTCTGAGGAGGAGATGCGGTACGTGCTGGAAGCAATAACTCACGTAATATTTCACATCATTAGGGTCAAGTGGGGTAAAATGCCATTTTTCAAACTTTCTTCGTTTTCAATGATAATTAGCCTCATTTGTTAGGCTTCCAAAGTGGTAACAGCAACTAGACAATATTTGCTCGATACTTCAGCAAAAATATTCACAAAACTATTGCATTTTCATCGATTTTTAGCGATTTTAAAAACTGATTCGTAAAACGGAAGTGGTGCAAAACGACTATCTGCCATGGGGTAAGATGCCACTTCATGAAAACATTCAAAAATTACGTCCATCAGTTTTCGGGCATTTCCGACTCCTTTTCCCCCATCTGTCCCGCTTTTTTCGTATACTCAATAAATGGAGTGTTACCCCCCTCCCAGCAAAACGATGATCGTAATATTTGAATGACCCCTAACATGGAAAGCTTAGACATCAACAACCATGCGTCTCCATGTGTGCCTCAATCTTGTTGGGAACACTTGGCTGGTAATAAAATCACCAGAAAACCTTAATTGCAAACACAAAAAACCGGAAGTTGCCAATTTTCATTGGGAAATCAAAGGATTTTTCGTGGGTTTGGTGGCCTAGCTTCTAGAAGAATGTTCGATGCAAACATATCTTGACACCATTTACCTATAGCAATGATCAAGTCCCATTCAGGAATGATTTTATGAGTTGGGCCATTTTACCCCATCTTGGCATTTTGGGCTTTGTTCCCCTATCCCTGGAACTTGCTCTATGCCTGGATCGAATACACATATCAGTACCGAAGGCTTGTAGCTGAAGTGTTTGAATGTGTGCTCAACTGACTGGTGGGGCAAGTATCTTTTTCTTTGTCTCCCGTAATATCCGATACATTCCGATTGTAATTCAATAAACGAACCATTTGTCTTTGTCCTTCGATGGAGTTCCGGGTTGAGAAATACCATGGAGTATAAAATAGGCGAAGTGTTTAGTAAATGTACTGCCATTTCAACGCATAATGATCCTTCATTCTGCGGAATTCGGGAAATTCTTTGGGGATTTCTACAGCATTTTCAAGCATTATTTTGAAAACTTCTTTGCGGGTTTGTTTACGATGTAATGATTTTGAACTTTTTTCGTCAATTTATTTGAGAATTTCTCGGAAAAATATTTAGAAATTACTATGGATTTTCCTTTAAAATTTATTCATCAATGCTTTGCGAATACATTCGGCAAAGAAATGGAAATTTAAATTGATTTTTCAGCATTTTGTTCTGTACTTCATAAACTCCAAACTGTAATGGCTGAAGGTATTTTCAAAGGCATTACGGAAGGATTTCACATAGAAATTTAAAAAGGAATTGTGATTTTTTTTAAGTAAAGTCGAAGGAATTTAAAAATGGAATGGCTGGAGGAAATTTCACAGGAAATCCCTAAGAGTCTATTGCAAATTGTGGCCGTGATCGATGAAAATAGTTTTGCTGTGACTATAAATATTGAGAAAATGAAATTTGGCCCTTTGAAACTAGCGTCATATACTGGCTGCCAATTAGATAGTCATCATAATATTAACCCTCTACAGGAAAGTTAACATTTATATCAAGGAAGTGTTTACATTTATATCAAGATCCTGACCCCATAGAAATTTGGTGTCTTTGGCAAAGTTGTTTATTGGGTCAAGTGTTTACTAATGATGTACCGTTTGTTCGAAAATTCCACACATAGATGGCGCAACTAATTGTTCAAATTTTATATTTCATATATCTAAGGATCCCGAGCATTCAGAGAGAATATCTCCGGCAAAGTTGTTGGATAGGTCAAGTGCTTAAAGATGATGTGCCGTTTGATTTGGAGCTCCACGTGTAGGTGGCGTTACTGAGCATGCATATTTCTTATATCACATTTATCGCAGGATTCTGATCATTTAGATAGATGGTGTCTTCGGAAAAGTTGTTGCGTAGGCCAAGTACTATGGGCCGTTAAATTTGGAAATTCGGTGAGCATGCAAATTGTATAAATAAGTATATCACGATTCTGAGCTCAAAGAAACATGGGGTCTTCGGCAAAGTTGTTTGGGTAGATCAACGGCTTACAGTTAATGGACCGTATAATTCGAAACTTCACATATAGGTGGCGGTACCGAGCATGCAAATTACTTTTTGCGTTGTGGCTCACGCTGTGCAACATAGTGACAATGAGTACAATTTATGTGTGGGTATATGCTTCTTCTACTTACACTGCAAACGTATGGCCGTGCGAATAGCATCGTCAAACATACTGGATGGTGTGACATACAGTTTGAGCAACACAGAGAGAGAGCGGCGCTGTAGCCGTAGTTTTAAGCGTGACCGGTGGCAAGGTAAGACAAAAATATCTGATCACGTCTTCCTTTGGATGTACAGGCGTTGGTTCCGGCCCATGTGTTGATGGGTTTGAAATGTAGGGTGGCATGTGTGTGGATGTCTTCATGGCAATCCGACAACTTTGCCAAAGACACCATATTTCTGAACAATCAGGATCCTAAGATTTGTAAAATTTATAATTTGTTTTTACTCTACTCCGAAGTCACCAAAGCTCCATGTAATAAGGGTCCTGAGATATATGATATTGAAATTTCGTTACTGTTACACCTGTTTGTCTGTGATTTTTGTGATGTCAAAGACAAGTAGATTTTTTTATCTGTATTAACGAGATTTTTAGCCCTAGGCTAGTTCATCTCTGGACCCACGCTTTACTTCCCTTCCGAATTTAGAGAGTTGGTGTCTTCGGCAAAGTTATTCAGCTGCTCAAGAACTTTTCGATGATTAGTCGTATGTTTCAAATTTTCGCAATTCTACCGCTAGGCGGCGTTAGAGTGAAAACAAATTTTAAATTTTACATATCTCAGGATCCTGATTATTTAGAAATATGGTGTCTTCGGCAAAGTTGTTAAAAATATCAAGGACTTTTGGTTGAATTATTATTTGGTTAGAGTTTCTGCCATTAGGTGGCGCTAGTAGCAAATCTGCAAAAAACATAGACATAATAATTAATAGCTAGAAATTTTTAAACAAGCTGTAACTTCTTATGAGGCGCACCAAAAATTCTCAAATTTTGACTGCAAGTTCCCCAACTAGTTAGCAAATTTGGGCTTAATTGGTTACCTCTACGTGAAGTTGAAGTGTTTCTAGTAAAATACTCCTAATTCAACTGCAGTTTATTAAGCTACTATAACTTAGGGTTAAGTTAACCAAATTTAATGAAATTTTGAAAATGTATGACTAATACATTGGTCTTTGATAACCATTTGACTTGACTCAAATATATCTGAAGGGGAAGATACAGCTTGTTGAATACATTATTAGAAATTCTATTCATTTGCAACCTTTTGCAAATTTGTAACTACCCAAGTAACCAGTAAGCATTTGAAATAGTATTTATTCAGCATTATAGTGATCTTAACGACAAGGCGTTGAATGCTATTTGACCGTATATGCGCCTATAGTACTACCCCACAGCAGGCTTCGGCAAAGTTACGGGCTGTCTCAGTGCTGCACCTTCAGGAACGTCGTACCAAAATGTCAAAGAAGCGTAACGCCTCGTCGAACTAAACAAAACAAAAATAGCTTTACGTCTGCTTCTCGCTCTCTCTACGTTCCCGCTTCCTCGTTTTTGTACACTCCAGCTGATGTAAGGTGGTATTTTTGCAAGTTCTAGTAGTTTTGGGATTTGAACTTACGATCCGAAGATTACTCAATTATGTTTGCTGCTCGAGTTCTCCACGCTCCAGGATGTGCTACAGCTGCTCTGATGGCGTGCGCTGATTTTGTTCCCAATATAAAGAATGGTTTGAAGGTAACTTCAGCTCCAACACCTAAACTTGCTTTCAATTGTGTTCATTGTGTGTAAAGCATTATCGTTCCCTCTTCGATCTGCAGCATATGATTCCCTCTTCCGAATAATATTATGATCCACCTAAGCATTCACTGGTTTTGCAAAAAATTTCCGACGAAATGAAAAATAGAAATATTTGATGGCCATGTTCCCATTTCCCAATCCAAACCAGCAGCAGCATCGTTTCGTGCTGACTTGTATGAGTAAGGGAAAAATGAAAAAGCAAATAAAAATTTGACAACAGAGGCATAAACCCTGTAAGAGATAGACAGTATGTGCTCTCAAACAAATAACGTCACCCATACTCTTTGCTCGTAGCATTTGAAGAGCAGTTAAAAAGCATTCTGAATGCTCCGAAAGCATGAACGCCTGAAGCAGTTGAAATGCTAACTAACAGCCAACTGCTTTTGAGTAGCATAGGTTATGCTCATTAAAGGCGGTTATGCATTCAAACTGCTTATGTAGGGCAGCAAGCAGTTCAAATGCTTAATACGGTCTGCTGTACGGCTTATTCAAATGCTTAGCGGTTACCTGGGTAGCGCCGCTTAGCGATGAAATTTTACATCAAATGGTTGAAAAAAACTTTAAGG
Organism: Aedes albopictus; assembly: GCF_035046485.1. Lineage (NCBI taxonomy): Eukaryota > Metazoa > Arthropoda > Insecta > Diptera > Culicidae > Aedes > Aedes albopictus. The sequence goes on from NC_085137.1 coordinate 115,597,267, forward strand.
GTAAGCCCAAGCCCTTTATTTACCAAATAGTTTAGCCGAAGAAACCATCTTTCTAAGTAACCAGCGTCCTGAGATGTTTAATATCTAAAATTTATAAGCTCTCTAGCGCCACCTATTAGTGGAATTTCGAATGAAACGGCCCATCAACTGAAAGTCCTTGACCAGCTTAACAATATTGCCGAACATACCAAAACTCTAAGATATTAAAACCATGAAATATATGGGTGAGAAATTGTGTTAGTGTTATATCTGTTTTGTCTCTGATATCACAAGTTGTGATGTCTCTTAGCTTTTTTAGGATCCAATGGTATGCCTTTGGTTCATCAAAATATTTGAACAGTCCCCTGTGAACACTCTGCGTGTGCACTGAGTGGTATTTTTTCCTGAGTGCGCCCAGAAATTGTGCACTGGGATTATGACTTACGGGCTCGCATGCAGGATTCTAGTCACCCGCACACAAACTCTGCGTGAGAGCAATCCGAATCAAAGTTTGCATCATCTGTAAGTTCTAGACCTATGAAACAACTTTTCAGAACACACAATTTTTTTATGTGATCAGGATCCTGAAATATATGAGACGTAAAATTTGTATGCTCATTAGCGCCACCTATGTGTGGAGCTTCAAATCAAACGGCCCATCATCCGGAAGTACTTGACCAACACAACAACTTTCTCGAAGGCGTCATCTTTCTAAGTGGTAAGGATCCAGTGATATATGAGATACAAAAATTAAATGCTCACTAGCACCACCTAGTGGTGGAATTTCAAATCAATCGGCCCATTATCTGTAAACGCTTGACTTACTGAGCAACTTTCCCGAAGACGTGACGCTTCTACAAGTTCTAGATCTTCCAATAATTTTGTTTGAAGACATTATATTACTATGTTTTAATGCCAAATAGCTCCATCTAATGCGGAAATTTTGAATTAATCAATTCACCGCCAGATGATGCTTGACTTACCGAGCAAATTTGCCCAAGACATGAATATTCTAAAACATCAGCATCAAAAGATATAGAGAATTCTATTTGGGGTCCAAATATACCCCAGGTATACAAAATCGTCCGGTTCAACTTTGACATGGAATAAAAATCAAAGTATGCCATGACATTAATTTTATTTTTGCTTAAATTATAGAACTAGGACTAGTTTGAAGGTATTGCAAAAATAAAGTCAATATGTGTAGTGACTAGGGCAACAGTTGATTATTTAATGACATTTATTTCCTGAAGCTTAAAGTCTATGCTAACTAGATACTACATTCTCTCCCTAAACCTTCGATTCTTATAGATTTTGACATCAGTATTGATTATGCCAGAATTATTGTTCTAAGCAGCACATCAGCAGTCGCGTCGCTGATAATGTCTTTAATATTTTAATAACGCTTATTTTATGCGAATTCCATTCACGTGTAGACTTCAGTGTAAGTTTGATTTGGTTCTCTATTTTCCACGTTCGTTTACAGCAGAAGACTAAAGGTTCCTGATGTATTCGCTGAATATTCGTTTTTTTCAGATTCTTCACATTTGTGAAATGCCGTCTGGTTATTCTGCGGCTTGTTTTTGGTATGCTTTCTCTGTTGCTCTTACAGCTGTTTGTACCCATTTTGACAGTTTTAAAATGTACATATTTTCATTTACGGACCATATCAATAAATAATGAATAATACAATTCGGTTTGCGAAATCTTTCCTTTCCTTTCCTCTCTCTTTTAAGGGAAACATCCTCCAAGGTGAATCAACCTAGGGCTTAAAATAATAATAAATAATAAGGGAAACATTAAGTAATAATGATCATGAACATCGTTTAGTGATAAACTCCAACCTTACGATAAGCTGTGTATAAGACAAGTTTCCATCAAACAATCCATCCTAGATAACTATAAATTTCCACATAGAGCAGCTGAAGGTTTTCTCTAAGCGATTTCTGCCTTACACGTTTATATACTTCACGAAATCCTCTAATATTTCTATACTTATATTCCAACTATATACTCTCTTATAGATAGTTGAGATCAGTCTTTTTAGAAACCGCAAATAACACGGTGACAGTGCGTTGAATAAACAATTACAAATGATCACAAAATATGTTCCGTCGCATTCCCATCTTATTTTAGACCAGTAAACGGAAGAATTTTAAAATAATATCATTAATATTAATCTTTCCAAAATGGTATATAAATCAAACTGTTGGGAAGGTTTTCATTTTTAGTGAAACTGGCACCATAGTATAAAATACCTATTTGCTAAGAGCTCCACCTCACTCTCTTAGATCGTTTAGTAGTACAGTAGATGGCAGTAAAGAAACTGCGTATAATACATGTTTTGTTGAAGAAGTGCTCCTTCGGGAATCCGGAAATATAATAGAATGTAAGTTTGTAAATAGAAAATGAATTTTTAGCATTGAAACTGATTGCAACGAAATCTACTTTCAATAAGCATTGATAATTCCGAAAGAGACTATCCCCAACACTAACCTTTCTCTAAATTTCGGTGATTGCATCACTTTGAAACTTTTTTTTATAATGCCTTGAACTGTTTCGCTAACATATTAGAAATTCATTTATACATGTGTATTTGACTTCATCATATTAAATTTGCTGAATAGATTTGAATAGTAATTATGAAGCGATATACCTTTTGGATAACATTTTTTTTTGTATATGGTAAAGTCCTACATTTCTAAGAATTTTTGAAACAATTACTGCGGGTTAGAAATTTGTGCCAACACTACAAAATCTCTTGACAGCTTTTTATGTTCACTCAGGAAAAACTCACTTATACTTATCGGGAAACATCCTTGAGCCAAACCACATTTTTCCTTTACTTGGAAATACAATCAAGTGAATGGCGTTGGGCTGCAGACTTGTAAAACAAGTAATATTCAAATTAAGACTCAGTTTTCATAGCTGATTACCAAAATATGATTAATCTGTTCTGTTGATTACATCTAGCGTATTATTTCTCGAAGCAATTTTGATTTTTATTAAAAATAACTGTTGTGAATCCGGAGTTTTACGGATGCAACAAATTTTCATTATATACCCGATCCACACTACGTGAAAATCATACCGTGTGGTAATAAAATTTTCTCATTTCTTAGATGCGGAGAAGATTTTTATGAAAGTCGAGAATCGATTCTTCAAAGCATCAACAAGTTAGACATTTAGTAAAAGTACTGTACTCATTTTATAAGATCAATCATCTCAAGATAAAGGCCGTTTCATTGACTTATTCCTTTACTCCATCGTACTTTACAATGTGTTATATTTACCCAAAAAAATGCCAATAAAATCTTATTATAGACAGGAGTAAGGAAACATATCATTGAATAACGTTTCACGTTTGCTACTTCCCAATCGCACATCCTTTTCATGGTATACCTCGAAAGTAATCTTGAAAATTTTCATATTAACCTTCCGTAACTTGTGCGGTCAGTTACCACCACCAGCACCGCACTGGTGCTGTGTACAACACTCAAGCATTTTTTTAAAGCGTTATACAAAATACAACAACGCGACTACTGGAGGGTTAAGGACGACTAATGGCGCTTCGTCCCTTCATCTAATATTCCAGCTCGATTGTGTTTATCTGACTCACTGTATATTATTATTTTTTTTCCAATCTAGGCAGACTACTTATTACTCACCATAGCAACAGTGATAAGAAAACAGTGATAATAGAAACTGACGAAAAATTTCATTTTCACGTAAAATGTTCAAGCTTCACAGCCATTGATTCGAACTTTCTGAGGTTCATCCTGTTCACTTCAGGTTTCTCTATTTACTTGAGGATCATCCCGATTTCGGGCCTCTTACTGAACTTTTTTCGAGAGAGCCATCCCGATTTCACGGGTCTCTCGAAAATATTGAGGGCCATCCCGATTACCGGGCCTCAACACGCGACACTGTGAGAGCCATCCCGGATCTTCCGGGTCTCACTGGAGGATCATCCCGTCAAACGGGCCTCCGTTCAGTTGTTTTCCTGTGAGGCGCATCCCGGTGTCCCGGGTCTCACTATTAACCTGGAGGATCATCCCGATTACGTCGGGCCTCCTAGCTTGAATCAATGGCTTTCGGCTATACATCACTTCACCATTTTTTCCTCTTTGTCATTTCTATTATCGTTAATTTTTCACAATACGTACCATTGACAAACCATTTGTCTGAAATAATCTTGATCTGTGGCCCAGCCTGAGGCACTACGCACTTCTTACGCTATTTGTTAACGGTTTTCTCGCACTCCTTGATTTCCTGACTGGCACGACTGCGGCAGACCGCGATCCCGGGGCAATGCCTATACGATATCAGCGCCAAATGATCTTTGAGGTGTTCCTTCTTGAGAATAGTTCAAGCTGCCGAAATATTTCCAAATTCTTCTTTTTTTTGAATTACTTCTCCAATAAATTTTCCGGTCGTCGCCAAATGTAGTGACTAGGGCAACAGTTGATTATGGAATGACATTTATTTCCTGAAGCTTAAAGTCTATGCTAACTAGATACTACAATATGTTATACCAAACTTGTTTGCCATTACTCCAAAGTTGACTGGGGTCCAAATGGACCCCAGGTATCCATTAGAGGGTTAAACAACAAAAGGGGCAATCATAATTACTGTAACTTATTGCTTCAATGCCTGAATGGTACCGCTATTATTCACAATTAATTAATGATTTGACGCGCGTAAATAAGTCCAATGACCGGTAAACAATTTCAAATAGAATTGGTCAATTTTCTCTTCTCAGAACATACGCCTTCCATTCACTGCAGGGTCAAAATTTCCCAAAGAAGATTATTTGTAAAGCTTCTATTGAACTAACACGAACAACGGTCTCCAGCAGCCCCGGCGGCGGACATCAGCCTAGAGGACCTCCATGCGCCGGTGGCCTATTATTCATCGTACGTTCCTCTGTCACTACCACCGCGCACACCGTACCGTGCAGTTTGCATTGCATCTCGCATCCCAATCCATCCGTCATCGTCATAGTCGCTATGCAACAACGAACACAAATTTACTCCTACGGAAATAAATCGATCTGAAAATGGCGTGGAAATTGAAGCCATCGCGTTTGATCTTGCCTATTCAGCATCGCCGGAATACGGTGGCACATCGCGCACAGAGACAGGACTGTTGTAACAAAGGGACAAAAGCGAAAGAGTATATATTATGTTTAAAAATTCTTGGCGAATTTATTGAGAAATAATTTAAAAAAATGTCTTTTAATATGTTTTTTTGGAAAAATGCTTCACAAATGCTTTGGGGTAATCTTTTGGAATATTCCTGAAGGAAAATCCTGCAAAAATCTTGTGGATTGGACAATTTCTGAAAGATTTCCAAAAATAAAACCATGATACATTTCTAAAAAATGAAAAATAAAAAGAACTTTAACCCTCTGCCGGAATTTCTCTGAGAATTACTGGAAGAACTTTGGAGAAATTTCCGAAAATGATCTTTTCAAGAATTGCTGAGGAGACTCTGAATTTCAGAGTTTCAGAGGAAGTACAGGTACAGGTTCAAGTGAGAAATTTCTTAGATAACATCTTCGTGAATTCCTGAGGGAATCTTTTCAGTAATTGGTGAGGAATCTATTTTTAAAACCATGGGGGCATCCCTGTCTTTTTGTCATTTATTCAATTAATCCAGACTAAATTCTTTTCGAATTCCTTCACAAAATTTGTTGTAAAATTTCTTTGTGAAAATCCTTAAATTTCCTTAAAGGAAACTTTCTTTTTCGAAATATTTATACCCACAGTGCAGCATGGCTCATCAGCATCATTTCAGTTCGTGGAAGCTCGTCAAAAGGAGGCCAGCGAGACAGCAACCGGAGAAAGCCGCCTGGAATGAATAATTGAAAATCAATAGAGTATATTTCAATGGGGCTCCCGGGCGGAGCTGCCGCTCACAAAGCCATCAGCGATGCGAAGTACGACTGACTGTTGAAAACGAGTGCCCTTCCCGCCGCTGGGTCGGATTGTCGATCGATGCTGATATCAGTCAGTCAGTGGCCGGTCCGTGCTCGATAATCGTGTGACTTGACAATGAGTGGAAATCGCATCCAAATCAACGTCCGCCCTTTGTTCAAGAGCGGAAGAAGGCATCCGTCTCTAAGAGATCTTAATCGCCTTTTGATTTAATTAAATCAGCTCAACTCGTCGCCGCATGAAGTGACTGAATAAACGGCCTCCGGTTTCCCACCGAGTGCCTGGGTTGGGATGAGATGCCACGGGATTTCCTCCACGTGGATTTCCACGAAAGAAAATCCTTGCAGCATGTTTTGAAAGCTAATCAAATAAGTTTTGAAATTTCAATCAAGTTGAGATCAGCAGGAGTTAATGGCACCGTTGGCACATCTCTGCCACCAGAGTCAGTGCAAGTAACAAGCTGTCAAAGCCGTGATTCGGTACTGAAATATGTACAGGTTTTACCCGTTGCCAGTTCACAACTTCAGAATACGACACGTTAGTGTAAGTCTTCGGTACAATATCAATCATCAATTTTTCACTTTCCCCTAATCGAATTCATTTCATGTATCGTCTACATTATTCCCGGCTTCGTACCGAATCTGAGCTAGGAAAATCTTCAACTTCTGATAGCGTGTTTTCTACTTTTCGACTACCCAGAAACAACTCGAGCACAGTCCGTGTGTACACCTTTCAGCCAGGCTGCAACATTCCACCTTCTGGAAAGCTATCATCACAGAAATAAATGTGAAACCAAATCCGGCCTTAGGGATATGCCGAGCGTTGAAGTAGGATTACCGTTGCATCGAAAATAGGAAGAATCCTCTAAAAAGTCCTAGTAGTTAATACGGAATGTGCCTCAGGAGTTCTTATGGAAAAGGCATTGGGTTGAAAGGTAAACCAGGTGGATAACATGCCCTTGATGAGAATTTTGGGAAGAACGGAAGAATTCTTTAGGAATATCTTCTATGGGCGTAGCCAGCCCTGACCGCCAGATTTTTTTTATTCGAGTCAACTAAAATATTATCAATAATGAGGACTTACAGACAAAATATCTCAAAAATTAAACTATTCCAATATTTAAGGTTTTTATCCACACTTATCAAACCTTTTCTACTCGAGAACATTTGGGAACTTCTCCAATTTCTCCAAAAGAACAATTTCAATGTATATTATTATTGGTTGAATGGCTAAATTGTGTGATGTATTCATGGAATACAAAAACAGCATGCCATACTTCCCAGATATGCGGAAACAAGTTCCGGTAGAGAAAAGGAGGACTTTGTAGAACCATATGCTGATATAGAGTACAGTTATGTGTTACTGCTACATGGATTTCACTAGTATGCAATTAAAATAAACGTCATGGAAAGATTAAAATACTTATCAGGTATTAGGTATCAGAAAGCCGGCTCCAGAGGCACGTTATCCTCCATTTGGGACATTTGTGCCATCGCCAAAATAATAGCCTATTTCATCATCTACCTGAGGGAAAAGGAAGGAAATAAGGATAGGGATGGGGATAAGGATAGGTAGGGAAATAGGAAAAGTACCCTGGAAGAGGATACTAACGCATAAGCGTACCACAATGGGTTCAAACAGCGGGTTAAGAACAACAGAATATCCTGAATATTCATGTCTCTGAAGTCAGTTTTCCTTAATAAGTGTTTACCGAATACTCGGAAACGCAGTTGCGCAAAAAACTGGACAGTTACATATCAAATGATACGAAGTTCCATAATCGGATTCACAGCTATCACATACAAATGAATCAGCTTGCTGAATATTTGCCATGTGATAGCTGAGTCGGCAGTGGCCAGTCAATGCTTTGACCAGAATACTGCAATTCTGCTTTGACAGATTTGTAAGATACTTCGCCACCCTTGGAGATGGCTCAGTGCAATATAATTTGGTTTGACGACATGACTCCAAACTATTCCAGTATTGTCTGTGTTGAGTAGCAGCCCAGGTGTGAATCTGATGCTTTACCCAATACTTCGATATCGGAATAGCTGGCTCAGGGCCAATGAGGTCATGTGATGCTCCAGTGCGAGCTAACTCATCAGCCAATTCATTTCCAATCCATTGTAATTTTATGGAAAATTACAAGCAATTGTAAGATCACTTGGAGGAAGGACAACTTTGTCCTAATTCACCAAAAGTGGAAACAACGAGGTGTGTGTTGATGTGCGGTTCACAGGTGTTTCCTCTAGTAGATCGAGTACTCGTAGACGGTAAGTGCAAGAAAGTGCTTATTGTTTGAGATGAATGTGTAGTAGGGCAACGTCAAAGAGCTGCCGTGGGAGTTGAAGAGAACGCTCCAGACATCGCCATTAAACACATTCTTTGGAGATGGCATAACTTTGATTGGATCGTTCTCATTTCGCCCTTTTGCTACCACACAAGGCATCCATAGGCCAATATTGGCCGAACAACAGTTGTGTAGATCCATTTGATATACTTAGGTTTTAGACTCCAAGTTGTACCAAAGGTTCGCCGGCATTGCCCGAAGGCCATACAAGCTTTCTTGATTTTGAACTCAATGTGAGGTGTCCAGGAAAGCTTGGAATCAAGAATGACTCCAACGTACTGTACCTGTTCAGTCACATCGATTTCAGGATCAAAGAGACGCAAAGGTCGAACGCCATTACGGTTTCGCCTTTCCGTGAAAAGAACAATAGATGTTTTACTCGGGTTTACCGAAAGGCCATATTGGCGACACCAACCCTCAACTACCTGAAGGGCGCTTTGCATCAGGTCGAAAAGGGTGGTGATACACATACCAACTAATAATGCTAGGTAGTCGTCGGAAAACCCATAAGTAGGGAAACCGCTATTATTGAGTAGTCTAAATAGCGTATCTGCTACGAGATTCCACAAAAGCGGTGACAAGACTCCCCCTTAGGGGCATCCACAAACACTCAATTTTCTTATCCCTGCTAGACGTAATGTCGAGAAGAGATATCGGTTTTTGAGCATTTGATGAATCCAATTGGAAATCATTGGAGATATACCATGACTCCGTGCGGCTTCCAATATGGCATCGAAAGGCACATTGTCAAAGGCACCCTCGATATCTAAGAAAACACCCAAACAAGATTGCTTTTGAGCGAATGCTTTCTCGATAACGTAAACAACCTTGTGTAAAAGAGGAGACTTACCAGATTGGTAGGCATGTTGGTTCACATGAAAAGGCACGTTGACCAGATGAACATCATGAATGTGATGATCCACAATGCGTTCTAAGCATTTCAGAAGAAAAGAGGTCAAACTGATAGGTCTGAAACTCTTTGCTTCTTCATTCGACACACGACCCAGTAAACATTTTGGTCCATATAATTTGTGCTATACATCTCCATATAAGAACCAATTGACTCGTATGAGATGCACAAAACTGCCATATGCGCACCAAAGTGGAGGCCATATACATACTCCAGACGACTCGTTTCGACTTCCAATGATCAGTAATACGACGCCCTTTCTAGATTACTTTTTATGACTTACCCTGACTCAGCATGATCAGTAATACGATGTCTTCAACCACCCATAAAAAAGGAAAAAAAAGGTGGCAACCAGCCTCAAACACAGAACCTTCAGATCTACTAACGGGTATCTTACCACTGAACCAATTAGCCATTCATGGAAGCTGAGGAAAATTTGGCCAACATGAATCAAAACTTGATGCAAGTTGCACTTTTACTCTATTATTTCTCCCATCGGGGCAAATTGTCTGATACAAATTTTCACCAAGTCATAGCGATTCCGTTTGATACTTATTCGCAGTAATATAAGATCTGTCAGTTTGTAGCTATTATTTGTAAACACGCATCGTCCGGTGAGCGGGGAAGTAGTTTTTATTTCAATATTTCGTGCGAATTTCACTAGTTTCCTAGGTGCAGTGGTAGTAAATAACATGTATCGTCCTCTACAAAACGTTATCCAATGAATTCAACAAAAAATATATATTCGCGAGTGGTTCCAAGCCGCCGCAAAAGTGTACCACCGTTTTGCAGTACAAGTGGTTCGTGTTAGGGTGACGAAATTTCCCACAGGTTTCCCGTTGCCCGTCGATGTTCCGCAAGTGTTCTGTGCTTTAAATGTGTCTCCGCGTTGATTCCGGAGGGTCAGCACTATCAATGTAGTGACCAGTGGTACCTTTCGGTTTTGGCGGATGATTTTCTCTTCATCCGGGGCATTATAGTGGGAGGTTTGTGATGAAAAAAACCCTACCTACATGTAAGATGGGTTTTTGCTGTTGCTGTCAGACCGCACAAGTGATTCGATAAGACGGCGTAATGTGAGTGTTTGTGTACGATCGTAGCATTTAATGACCTCCAGTGGATTCAACGAGCAGATCGTCTGCCGCCCCGCTGCTGGACAATAAGGTAGGATGGGTTATTGAATGTAATGTTAATTTGTGTACATTTTTGCCGCATGATTCTAACTACGAGTTCGTTTTTAGTTTACCTCCTTGGGGGACCGAGTTGAGTGCTACTTATAAGTAATTGAGATATTTTGAATCAGCATTGAACATTCGCAAATTTATATAACTTGAAGTGAGTTTCAACGGCACTTTTTACGGCTTTTTTGTTGACAACAGAGCTGATCGTTAATGAGTCGCAATGACGATTTATATCCAACTTGCTTTGCGAGTTCCTCAAAACGATTTATCATTTAATGCGATTCAGATTTTTTAGGAATATAGATGCGATGTTGTGTGTACATCAATATACGATATGTGGTTTACTGGGGACCCACTTTCGGAATAAACTTCACAGTAATATTCCGCCAGGATTTGGGAATATACCCTGTAGCAAAACTACAAAAAAGTTTTTTTTTCAAAACATGTTTGAAATGATCAAATCCCTTCTGAAGCAAAATAGGAAAAATCCCATCTGCCTCAGAAGATTTGAAAGGAGCGAAGCTATTAAGTGCCCACTCAATCGATTCTATAGTTACGATACTCCGAGCCGAAGCCAAGGAATCGTAACTACAAGAAAAGACATCAGGCTCATCCGAAGATGTAATATCCACACATCCAGGGAAGTGTGTGCTGAATAAGCATTCCAGAACTTCCTCATCAGAGGATGTCAGATCGCCATTTGGCAAACGAAGTTCGTTCACTCGGAAATCCTTAGATTTCGCAGGGATTTTATTTAACCGACTGACTTCACTCAAACTGGAAACATTTGTACAAAGGATTTTTCCAGCCGGATCGTTCAGCAGACCGGAGAGCTTTCCTGTAGGCCTTGCGAGCCGACCTGAAAGCCTCTGAACCAGCCGAACGTCGTCTTTTCCAAATCTTTCTACATTGTTTCCTGAGTTTCGCCAGATCAGAGTTCCACCAAGGGGTTTCTCTTGTGATCTTCACAGATCGTAGAGGGCATGCTTCTTCAAAAGCTTCCATTATGAAGGTCGTTGTAGTATCAACGGCATCATTTAAATCACTTGGAGTGTCAATGGATGGTGAGTATCCATGAAATTTGGTCACAACCAAATCAGTAAAAAGATCCCAGTTTGTTGACCGGGGATTCCTGAAACGCAATGTTTGCGAAGTAACATTTAAATGTTCAAACAAGATGTAGCGATGATCAGATAAAGATTATTCATCTGACACATGCCAGCTTGTGACTAATTCTACTAGAGCAAAGCGTTATGTCTAACACTTCCTCTCTAACAGATACCATGAAGGTTGGGCGGTTGCCTATGTTAAGAGCTGTACTACTTAAGTACTCAATCAAACTGGAGCCTCTCAAGTTAATGTCTGAGCTGCCCCAGATGATATGGTGAGCATTAGCATCACTGCCAACAATTAGCGGAAGGCCTTTTGAAGTACAGTATGCGATGACTTGTTTGAAAGCATCCGTAGGGGATGGTTCATCATGCGGTAAATAAACCGAACAATAGACGTATTTCCTGTTGAGGTTTCCAACAGATACATCAATTGTGATAGCACATACATCTCAGGTGGTTAGTTCAGAGATGAGTGTAGCAACTATTGCGTTGTTGCACACAGGCTCGAGGCATGACACGTGAGTTTGCCGTTTCATGTTTACTGAAAGTAGCAAACACCGGGTACTCAAGGTTTCCTAGATAGAAATTCCCCTTACGGAAGTAAGGTTCTTGGACCAAGGCCACTTGGCCTGAACCATTTTGCATAAGTCTGCAAAGATTGATTGTTGCTATTCTTTAATGCCGAAGATTGATTTGAGCTATCCTAACCGTAGCCACTACCCAAACTAGGCAAGATTAAACTCCTCGCAACAACAGCACAACAAAGAACAGCAGCAACAAAACCAGATCGGTATCGATTGGAAAACGCCATAGGCGAGGATACACAGAATACACTGTGTAAATCGCATAATGCGAAATCATGTAGGTGAAAATTTAAATTAATTAAATTAAATTAATTTAAATTAATTAATTAACAACATATTCATAATCCCGCCCTTATTTAGCCTCAAGTGAGACTAAAGAAGGGCAGCCGATTGTCTCGGAGAAACACAAGGTCCACTGCACCATTGCTCCGGTTAGCACAGTAAGGGCAACATACTGTGGAGGACGCCCTGGTACTCCACAGGCTCCGTTTGCGGTTAGGTTTTTATTAGACCCTCCTAGCCATTCATTCCTAGGCACGGTAAGTATGAAGCCGCATCACACCATGAATTAGGGGTCACCTGTTGGTGACAGGCGGTCCGTAGTGTTATTCTTAGCCAATTGAGACAATCGATACCGACACTACACAGCTATCTAGGCTGATCGAGAAAAGAAGTTAATATTGATGATCAACTTCATCCCGAACAGCCGAAAATGCAAAGATTAAAATACTTGGGATTTCTTTACGAATTCTTTCAAGGACATCAGGAATTCTTTTAAGAACTTCTCCAGGGACTGTTTCAAAAACTCTTCCAGAGGCTTCTCCAGGAGTTTCTTTTTCATGAATTCTTCCATGAGCATCTTGCAGAAATTCGATAGTGATTGTTTTAGGGTTTGTTCCAAGAAATGCTTCAAGAATTCCTCCCACGATTCCTTCAGAAATTTGTACAGATACTTCTGCAATATGGCATCGACGAATACATACCTCCAGGATTTTTTTTTCATAGATCAGGTTCATCATGGATTGCTTCAGTGAATTTTTCAAGAATTCCTCTATGAGTTTCACCAGACATTCCTCCGGGAATTTCTCCTGGGATTCCCAAAGGAATGTCAACTTAAATTATTTTATGTGTTTCTGCAAGTATTCTTTCAGATTTCTTCAGGGATTTCTCCATATATTCCTTCAATAGCTCCACTGAAGATTGCTCCAATAATTCAATCTGGAATAATTCGAAGAAATAATTCAGCAGCAATATCTTCCAGAAACCCTTACGGGAAATTTTACCAGAGATTAGCTAAAAATTAATGCAGGAGTACCTTGAAACATTGTACAAAACATTGTTTTGGGAGTCCATCCAAAGATTCCAACAATAATTCTTCCAAAATTTATTGCAGACCTAGATTCCTTCATATTTTTTTCCTACAGAAATTCTTCCAGGAATTTGTTGAGAAAGCTTTCTTGGGATTTCCTAAGAAATTCCTCGTGGGACTGCTGTTGGGATTCAGGAACTCCTGCAGGGATTTCTGTGGAAACTGCAACAGGGATTCCTCAAGGAGTTCCTCCGCGAACTCTTCTTAGAATTCCTTCAACATTTCTCTAAGGATTCCAACTGATTTTTTTACAGGACTTCTTGCTGGGAATTCTCCAGGAGTTTCTTAAAGGATTCTTCCACAAATTTCTTCAGAGATTTCGCCAGGAATCATTCCTATGGGAATTGCCCTAAAAATTCATCCAGGAATTGCTTTTGAAATGCCTCTAGAGATTCCTCCAGGAATTCTTCTAGATATTTCTCCAGGAGTATTTCTAGAGGCTCCTTCGTTAATCCCTATACGCATTCTTCTAGGATATCCTCCAGGGATTCTTCCAAGAATTTCTGCAGCGCTTAACTCGGGAATTGCTTCTGTGATGCTTTCTGGAACAACTTATTTTAAAAATTCCTCCAAAGATTCTTCCAGGAACTCTTCTGGAGATTTCTTCAGGAATTCCTTCTTGTATTCTTTAAGGATTTTCTTCAGGAATTATTCAGTACTTCCTCCAGGAACTGTTTAGTGATTCCCTTACTATTTCCTCTTGAAATTGCTTCCGGGGTTTCTCCTGGAGTTTCTTCAGGAACTCTTCTAAGGATTCCTCCGAAATTTCTCCAAAAATTCCATCTGCGATTTCTTCAGGAATTATTCCTGATATCCTTCTAAGAATTCCTAAAAAAAAATATCCACTTTTTTCAGAAATTCCTCTAGGACTTTTACCAGGGATTCGTCTGACAATTCCTGCTGGGATTTCTCTAAAAAATCTTCTAGGAATTCATCTCTATTCCTCCAGAAATTCCACCAAAAATTCCTCCAGAGATTTCTTCAGGAGTTCCTCTAGAGATTCCTTCAGGAATTCCTACAGGTGTTTCTCTATATAGGATATCCTCCATAAATCCCTCCAAGAATTCCTACAACTTTTTTATTTCAGCGATTCCTCCAAGAAATTCTCCAAGGTTTCCTCAATGCATTCCTTCATTAATTCCTCCAGGCATTCCTCCAGAGATTCCTCCAAAAATTGCTTCCGGGATTGTTCCTAGAATTCCACCTGGAATTCCTACAGAAATTTATCCAAGAATTCCTAACCCGCGAGCGGTCGCGTCGTGTACTGAGTACGCGCACCATGAAAATAAGCACGCTTGTGGTACACAGCTTGAGCGTGGTGTCGCTGAGAGTGGCTGAAGACGCGACTGCTGGAGGGTTAAAGGGATTACTTCAAGATTTTTTTCCAGAGACTTGTACAAGAATTCCTCTAAAGGTTTCTCCAGGAATTACTTTGGAGAATCATTCAAGACTTCCACCAGGATTTCTCCTAGGCATTCCTCCGAGAAATTTTCCAGACATTCCTCCTTGGATTCTTGCAGAAATTTCTCTAGGATTTTTTAAGCGATTCCTCCAGGGATTCCTCCAGATATTCCTCCAGGAATTGTTCCAGGGACTCCTGGGATTGCTTCATGAATTCTTTTTGGGATTCCTCCAGAAATCCATGCAGGCGTTCCTCCAGGAATTATTCAAGGAATTCCCTCATAAATTGTGTCAGCAGTTCATCCAGGAATTTCTCCAGGAAATACTTCAAGGATTCCTTCAGAAATTCCATGAATTCCTCCAAGAATTCTTCCAGATCTTCCTCCAGGAATCCCGCTTAAGATTCCTCCAGGAACTACTTTAGGGATTTTCCAGGGATTTCTCCACGAATTTCTCCAATGATTCCCCTTCTTCAGAAATTCCTTCGAGGATTTCTCCAGGAATTCCTCTAGAAATTTCTCTATAGGAGTTCTTCCAGGAATTTCTCAGGGGATTTTTTCAGAAATTTCTCTCAGGGTTCCTCTAGAGATTCCCCCAGAAATTTATTCAGTAATATTTGTAGCAAGGATTCCTCCAGGAAATCCTCAATGGATACCTCCAGCAATTTCCAAAAGAAAACCTCCAAGAATTTCTTCAGGCATTCCCCCAAGATTCAGAAATTTCTCTAGGAACTCCTCCGTGGAATTCTCGAGGAATTACCCCAAGAATTTCTTCAGGATTTCCTTCAGGAATATTTTTAGGAATTTATCTATGAATTGCTCCTGGACATCCTTCAGAAATTATGTCAGCAATTCGTCCAGTATTTTTTTTTAAATTGCGGATGAATCCAGGCATTCCTCCAGGATTTCATCAAGAAGTTTCTCTAGAAATTCATCTATGAATCGTCCCACGATTTTTTTCAGGAACTCCTTCAAATATTTCTCCAGGAATTGGTAATGGACGTCTTTCAGAAATTATGTCAGCAATTCCTCTAGGGATTCCTCCAGGTATTTCTCCAGGAATTTCTCCTGAGATTCCATCAGGAATAGCTTCAGATTTTTTCCCAAGGATTCCTCCAAGAAATTTTTCACTTCTTCCAAGGATTCTTTCAGGAAATCCTCCAGGAATACCTTCAGGGATTTCTCCAGGTATTCCTCCAGGAATTCCTCCAGAGATTACTCCAGGGATTTCTCCACAAATTTATTCAAGGTTTCCCCCAGGGATTCTTTCAGGAATTCCTTCGAGGATTTCTCAAGGGTTTTTTTTTCTCAGAAAATAATAGAAATAGCAATCTCCCAGTATTCCTATGGAGATTCCTCTAGAAATTCATCCAGTTATTCTTTCAAGAATTCCTCTAGGAATTCCTCCTTGATTTTATCTAGGAATTTCTCCAGGAACTTCTCCAGGAACTCCTCCAGGAAATTCCCCAGGAATTTCTTCGGGATTTCCTGCTTCTGGACACCATTCAGAAATTATATCATCAATTCCTTCAGGAATTTCTCCAGGAAATCCTCTACGGATTTCTTCAGAGATTCTTCCAGAAAATTTTCCAGGAATACTTTCAGGGATTCCTCCAGACATTCCTCCAGAGGTTCTCCCAGGATTTTCTTCTGGGATTCCCCCACGAATATCACACGAATATGCTGCGTTTAGTTTTAAAAGCTAGTAGGTACAAATTTGCTAAGGGTGCTTGCCACCCCCCCCCCCCCCCCCCCTTGACCGAAAAGCTGGCAACGCCCTTGATACCTTCGCAAAATCTTGCAAGAGCTTGTTTAGATAAACCTCTAACATTCGTTCTCTGGAAGTGCTTAGTAAACTCATTCTGTATTTTCACCAGAAATTGTTTTATACATTCAAGAAATAATTCGACAATTCTTCAAGCACTTTCACTGACATTTCTTTCAGAAGTTTCTTCTGAATTTCTTTCAAAGAGTTTTTGTGGGAATTTCTTCAAGATTTGCTTTCTTAGTGTCATCGAGGTTCGTTTTTTTTCTCTTTTAGAGATTCTGCGAGAGGTTTCAAATATTCTTCCATATTTTTTCCAAAAAAAACCCTCAAGAATTCTTTTTGGTAAATTTTCATGAGTTCCTTCTGAAACTCCACTGGGGACTGCTTTAAACATTCTTCGTTCAAAAAAACCCTCAGAAATTTTTCCAGGGATTGCTTCACAGCAGAGCGTTCATGATTAACAAAAATTTTAATCATGATTAATCATTGATGATTAAAGTTTTTATTTCAGTGATTATTGATTATGATTAATGATTAATTTGATTTTGAGGATGATTAAAGATTATGATTAATGATTGAATTTGGTTTTATCTGTGATTATTGATTATGATTAATGATTAAAAATAGCTCATTGATTAAAAATCATGATTAATCATGATTAATCAATCACAAAAACTGGAAGTGATTGAAATATATTTGTTGTTAAAAATATTTTTGAAGTTTCAAAAGTAAAATGTAACTCTGTCTGGGAGATTTTTGAAAGAAGAATCATAAATTATAATATTTAGAACAGCATTTGAACCAACTTTAATTGAATAATATATTTTATATGATGAATCATTTTTCGATGATTGATTAATGATTAATGATTGATTAACTTTTTTTCTTATGATTATGATTACTGATTATTGATTAAATTGCGAAATCAGTGTGATTAAGATTAATGATTAATGATTAAACGAGAAATTTTTGTGATTATGATTAATGATTTTTGATTAATCTTAATCACTAATCATTAATCATGATTAAATTTATGATTAATCATTAACGCTCTGCTTCACAGTTTTCCGGGGATTGCTATATAAACTCTTTCAAACATTCTTTCATAAATTCTTCTAGTGGTTTCTTCAAAAAAACTTTCAGAGATTCCTTCAGAAGTTCGCAGAGGTTTTATTTTAAATGACTCAGCAGTGATTTGTTCAGGAATTGCTCTAAAGATTCCAATGAAAATTCCCTCAGGAAAGTATCCAGCAATTTCATCAAGGATCCAGAAAATACTGGAATTCCTGGAAAAAAAAATCCTTCAGAGATTTTTTCATTGTTACTTTCGGTAATTCAGGTAGGAGCTCTTCTACAGATACCAATAGTTCATGCACAGATTCTTTCAGGGTTTCCTCCAGATATTCCTCCATTATTTTCCGAATTTTTGTTTCGGCATTGCCTCTATAGATAACTATAAGATTTCTTCACGGAGGCTTCAGGGAAATAATTTAGAACTATTTTTGAGGCCTTTAGCAATATTACAATAGTTTTTTTCGAGTGATTTTTACAGAAGCTTACGTGGACGTGGATTCAGGCATTCTTTCTGAAATATTTCCACAGAACGCTCCAGGAATCCTTTCAAAAAATTCTTCAGGAATCAAAGGATTAAAGGTATTAAAGGATTTTCCAGGAATTTTAACTCAATGCATTTTCCTATAAAGGTTTTTTTGAAGCGTTTCTTAAAAAAAATCTTTAGGAAGTTTTTCTGAAATGCTTCCTGAGATTCAAGAATTTCCCTGGGACTTTTTCCTGAACACAGCAAGTTGCGTTCGGTATTTTTCAGCGAAATCTCAACTGCTGAGCGTTTGGTAACGAGTTTTTTAGCGAAATTCTTAAAAAAATAACAAATTTCGGTAAAATCTTATCGTTTTTCTGTCAAACTCTAACAAAGTTTGGTGAAAGTTGCAAGATTCACCGAATTTTTCCTGTATAACAAACTTAACGGTTGACATTTCGGTAAAACATTTTTTTCTTCTGAGACATTTATATGGATTCTACTGGAAGTTTCTTTCGAAACTACTTCAGGGACTTATCTCTGCTTGGATTGCTTCTGAAATTCCTTCAAAATATATCCAGGGACGTTTGGAGAATTGTAAGGATTTCTTCAGGAATTTCAGCAAGATTTCTTTTTTTTTAATTTCTACCATGTTTTTTTTAGAAATGCCTCCTATTCTACTTTTAGAAATTCTTGCAAAAAATTCTTCCAAGCTCCTTTTTCTAATTTCTTGAGAAATTCCATCTTGAATTCCTGCAGAAGTTCTAACAAGAATTAATTTTAAATTGCTCCTGAGGTTCCTTCAAAAATATATCCCGGAATTCCTTCAAGGATTTCCAAAAGAAATGTTTCAGATATTCCTCCAGGGTTTTTAGGAGTTTTTCCAAAACTTGCAGAACAAAAGTAAACAAATATTCTTGAAAGAATTTCTCAAACAATTGTTAGGAAAATCCCTGGATGATTGTCTGAAGAAATCTTTTTGAAAACTCCTGCGTTTACCTTTGGGAATTTCTTGAAGAAAATATTGAAAATTTTCTGGAAAAAATCCCGAAGAAAAGTTCCTGAAGAAATTCCTGAAGTTATCTTTGGAAAAATTTCTGGATGCCTGTGAGAAAACCTGTAAAAAATAATCTTAAGATACCTCCTCAATTTTTAGAAAAAAAAACCGAGAAGCTTCTGGAGGAACTCCAAAAGTTATTCCAAGAAAAAATGCGTGGAAATTTTCTGAAGAAATTCATGGAAGATTCTTTGAGGGAGAAACTTGAAGAAATGTCTGTAGAAATCCCTTAGAAATATCTATGGAATCTCTGGAGGATTTATAAAGAAATCCTTGGAAGGTTACCTGGAGATACCCCTAGAAAAAACTCTTAAAACAATTTTGAAATAACGTTCCAAGAGATTTTTTCTTCATCAAAATACCTGAAGTCATGAATAAATTTATGAAAAAAATCCCACAGAAACAAAAGAAGCCCCGGAGAAATTCTTCAAAGAATCACTGAAAAAATTTCTGAAAAAATATATGTTTTTGAACGAATCTACGAAAATATATCCGCTAGAACTTTCTTCAGGTATACATAAAAGACTTTCTTGAAAAAAATCTTGATTAATGCCAGCGAAGATATTCTGGAGTAGTTTCTGCAAGAATTGGTAAGATTGGGGAATTTCTTGAAGCATTACCGAAAAAGTTTCTGAAAGAATCTCTGAAGAAAGGTCTGAATGTATTTCCAGTATTCTCCGGAGAAATATCCGGAAGAACTTCTGGGGAAATCTTTGTAGCCACTTCCAGAAGTATCTCTTTAGTGTTTTTAGAGCAACTCCTAAACAAATAGCTGAGTTCTGAAAGAGTTTGTGGGAGAATCAAAATTTCAAAGGAAAACTTTAGAGGAACATCTGAAAGACTGTCCGAATATCAGTGAAAAAAATATCTTGGAATTGCAAAATACCCTTAGTAATTGTTAGAAGAATTTCTTGAGAAATTTCTGTCAAAATACCTTTCCCTCTCTCTCTTTCGTTTGTCAGGTGCATTTCACTGCGTTCATATTTTAGGACTACTATTGTCGTATACCCTTTTGATGTGCAGTACTTCAGTTATCTCAGTAGCATGTGTCACTGAAACTTCCCAACTACCACTTTTGCTGGATAAGAGCTTAAAAGAGCTTACTGTCGAATTCGTTTGCTGCATAAGCTCTTATGCAGCTACTTTTGTTTGTAGGGTTTATTCTTGTGCAGTTGCTTAGGACGCCGTAGTCCTACGTCGCAGCTGAAACGGAGAATTTTACATACTCTTTCAATTTTCTAGCTGAACTTAAGTTTACTTACCAATTTCTTTTCTCTTGTCAAGATGCCAACCTTCCACGAGAACCACGAGAAGCCGCTGACTTCTGTCGCTGTATGTCGTGTCGTGGCCGTCGTCGCTGCTGGCTTCCTGACGGTTCATGCCTGCCGCACCACATCGATGCAGTAGCAGCAGCAGCAGCCGAGTGAGTACCGGTTACAGCTTTGCCAACCCTAACCATATCGTGATGCGACGCGAGATTCAATTTCAATTTGTGCACAATCATAAAACAAGAGAGACGATGACATTTCCGTTTCTTGGTCTGACAGCGAGCTTGTTGGTTTTGCTTCGTTCGTCGTTGTGCCTTTCGGAAATGTCGAGCTTTTGAGAACCGACGGTGCTGACGTCGTCGTCTACGGAGGCCCCGGACTGAACCGGAAAGCAGGTGAAATGCAAACGTTGATTTTTTTCACAAATTGAATCTTGAAATTAATTCCAGGGGTTTTACATCTGGTTTATTGTTGGCTGTTGGTTGTTTGTAAAGCTAGTTGAAAATTGGAGAAACCTTGCAGTGAAAGAGGAATGCTATGACACAAGACACAGGACAAATCCATCAAAGTTAAGGTGCTGATTATTCAACTCGTAAGCAGAGCATAAAGTTGATATTAAATGCCATCTGATTTTCATACGATGAATAGGGGAACTGGGGGTAAGACGCCTACGTTAAAGAAGAGTTCAATTTCAACCACGAAACACTTCACAATATACACTTTTTTGGCACTAACATGAAGCACCAACATGTTTCCTTCCAAGTGTTAGAAACCATAAACCAGTTTTATGTTTTACTACTGAAAAATTCAAATATGAATAAAAGTTTAATTTTAAGAATTTCAGTTTTGATGCGGGGTAAAACGCGCCACTAGCCACAGCTAACACCAGGATGCCAAATTGTGTACATATACTTGCAGGCCTGGTTTATTGTCAACTGTTGTTGTTCGTGAATGGTATATAGGGTATGTGTTCCATCATTAATCTCACGCTCCCATATTCATCCTATTCGAAAACAAGCGATTACGGCACCGATTGATTCCGTTCTTTTTGTTTTCATGGGTGCTCACTTCTAACAAAAAATACAAAAATAAGAAACAAAACAAACAGCGCTTCAATCCTTTGTTTTTCGTAGGATGAAAATGGGAGCCACATGCTTAAGAAGGGAACCAATACCCTAGTCATTACATAATTATGGGTTATTATGTAAATTGTAATTATGGGTCAATTCCATTTAAACGGCATAGTGAGCTATTTTATCAATAATTGCTACAAAATGACGCACGGCTGTGTGACTAATGATCTTATTTATAGTAAAAATGTGCTATTACCTGGTTCCAAATTGTTTTCTACATAATTTATGCCAGAATTTGAATCTAGATGGATATTTTAATGTTATTAAGTAGGGGTTGGCATTTTACCCAACACATGCCTCAGAAGTTTGGACCCTTATAAAAAAGTTATATGGATCAAATTCGATACTTTTTCCGCTTGGTACACAAATAATGGGAATGTGCAAAACAGTTTGTGCGCAAAGCGAGAAAAAAATAAGTTTTAATGATGTTAAAAAGTGCAAAAATTTGACAGGCTAAAATTACGTCAAAAGTAGCAAAAATCTTTTTTTTTGAGTTTTTGTACAACTTTTTAGTAAAAATATGTAATCTCAAATGTAAAGAAGCATTTTTATTCTGATTTTAATGATTGCTGTTAAAAAAAAGTACTGAAAATAACGTGGTTTGCCTAAAACAAGGGTGGCGCAACTTGCCCCCTATGGGCGTTATGGCCGCACCCAAGTAACACATTTGTCACAGAAGAGTCGCGGCGGCGCAGGTTTATGTTATACAGAAGTCACTGTGACTTACTTCTTGCAAGTAAGTCTTTATTTGTTAGAAGTAAGTCACAGTGACTTCTGCACAACAAAAACCTGCGCCGCCGTAACTTTTGTGTGACAAGTGTGTTACTTGGACAGTTCTCCTACGACGCATTAGTGCGATGAGCAGCTCATGGTGCAAGAATGTCGGGTAATAACCTTACAAAGTTGGTGTTCGATACTGATCCGGTTGGCACAGGAAGGCGTGGTTGCAGAGAGCTTGATAGGCGGGCTAGGTGTAGCCATGTATTTTCAAAACATCAATCTTCCAGGAATTCTTTGAATAACAAACCTAAGCCTCAAGAAATTCTATTTGGTAAACCTTCAGAAGCTCTTCCTTATATTTTCTATAAAATCATTCATGGATTCCTTTTTCAATTCATCCAAATTTTTGTTCAGAAGAAGAAGTTATTCATAGACTCTTTCATAAAACCCTCTTAGAAAATCCTTTTGGAAACCTCTTCAGGGATTCTTTCTGAAATTCTTTATATCTTTATATCTTTAGATTCTTTCAAAAATATCTCCAAGTATTTCTCTAAAAAAGAATCCATGGACTTACTCAGAAGCTTCTTCATGGATTTCTTCAGAAAATTCTCCAGCCACTCCTCAAAAAATCAGAAATTCAGAAATACTAAAATATCCTACATAAATGCTTGGAGAAAATCGCCAAGGACAGCTTCGAAAATTCTTTCCTTTTGAAAATCTTCTATATTTTTTCAGAAACCGCGTCCAGATTTTTTTTTATAAATTTCTCAACGTACTCTTCAACGGATTTCTTCAGAAATTATTCCAGGACTGATGTCATCAAACTTGCCAAAGTTTTTTGTCGGAATCACCAACGCCCCATTTCAAGTATGACAGGACTTCCACGTACATCTTGAGGTCGTTCTCTGAAACAGTAAGCCCCGCATTGATGCATCCGAATATCAATTAGATATCTGAAATGCATTGACACTTCCTGAATCAAAAATTTGCATTTTTGTTTCTGGCGCGTATTTGGTATGGTAAATATGTATGAATAAAATGACTTTTTTAATTAGAAAGATCTCACCAAGTTCTTCATAGTCTGCCGTGATATAGTTGTAGTCTTATTTCTACAGCGGTGCAGCAACGATCAAAATAGGATTGATTTCATTGCCGCGTACACTTAAAACGACGTGGAGCGATCAACCGAGTCAGCGATTACTGATATCACACCGAAACTCCTGAATGATACTACGCTGAAGTCACGGCATCTTTTGAAAATGTGGTCCGAAATTCCTTAATACCGGTATTTCACCTTGAATTCCTCTAGGCAGTGTTGCGAATACTCACTTGCAAGAGTGATACTCACTTGCTTCTATCTCAGTCCAGAAGTATGTTATCAAAAACTGATGTTTGAAGGGCTTTTAGATTGAAGTTTAATCTAAAAGTTTGCCGAATGAAGTAATGGTGGAGGTTTGTTCTCTTCGTCACGAGGGGTTTTTATCAGCCAAATTTCCTGAAACTTGGTCATATCATTCAGCTTGATTGGGAAGGATATGAGACCAACTTTCAGTTAAACTTTAAGTCCAACGGCTTTCAAAACACTCCCCCATGACGAAGAGAACAAAACTGCCGAAAATACATGATTTCCCCTATTTACCGGGATTTTTACATGAATTTCATTATAAATTGTATAAAACAATTTTTATAAGAATATTTACATATGTTTTTTCTTCATTTGTTCTTCAGATATTTCTCCAGTGATTTCTTAAAAGGATTCCGCAGTTTTTTTTTCCAAAAACATCTCTAAAGAATTATGCCTGGGGTTTCCCGAGGATTTTTTCCCAATGAATGTCGTGCTTTGTTTTCTTTTTTAGCAATTTCACACATATTTGCTACTCCGTGATTGACCGGAGCAATCGAAATTGCACAGGGAATTAATGAATGAGGCTAGGGACAAACACAACATTCTCAATGTGTACAGTTCGAGAACTCTATTAAGGTCAAAAACGGCGCCGGCCACGTCCTTACGGTCATAGAGGATGGGAAGGAATGCTAGTAAAACAATCGTTGTTAGAGAGTCTGAGAATCGCTGCATCTCCACGTTTGCCTCAGGAACGAATTCTTGATAGTAGAGAAAGGTAGCCATTGTCGATCAACGCAAAAACAAGCCAAAAAGAAAATTCTATCGCGCGTCTCCCCTCCACTAGGGAGCAGTAACCTTATGTCTATTCGACACAGAAATATACTGATCGCGACGCCTAACTTAGACTAACCTAGAAATGATTGAATCGAGTGTAGATAGAAATGCTTGTTAGTGGGGATGGTATCGTTGGGTCAAGATTTACCCCGGCAAGTGGTACAAATTTCTGATTTAGAAAATCACCATCCACACCGTCGCACATTAACATGGAAAGTAAACAATCATCAAGTGAAGGCCTAATATTAACTACAAACTACGCGACAGGATATTCTAACTAATTCGTCA
Source organism: Aedes albopictus (assembly GCF_035046485.1). NCBI lineage: Eukaryota > Metazoa > Arthropoda > Insecta > Diptera > Culicidae > Aedes > Aedes albopictus. Next base: position 115,622,041 of record NC_085137.1, read on the forward strand.
CTATTCATTTCACGCATGAGGCAAACAATCCACCACCCGCGTCAAATGGTCGCTCAATGTTTCCTCTCAGAACTTAATCTGCTTTACATAAAATCTTGAATAGGAGTAAATTCTGTTACTTGAAGGACTGACTAATCAAAGCGTGCTTCAAATATAAAAATAAAATTAAAAAGATAAAAACTAATATTCACAGTAAACAATAGCATGAAACGAGCCCACCAATTCATGTGCCTCCATCGCTTTCAGGACAACATTCAGGAGTTCAATAAGTGATTACACAGTTTTGAATTTGAACTTGGATGTTTGTACTCTGTGCTGGTGGTGTAGTAATGTTGAGATTTCGAAATTCTATTAATTATTCTTTCTTCAAATCCTTCCCGAATTCCTCCATTAAATTAATTTCCAGTTTTTCGCAGAGCTTTTACTTGAAATTATCAAAGATTTTTCTTTTCTGGCTTTCTCTAGTTTTCTCAAGTATAGGTTTTCCTGTATTTGCTTCCATATTCCTCCTTCCGAGATTTTTGACGATTTCAGCTTTTTCACGGGGTCTCTGCTTGAGTATATGTACCCTCAGGATTTTCTTCCAGAATTTCTCGCTGGATTCCTCCCGGAGATCTTTCCTAACTTGTCCAAAGTTCTTCCAAGAATTTGTCTCAGTTGTTTCGGGATAGTTTTCCAAGAGTTTATCTAGGGATTTTTGCAGAAGTTCTTCCAGGGATTTTTTCCAGAGATAGTTTTCAGACATTTCTAGTAGATTTCCTTGCGGGAATTCTCCCGGGATTACTTTTAGAGGGTTTCAGAGTTCCTTCTTAAATTTCTTAAATATTTCCTCCTTGGTTTAGTACTAGAACATTTTTCCAGAGATGTCCAGTTTCTCTCAGGATTTTTGTTTTCCGTAGTTCCTCTCAAGATTCCTCTCAAGATTTCTACAATATAAGCCTTTGCGGAGATTTTCGCTAAATTTGACTGGGACTTCTTCAAATATCCGGAAAAAAATCACGGGGTGAACTCCATGAGAAATACCAGCTGTAGCTCTTGCAGAAATCCCAGAAGACTCTCGAAAACATCTTAGGCCAGGATATATTCTGAAAATCTCTGAGAGACATACAAGGATCAACTGAAGGGATCTTCCTCTAAGAAGCTCCGGGAGAAATTTAAAAAGAAATCCCGCGAGAACCTTTGGGAAACATACCAGCTGTGATTTCTGTAGAAATGCAAGGAGAAACTTCAGAAGAAAGGTATAGGAAATTTCTTGAAGAAATCACACGAGAGACTTCCGGAAGGAATTCCTGCAAAAAATTGTTAAAAACTCCTTAAAACCGTTGGACCGTTGGAACGTGTTTAAGTTGATATCCCAAAAACTTTAAGTTGAAATCCCAAACTCCTTCAAAATAAATTCCGAGAGAAACTCTAACCGATATTTTGCGACAACATCTGCGGTATATCCTGAGAGAAACTCTTGTGGAGATCTCGGGATAAACCTGGGAAACCCACGGGAACTCTGGGAGCAATACTGGGAAAATCTCTATTAAAATTCTATGTAATCCCCGTAAACAAATCCAGAAGAAATCAATCGGAATTCTGGAAAATTCTCAAGAAAGAATCCCGAAAAGAAATGTCCGAGTTTCCGCAAATGCTGGTAGGAATCTTGTAAAAAAAACCCTGGGAGAAATTTCAAGAAGTAGGTATATCCAAAAAAAAAATCCAGAAAAAAACCCTGACAGAATTTCTGGAAAAATCGTTGTAGCCGATTTTATAGATGGATATGCCAACACTACATAATAGTAAACTTGTTTTTTTTTTCAGACCCATGATGTAGTAAACTCTGTGGGCTCTTTTCTGAGTGGATCTACAAGTAATAAAATTTGCAACTTTTTATTCATACGACCCAATGTTTTGTTGTTTTTTCATCGGTGCAAAATTTCCCTGAGTATTTCCGATATTCCTTGAGTATTACAGGTTTTCCCCTGTTAAATAAAATTCTCTGAGGATTCCCGGTTTTCCAGGTTTTTCCAGGTAGTAGACACCCTGGTTATCACATAATTTTGCTATTTGCTCTTTAAATCAAAAGATGTAATGGTGTACTCCAATAAGTAGACATGCTGACGAATATCGAACTTTCATACATTAAAAAAAAACATTTCATGGCAGAAATCATATTGTTTATCTAAGCTTTTCATGTTTGAGTCTGAAGCTTATACAAAACCGCACCAGCCCCTTTGATGATTTTTTATTTCCTCAAGATAATGCATTCCCATCTAGCCCTTTAAGTGGATAATTGATCGCTATTATTGGACACCAGGCATCTTCCCCATATCCAAAAAACACATGTTATATGGTTTTAGAGCCAAAAACTCTATAAAACAGCCGCCATCCTGAATTTTGGGCCGACATTGTGGAACTTCTGGTCTCCAGTGTTGATTTCACACCAAATTCTTAAACCATGGTAAAGGTAACAAAAAACGCCACAGTTTTATGTGTCGCATGATGAGGCTTGTTTCAATTTCATATACGGCCAGTTCTGAAATAGCCGTAACTCCGGAACGCCTTGACCGATCCGGGCAATTTTAATAGCAAACAATGCGGTAAAATTTGAAGCTATAATCCAAAAAAATGGCCAATGGAAAATGTTTTATAAGTGAGTAACTTTTTTGTACACAGACATACATACACTCAGACATCATCTCAATTTGTTGAACTGGGTTGATTAATATATTGAACTTAACCCTCAGCTCTGACTTTACCACTACGACACTGTCCAAATATCCATGATGTATTGCTGTATATAGCGATCGGAGAATCATAGTCTTACATGTTACCTTACACCACCTGCGAGGCTTAAGCTGAATTCGTAGACCAAAACAGGCCCGATTCGCAGCCAAAATTTGTCTTCTCACCTCGCGTGTAACATCATATCGCACGTTACTAGATAACCATGATCACCATACAGGGGATAGACAAAATAATCGGGACGGGCGAAATTTTCCCTTCTCAAAAAAATTCAAATAGCTGTAACTTTTCAAAAAGTGCATCAAATATTCTCAAATTTTTACTGTAAGTTCATCAACTAGTTGTGTATCAGTGGTCAATATTTGGAAAAAATCGGGCTATTCTACACGAAGTTATAAAGGTTCCAGAAAAAGGTAGAATTATTCGATAGCCAACTTTGAGCTGTTATATCTCCGGATCAGGGATGCCATATATACAGATTTATCTGCACGGTTACAGAAGTTACACAGATTTGTGTACTACTAGATCAGCCTCACCGCTGTGTCAAATGTACACAAATACTTTTCCGGCTCCAGCGCTGGCATGAAAACAAAATTAACAATTATTTTTGCACTGATCGATTCCTGATAATGCATGTCATCGTTCAGAGAAAATTAGTTATGAACTTTGCTCCCATACCAGCGCTAGAGCCAGAAAAGTGACTGTGTACATTTGACACAGGGGTGGAGGCTGATCTAGTAGTACACAAATCTGTGTACATTGTACACAAGCCTGTGTACATTGTACACAAGCCTGTGTTGTTTCATTTTAGGGTGTGTATTATACAGATTTTCGAGCATCCGTACATATTTCGTTTTATATGAAATACAGATTTTTTAGCAAGAGGGGCCATTTTATTTTTGTATGAGATACAGATTTTTCACCAAAATTTTGTATGGTATACAGATTTTTAGAAATAGTGATACAGATTTTTCAAAAAATCATCTGGCATCCCTGCTCCGGATTCAATGAACCGAATGCAATGAAATTTTGATCATTTATGACTAATATTATGAACTTTGGAAAACGGTTGACTTAATTTGAAATTATTAATAAGAAAAAAAGTTATAATGAATCAGGCACAAACCCAACACAGATATAAGAAATACAGGGACACCATACTGTTAGATAGAAAGACGATCAAGAGAATTAGGTAGACATTGACGAGTGAGAAGTGTTTTAGTGAAATAGTGGGAGAAAACATAGTAGAGTGGAGGCGTATCGACGTGAAGTGCTAGAATACCACACCGTAAGTTAAACTTTAGACTCAAACCACAAGATAGATAGCTTAAATGAGTAAATTTTCATAGGACTTTTACCGACATGCACAGACAACAGTACAGGCTAAAAGTTTATGGACAGTGACGAATATTTTTTTGTAAGTGAAAGTTTTTGTATTTTTCTTCTCTGTTATCAACACTTTTATGTTCAATGTTTTATGTTCAATGTACCTCCTCATTTGTTTTTTTAAATACATATTCAGATCCCCTGATGAAGATCCAAACCGGGATCGAAACGTTGGAGCAAAAATAGTTGTTTCGTGAGCCAACACATAAGACTGCAAGCCAGAAAGAAATTACCGGTGTAACATCATATCACACGGCACTAGACTAAATACCATGATCAACATATCTGCCCACAACATCAAATTTTTTGCCACCTAAGACCACTTCGTCACCATTACCACGGCCACATCAATGTTGACCACAAGCAGTCATGAACTTGGTTTTTGTAGTGTTAATGATAAATCCAATAAACTCAATCTCCCTCTTAAAGGTATAAAGTCTTCGTCGCTCGAATCAGTCTAATCTAGTGATGTACCGAATAGTACTATTCGGCCTTCAGGCGAATACCGAATATTTCAAATTTTATTATTCGGCGAAACGAATATTCGGCCGAATAGTTAGTCAGATATTCGGCCGATTTTCTTGTTAAAAATCTCATGAAATTATTATGGCAAGATCGTTTACAAGGAAGTACAATTTGACAGCCATGATCTTCAGAAACGTTTTTACATCACAGGAAAGGTAACTTTTCTCCAAATTAAATGCCCCGAAAATCCACTTTACAATTAATTGAATTCTGGATTCAGCGTGTTGTTGCTATGTTTAGTCATTATTCGGCATATTCGGCCGAATAATACATTTAATATTCGGCTAAACGAATATTCGGCAAAATCGAAAAAAGGCTGATATTCGGCCCGAATATTCGGCCGGCTTAATATTCGGTACATCACTAGTCTAATCAGCTTTGCTGCAAAACCATGTTCGACCATAATCTGCCATAACTCGTTTCTCTCTACTAAATCAACGGGTTTGCAAGTCGTTCAGTTGTACTGTATGAAATTTATCGAGAATCTGCCGCAGATTCAGAATCACCTGATCAGAGATGCCAGATATCAATACAGATTTTTCTGTATCGCCGTATTTTAGGGGATAGCAGACACCGAAAGTACTAGATTTCAATAAAAACTAATGAAAATATTCTACTTTTTGACGGTGTTTAATTTTTACTGGTATTTGTTTCTTAAAAACATGTGTGAAAATGCACAAATTTTCATAAATTCTTCCAAGACTAAGCAGAAATTCATAAAGTTTTCATTGGATTTGTTGAAAATAACTTCAAATTTTATGGTTTCTGGAGAAATCTGTATCACATTTCAAAAATCTGTATTTTTCTGTACTTTGTATCTTCCCAGTCAACCAGTGGTCGTATAAGATGTTGAATAAGATGTTAAAGTGGAGGCTATATGCGTACATTTTACATGCGCCTAAATGGAGGCATGCACGCATATGGCCTCCACTTTATCATCTTAAGCAACATCATATACGATTACTGGTTGTCTGTATTGGAGGTAAAAAATCTGTATAATACAGAAAAATCTGTATATTTTGCATCTCTGCACCTGATAGTCGTCGACGAAGGACTCCTCAATCGGCCTCAGCCTGTAAAACAGACTCCCGGACAAAATTTGGTACGCTGAGTTGAGAAATGTTATTCCCACATCCTTAACCTTCCGTAACTCGCGCGGCTGGCCACCACCGCCAGCACCCCGCGAGATTTTTTCAACGTGTTGTACAAAACACAACAGCGCGATCGCTCGAGGGTTAATATGATATGCATTAAGAGTTAAGTCACTCTCTCATTCCCACCAATTAATAATATGTAGTGCTGTCTCCTCCTGGTAGCCACCATAACTGTTTCTATCTATCAGAATGCTTCCATCACGGTCGTTGCACAAAACGGGAGAAAAGGTTTCGTAAATCCTCCGCATATGATTCTGTTCCATACTCAATTCAGCCTCCAGATACTGGTAGCATTTTTCTCGTCCGTTACCCTCTGGAACTCCTCTTCGAACCACACCTGACTAGGTCGTCTTGGAGCAGTACCTATCATCTCCCACGTTAGGAGATGTGGGGTCAATATGGCCCAGATGGGCATGCTAAACATACGCAACGCCATGGTGGTGCGCCTAAAGTAACACCGAATGAGGGTCAATAAAATTACTAAGTTTTGTATCATTTAATTCCGTCATCTTTTGCTTGTTATTTGACAGATACGCGAATTTCGACTATCACTTGTAGTCTTCCTTAGTGTTAGTTACCCACTGTGGATAACTGACACTGAGGAAGATTACTTAAGTGATAGTCGAAATACGCGTATTTGTCAAAGGATAAGCAAAAGAGGGCGGAATGAAATGGTACCCAACTAACTTCACTCATTCGAGAGTGTAGAATTAGCATCTAAAGTTAAAATACACATAAATAAAAACAAAAAAAAATCACTCATTCGAAGAGGGTATTCTGCTTGAAGGGTTTCTACTTAGAGGGTTCGAGAAGATATCCCCACAGCGAATGAAACATATTGCTCAAAACGTTGTACCCGTAAGCTTCCTAGTCCTGTTGCACTGCGTTGACGTAACATCCGTCGGCCTACGAAATTTGTCATCAATTCACATTCCCAGTGTCGTTTAACATCGACAGCAGCCGCAGCAGTTTCCCACTCCAAAACTGGCAGGCGATTCCAACAAAGCTGCAATAATGGTACCAAATTATTCTTACTTTTGCTAAGAGAGCGCCCATAAATTTCGCTTATGGGTGGTTTGAATGGCCCAACAGGGTGTGTGTGCGTTCGCAAGGCACCACCTACGTTGAGGCAGACCGAATAGATTCGTTTCTCTGGGAAGGAAAAAAATGGAACAGAAGAAAAGCGACCCAGATCTTGGAAGGAACAGTTGCGGTTCGAAGGTACTATTCTTCACCTGAATTCTTTCCTGGTTCGGTTACTTTTGGCCATGTCCCATTTATCATCGCACCACACGTTCAAGGTCCTTCCAGTTTGCTTGTGTCGGAGTGTAGATAGGATGAAAACTTTTTCCCATTCACATACATTAAGGTGACCAGATCAGATGTCTTGATCAGCACTTGAAAACCAGTTACTTCTGGTAACTTGAACACAGCAGACACTTCCGACCATTTCTTCAAACCTGGTTTTGCCCGACGATCTTCATGCAAGTGAAAGTTGACAAATATGTATTTAGCCCCTGGAGAGTTTTTTTTTTTCGCCTCGTGAGCCCCATCAAGACGTAAAGGCAGGCTGGTAGGGTGGTGGAAAGTCTTCGGAGTGATATCGTGACGAAAGAGACCATTAGGGCGACCATCGGTCTGGATTTATTTCGGCAATTCATTACAAACTTTGGCTATCATCGCAAATTTCGTGACGATGATGGGTAGTACTTTAAAATTTTCTCTTCCGTTGTTGTGCCGGGAGGGAGTGACCGGAGAGTGATAATTTCACAAATTACAATTCCCCCAGTGAAATTGTGGGTGGAGAAGAATGGCTCGTTTGGATACGGACATTGCAACAGCTTGTTTACAATGACCTATGATGATGGTGATGGAGGGAAACGCGGAAATTTATGCACAGTTGCTCATTTTATGGTGCAAAGTATAGAAAACAACGCTCGACAAGCAATTACAAATGTTGAGCAGCTGTTGTAATGGTTTCCATGTATAGGGGCGCGAGCTGTTACACAATCATGGGATTGATATCAACTGAAATGTTGAAACAAATTAACTGGTGATACAAATCATGTGTGAGCAGTAAAATGGCAAGGTTACAATCTAGCAAGAATGTATTACAGTCTAACATAGCTCTTTCGTGCCAATTAATAGAGGCAAGTATCATCGGCAGGAGGGATTGACCTTCGTTGCAGCTTTCACTGTTGTCAGTCATGAAAAAAGTAGGAACTTGGCGGTCATTGCCTTCGCTTTTTAGCATGAAGCCTGGCAATGGCAGATAAGGTTAATCTACGTAGACGACCTTCTCAACGATCTATGCAGAGCATTTGCGTTTGAAAATACGCCGACGTTACACACAATCTCTCATTTACTTTAGTTTTAATTTTGGCATAACATTGATCAATATTTCGAAAAGTTATGACAAAATGTTGGTTTTTGATCAAAAAATTGTAATATGCGATGGTCCTTCCAACGCATGGAATGGAATTGTAATGAAATCGAATTCGATATTTTATTTTGGGGCGTAGCTAGGTATATTTTAAAGATGCTTTAGCATGTAAAACTTTTTGAAAAAAAGATTTGAAAATCATATTTTACACATAGTGGGGCAAAAGTTCGAATTGTGGGGCAAGAGTTCGAGTCATGTGGCAACTTTGGGTAAAAAACTCAAATTCTGCAAAATGTCTATATTATCTCTAAAAATGATGGAATTAGTGAGAAAATACGATCAGAGTTGAAAAAAAAAAATGTTGTTTTATCTGAATTTAGCGGAAAACTACTAATTTTTGCTGTAGTAAATTTAACCCTGATTTGGGTAAAATCCAGATCGAACTTTAAAGTGTATTCCAGTTCACATCAAATATTAATAAGTTTCAGGTATTCCTATTATCAAAGTGTCAAAATAGTGTGTTACGGTTAGCGATATTGTACAAACACTAGATTCGAACTTTTGCCCCAGTGGTGGGGCAAGAGTTCGAATAAGAGACACACATACAAAAAGTATTGTAACTTAAAATTAAAAAGACATTTGGCGTAACTTTGTTCAGCAAAGTTTTAGCTCATGGATGGTAGAATCACCAGACGGTATTCATTTATTTATGTATGCTTTGGTTTTTTGAAAAATATTGAATTTTCAACTAGGGTCGAACTTTTGCCCCACCTTACTCTACTGTTCCTATTTACACTGGGCATTTGTATCCTTTGACAGATACGTATTTTGACCTCTACTCGATTGGTCGTCTTCAGTGTCTCGTTATTGACTCGAGGAATTTCATCAAAGAATGCTACAGCAGTTCATTCAGAAATCTCTTCAGGACTTCTTCCGGAAATTCATCCATGTGCTATATCGGAAATTTATCCGGCATTTCGTTTAAGGACAACTCAAATAATTTCTCCCCGAATTCTTCAAGAAATTTACTAACAACTATTTCTAAGAGGTTTCTATGACAATTTTCTTAGAAATATCTCCAGTGTTTTTGCTAGGGATCTTTATAGATGCATATCTATGCAATTTTCCAGGTATTCTTACAGATTTTTTTATTTTCAAAATTTCATCCAAAGATTACTTTTCGAAGAATAGGGTGCTTACGACATTTTTGCAAGTGTTTCTCCAAGAATTCTTTGAGAAATTCCTTCAGTGATTCCAGCAGGAAGTTTTTCCAGGATTTGTTTTAACCGTTATGTGGCCGGCAAACTTTTTGCTTTTTTCTACACCGTGTATTTTAAATGGGTGCTGGGTACCCGGGGACCCTGCCGGCCACATAAGGGTTAAAATAGCTCCTGAGGGTCATGCTAAAATATCTCCTGGAATGTATATACTGCCGTAATTCTGCAAAGTGACGTAAACTCCATTAAAATGTCGATATTTTTTGGTATATTATGTAAATATCTGGTTTAAAAATAACACTGTCGTATGCCTGCTGTAATAGAATGCAAGATCTAGTCGTAATCTATCATCTAAGTGATGAGCAAGAGTTTTATGCATACTAACCAAAAAATGGGCCAAAACTATCAATGTCGCTTACGTCACTTTGCAGAATTACGGCAGTATAGAGATCCTGCAGAATGTTCAGATATTTCTCCTGTGATTTTTGAGTAGTTTTCCCCAAATTGCACAAAAATTACTGAAGAATTCTTAAAGAGATCCCTGAAGTGTTGCTTTACAAAATGCCATAAAACAACGAAATTAAATTCTTATAAATTTTGAAAAGGGATGCCCGGACAATAATTCCTGAAGCAATTTCTGAAGTTACCTCTTGAGCAAAACCAGCAATGATAATACTTAGCAGAATACTTGAGCAACATATTAAGACACCTACTCACTTCCCTGAAAAACAAAAACCGTAACAGACTTCTGCAGGAACTAGCGTGACGATGGGTATTATCGGCAGGTTTGTTCTCTTCGTCATGAGGGGTTTTTGTCGGCCAAATTTCCTGAAATTTGGGCATATAATTCAGCTTGGTTGGGAACACTGAACGACGGCTTGCGGTAATGACCAGCATGAAAATGTTTTCAAATTTACCATGGCAAAATGTGATGATCGACCAACAATTGCTTCTTGTGTGCGTTTTGCTTCCGCCCATATCAACCGGTTCGATAGCCGAGTGGTAGCGTGCGAGCCTGGGGACCTCAAGGTTCTTGGTTCAAATCCGGTTGCCAACAGATTTTTTTTAATTGTAAATCGGGTCCATGGTAAAATTGAAAACATTATTCTGTTGAATTGAAACGAAACTCAGTCTGCACAAATTTAGTGGCGTTGTGTACTTAAATTGACCCTCAGAATAGTAATTTCAACCGCAAGCCGTCTTTCAGTGAAGGATTTGAAGCCAACTCTGAGTTCCCCATGACGAAGAGAACAAAACTGCCGAAAATACACAATTTGCCCTATGTAAGTAATTCCAAATGAAAAACGTTTGAAAAATTTCTGGAGGGATTCCTGGAAATCCGTAGAGGTATTTTTAAAGGAGTATTTGAAATAATACCTGGAACAATAGCAGACCCCCTGCAGGTATTCATAGAAAAAAAAAATTCCCGGAAAGTTCCTTTAAAAATGGTAATGAATATAGTCTGAAGTATTTTTTGCAAATTGTTATGGGAATCTTTGGAAAAAAAATCTAGAAAAATCCTGGGTTGAAAAAATGCAAAATACTGCGACGAGGAATACCTGAAGCAACTATTGAAGAAATCCCGGAAGGAACTTTCAGTTGCATCTCTTGAGTGTTTCTAACGTGAAGGAACTTCTGGAGATATTCAAGCAATAGTTTCTGAAAAGTTTTTGGTATTATTTCTGAAATTCTAAAGAAAAGGCTAAGAGGAGTTAATGGAAGAATATTCGATTTTTTATGAACAAAATTTTCCTGGCATTGCTTCATTTGGAGAAACGTTTGGGTAGCTCACCCTGGAGAAATTCACTAGAAATTTTCCGGACAAATCCCAAAGAAACCTCCTGAAAATATATCTGGAGGAATTCCTTCAAAATATTGTAAGAAATACATGAAGGGATACCAGCATGAACTTACGCATCAATCCTTGAAGGAATTTCCTATAGAACTCCGTAAGGGAATCACGAAGAAATTTCGAAAATTCCGTGGATTCACTTAGACATGAATCTTGTAACGATGGGCTAGCTCAGTCTACATACTCTCAGGGTCTTGCTCACCTGCTCTGGGAGGACTCACTTCCCACTAATCATCGAACAACAAGAACAACAACAGCGGACTTCACATAGCGAAAACAAAGACATTTCTCATAATAACAGTTATCATGTACACCGAAATACACTAACTTAAGGCGAAACTGGAAGCATTTCCTCTTTTTTTTTTGGTTTTTGATTTTTTATTAAATAACGAAGCAATATTTTCAAAATCGATTTTCGTGCACATGTTGAGTATGGATCAAGGTATCTTCTGAATTTTTTGAGGTGGAAAATGTTTTCCATTTTTGCAGAAACCACTTTTTTGTGAAATTTTATTCAAAAATGGTTTCTGCAAAAACGAAATTGATTTGTTAAGACAATTTCTCCAAAAGGTCTTGCATTGTGGAATCCTCCAGGAATTCCGCCGCAGATTATTTCAAATGTTTTACTGAGAAATCATAGTGAAATTTTTTGAAATTTTTCAGAGGATTCCTCACCCAGAATTCCTTGAGAAACATCACGGCAAATTCGTCTAGGAGGTCATTCAGAAGTCCAATGTGAGTTCCTGCAGGAGATCCTTCGGGAATTCCTCTAGAAGTTCCACTAGTGATATCTCTAGAAACCCCTCTAGGATTTCCTCTTAGGATTCCGCTAGGGGTTCTACGGGGATTTTTTTTTTCAAAAGTTCTTCCGGAAGTTGCTTCGGGAACTTTCTCATAAGTTCCTCTGGGAATTTATCCAGATGTTTGGTAGGAAATTAATCTAAGAGTTTCACCGGGAATTCCTCTAGGAGGTACTATTGGGTTCACTAGGTAATCTTCTAGGAGTGCCACTGCAGGATTTTCACCGGGAATTTCTCTAGGAGTTTTACTGAAAATTCTTTTAGGACTTCCTCCAGGATTTACTATAGGAGTTTCTGGAAACTCCATTAGAAATTCTATCGGAAATTTTCCTGAGGATTCCAAGAAATGCTACGGCATTTCTACATTCGGGAATTTATGCGAAAGTTAATCCAGTTTTCGAAAGTTTCTCCGTTGTTTTTTTCAGTAATTCATCAGTGAATTCTGCAGGGAGTTTCTCTGCAAGTTTTCCAGAAATTCCCATGAGGATTTTTCCAGAAGCTCCCCCGAATTATAATAATTCTTCTGGGAATTCTGACTAAAACTTTTCCGGGAGTTCTTCTGTATTTTTTTCTGTCAAATCTTCTTGAAGTTTCCCAGGGAATTCTGCCAGGAGTTTCTCCCGGAAGTTTTCCGAAAGTACCATCGTAAATTCTTCTAAATTTTTTTGCAAGGATTTTTCTGGAAGATCCTCCGCAAAATCTTCAAAAGTTTCTTCGAAAATTCCTGCTGGAACTCTTGTGGAAGTTTCTTCAGGAAACTTTTCGAATGTTTTCCGGGACTTTTATCCAGGAGTTCTTTTAAAAGAGAACTTTTAATTCTTAAGAAAACTCTTCCGGATTGCTTCGTTCTTGTCGTGGAGTCAGATATCAGTCCTAAATCTTTGTGCTTTGTGCAACAGATGGGAAGAAGGCAACTCTCATAACAGCATTCTAGGACTGTAACACCTACAAATTTGTGCGACTCGCTTGATGCTAATACTAGCTAATGCTTATGATAAGTTCCCAGGAGTATTCCACCGAAAGTTTATCCGGGAATTCCACCAGAGTTATCGCCTGGAACTGTAACTCCTCCCGACTTTTTAAATACTTCCTCAGGATTTTTTTCCAAAAGCTGCTCCGGAAGATGCTACGGAAATTGTTTCAAAAATTACTTATTATAATTATTTGTTTCGTTAGTGTATCTTTGTTTCTTAATTTTTATATCAATGTTGTCCACGTGGACATTTGACAGACCTGCACCCCCTCTCCGTGGACAAGCATGGACTTTTCTCGAACCCCCTCCCCCTCCAAGTTGTCCACGTGGTATATGGACGGCCCCTAATGTCGAGGGGTTTATTGCAAGGTAGTGCTGGGATTCGAAGTAGCAGTTACGGACATGTAGATGATTTGACATAATTAGCAATCAAAGTAAGGGGGGGGGGGGTATTATTGAACAATTTTACAATTATATAGCCTTAGTAAATATATTTTAATTTAGGCAATTTTCAACTAGAAGAAATTCTAACAAGGGCCTATGATTTCTCTGCGAGAAATCCTACTGTTGTTCCGAGTTGTCGGTAACAATTATCCCACCTCACAGTGAAAAAACAATATCATCTAAAAGATGCATTTTTTTTAGTTATGCTCAATTTACCGAAGTTTTCTTGAAATAATAGTCTCCAAATCACTATATTTCTCTGGATCCTTCAACTATATTGTTTTGAATTCAATTAGCCATACTATGTACATTTTTTTTTGTTAACTCAAAAGGTGTGCAATACTCATTAATCAAGTTTACTCTAGGTAAAGTATTTCATTCAACAGGCCTGTTTTTCATTCATTCGTTGTTCAGATTCACACTTATTCGTTCATTCATTTTATCCTGAAAAAATATTTATTCTTATTGGTATATATTCTAGTTTAAGACTAGTTAATCTAGAAGACACAGTCGATCTTCTGAGATTGGTTTCGTTGAAGACTATACTTTATACGTATCGATGAGGCTTAAACAACGGCCTCATCGAAAATGCAGTTCAGCCTATGGCATTCACGATCAAACTTATCGTTTTCCGAGTAGGAAGATGAAGTTGATGCATGCTTCGACTAGAAGTCGGATTTAATCGGTGACCTAATCGTTTTGGCCAAAACGAGCACTCACGAATGTAGGTAGAATCATACTCTTGTTCTCTCTATGGAAAAGATAAGAGCTTTTTCCCGCTCTCATACTTTCATAGAGAACATTGTGTTCTTATATTTGGAGATACTGCAGTGACGATAAAATCTCGCTGTGTTGGAAGCTTCTCTTCTACAATTTCTACCTTGTGATACCTTAGTAAATTCCAAGAAGAAACGCTTAAAAATTCTGGAGAGTTTCTGGACAAAAACTCTTAAAACAGTTTTGGAAGCTAACTCTGAAAGATTTCCTGCAAACTTCAGGAGGAAGTTTGGAAGTAAATTTGAGGAAAATTGCGAAAAAGCGAATCAGGAGAGAAACAAATAGAGTGTGAAATGAATCAGCTAGGATCAGTGTATACGAAAAGAACGTTCGCTCTTTCAACTACATATATGTAATATACTCGGTATACCGAGTGGCATTCAGCTGATTGAATTAGAACGCGCTTACTGATGCAATTCCCAGTACTCAATGCTTCCACTGAACGCTAAATGAATGTTCTAAAGCGAATGCTCTCGAGCTTGATTCAGAATGCAAACATTCGTTCAACATTGGTTCGTTCGTCTTCGGCACACTGATTCAGTTGCGATTCATTTGGCCGTCGTTGCTTGCGTCGCTCGGTGCTCGGCGATTTAAAAGAATGTGCAATGAATGCATTCATTGCACATTCTTTTAAATCGCCGAGCACCACATGTGGAAATATGTATTTATTCTGCTTGGCTGGGGAAAAAGCACACTCGCATCAGATTGTGCGTGGTTGTGTGTGAGGGATGTGCAATAAATGAATGATTTTTTCTCATCCTTGTTTGGCAACTTCCAAAAGAAAGTCTGCAGAAACAAAAAAAACATGAAGAAATTCTTTCAATAATAATCTTTAGAAGTATACCTGAAACAAATGTAAAACCAACTGAGAATTGTCATACAAACATGTATTGTGAAATCCCTTGAAAAATGTCAACGAATTTGTTCTAGAGTAATTTCAGCAGGAATTGTTGGGAGAATCTTTAAAGAAATTTCTGAAGCACCTCTGAAAGAATCTCTGAAAAAAGCGTGAGAAATAACTCTAAAGCAATCCCTGGAGGAACTTCTGGAGAAATTCCTAATGAAACTTCCTGGAAAATATCTTAAGATTTTAAGAGAAATTTCCAAATAAATGCCTGAGAGCATTTTTTAATATTTGGTGTATTACATGTAGAATCCTGTAGTGAAATGGCAACAATGATTTCTGAAAAAAAATCACAAAAAAAATTAAAAATATCTTCAAGAAAACCCTAGAGAAATTTATGAAAGAATTCCTGTATCTCTTTGAAAAAGTTTCTCCTGAAATTGCAAATTTTAGAAGAGTTCGTGGAGAAATTTTTTGAGACATTGCTAGAAAAAAAAATCTTCAAAAAACACCAAATGGAACCTCCTTGACTAACTTATGATAACATTTCTGGAGGGATTTCTTCAGAAATGTTGAAAAATTCCTGCATGAATTTCTGTAGCAATCCTTGAGGGTATTTCTTTAAAAAACCCTAAAAGAATTACGCAAGAATTTTCGGAAGAAACCTTTGGACTAGTTTCAAGATGAAGCTTTCTGAAGAAAATTCATGGAAATTTCCTGCAGAAAGTCTTGGAAGAATCCCTGGAGGAATCCCAGGAGAAATTCACAAAGAAAAACATAGACAGGAATGTATTCTTATGTTATTCATGGAGGAATGCTCGGAGGAATTCATACTGACTTCATTCTAGGAAATGCTGCAAAAAAATCTTAACAAAACTCCGAAAAGATTTTCCAAATTCGAAACAAACCTCAAAGATGATGTTTCTGATTGTTATCGTGGAGAAAATTCAAAAGAAATACATGAGAGGAAAACATTATTCCCAGTCAACACATGATCGTGTATGATGTTGAATAGGATGCTAAAGTGGAGGCGATATACGCACACTTTACACGCGGTTGAATGGAAGCATGTACGCAACATCATATAAGAGTTTGTGTTAGCTGGGTTAACCTTCCAGCGCGCGCGCCATCAAACAACCGAAACTGCACCGCGCTCGCGCTGCATACGAAAAGCGAGGTTTTTTGGTAGTGTTGTACTTTTTACAACAGCGCGCGCGCTGAAGGGTTAAAGAATACTTGGAGGTATCTACAGAATAATTCTTGCTGAATTAATAGAACAAATTGCTGCCAAAAAGCCACTTCTGCCTCCCGCACTGATTTGACCATGACAGCACTGGATAACCGTCATAGCTGCGAGCAGGCAAAGCGTCTAATAGATGAGCTAATGGTAAAGAGTTGCTGGCATGGTTTATAACCTAACAAAAGTCTAGTTCTGAATATAATACTCTGACCTCAACCGTGTATTTTTCTGTCGAACGAAAAGATGTTCTTTTTGTGTGGAAATCATCGTTATCAATAAACTTGCCTCATCAGTTTATCTCTACCTTCTTTTCTGCTCTGCACAGTACAACCATTCAACATAAAACAAGCAAAATCATTCAAAGCGAATCCCAGAACTAATCACTTACTCACCTGTATATTAAAACTCTTTCATCCCCAACCGAATCCAACGGTGAGCTTCTCCGCTCAACTGGTAGATATTGCACAGCAGTCCAAAGTCCATTCGCCTAATAGTGCTATGAATAATGAATGGCAAATGTTTTCGTATTCACGCCGTTAATCACACTTACGCCTCTGTGGATAATAGCTGCCTCAGCAAAGCGTGGCCGCCGCCGCCAGGGCAGATACTCTACGTAAGCGGGGTCAGCTGAGGGAACTCGGCAAGCTTTTTTCCCCGTGCATCTCCATCTCGCCACCTACCCGTCAGTAGCAGCACAGCGTCTCCTCATGGGTATGATGCATGCTGATTACTGAAACGCGCTGTAAATTAGCTTGTTTTCTGGGTTTGCTGCGTGATGGAAAAGTTCCATCCATCCTGGCAGTTTTTGGGTCGATGAATTATGCCTCACATAACCGGACGGACCCATAACTGAATCTCATTTAAAATTGATGACAGTTTGAAAAGGCACCCCTTCTTGTGTTAGAATGATTGGCGTATTACCTGCATAAATCTAACCCTTGGCTGTCAGGATATTTTAATTTTTCTGATTGCCGTTTTATGCCTATGCCTGAGCTCGATGTTTTCCGTCATTTTTTCCCTTCCCTTTTTCTTCTTTGTCTATTGGTTACAATTTGAAATACACGTAGACTACCCGTCATAAGTATGGACTCACAAAAGGTATTGCAACAATATCGCATCACCCTGACTCACCTCGATATCTCCAAAACCTGAGGACTCAGAAAGATGCAGCCTTCAGCAAGTTTATTTGGCCCAAAAGCAACAACTTTTCTGATGACGGCATATTTGTAGGTGTTAGACCACAAGATTTGGGTTCTTCGAAAGATATTCATAAATAATTAACACTTTTATACATATTCACACAATACAATATCTATATTATTCTAATCTACTCTCGACATTCACCATTACACCTAGTAAACAACAACAACATGTATCTGACTGTCGCATCCTGCTGACAGCTGCTTCACAGGGTCTGCCATGCAGTATTTCAATGGCATGCACAGGGGGTGCTGCAGTATGTGTTCTGGTTTTGGAGATATCGAGGTGAGTTAGGGTGATGCGATATTGTTGTAATATCTTTTGTGAGTCTATACTTTTGGCGCGTAGTACATACATACATACATTTATTTGTTCCACATCATTAAGACAAGACATAATCAACAATAGTACGCCACAATACTCGGTTTGTGGCTGCCGCTCTCCATCCTCGGTCACGCCCAATGCTCGCCAAGTCACGCTCCACCTGGTCCGCCCATCGTGCTCTCTGCGCTCCACGCCTTCTTGTGCCAACCGGATCCGTTGCAAACACCAGCTTTGCAGGGTTGTTGTCCGGCATTCTTGCAACATGCCCTGCCCACCGTATCCTTCCGGCTTTGGCCACCTTCTGGATGCTGGGTTCGCCGTAAAGTGCAGCGAGCTCGTGGTTCATCCTTCTCCGCCACACACCGTTCTCCTGCACACCGCCGAAGATCGTTCTTAGCACGCGTCGCTCGAAAACTCCGAGTGCTTGTAGGTCCTCCTCGAGCATGGTCCATGTCTCGTGCCCGTAGAGGATTACCGGTCTTATTAACGTTTTGTACATGGTGCATTTGGTGCGTGGGTGAATCTTTTTCGACCGCAGTTTCTTCTGGAGCCCATAGTAGGCCCGACTTCCGCTGATGATGCGCCTCCGAATTTCACGGCTCACGTTGTTGTCAGCCGTCAGTAAGGATCCGAGGTAGACGAATTCCTCCACCACCTCGAAAGTATCCCCGTCTATCGTAACATTACTACCCAGACGGATCCGGTCGTGTTCGGTTCCGCCTACCAGCATGTACTTTGTTTTTGAGGCATTCACCACCAGTCCGACCTTTGCTGCTTCGCGTTTCAGGCGGGTGTACAGTTCTGCCACCGTTCCAAATGTTCTAGCGATAATGTCCATGTCGTCCGCAAAGCACACAAATTGACCGGATTTTGTGAAAATCGTTCCCCGGCTGTTGAGCCCGGCTCGTCGCATCACACCTTCCAGCGCGATGTTGAAGAGTAGACATGAGAGTCCGTCACCTTGTCGCAGTCCCCGGCGAGATACGAATGAACTGGATAGTTCACCCGAAACCCTTACGCAGTTTTGCACACCGTCCATCGTTGCTTTAATCAGTCTAGTCAGCTTCCCAGGAAAGCCGTTTTCGTCCATGATTCTCCATAGCTCTGCGCGGTCGATACTATCGTATGCCGCTTTAAAGTCGATGAACAGGTGGTGCGTTGGGACCTGGTATTCACGGCATTTCTGGAGGATTTGCCGTACGGTAAAGATCTGGTCCGTTGTCGACCGGCCGTCGATGAAGCCGGCTTGATAACTTCCCACGAACTCATTTGTTTTAGGTGACAGACGACGGAAGATGATCTGGGATAGCACTTTGTAGGCAGCATTCAAAATAGTGATCGCCCTGAAGTTCTCACATTCCAAATGGTCGCCTTTCTTGTGAATGGGGCAGATTACCCCTTCCTTCCACTCCTCCGGTAGCTGTTCGGTTTCCCAGATCCTGACTATCAGCCGATGCAGACAGGTGGCCAACTTTTCTGGGCCCATCTTGATGAGTTCAGCTGCGATACCATCCTTACCAGCTGCTTTGTTGGTTTTGTGCTGGTGAATGGCATCCTTAACTTTCCTCAGCGTGGGAGTTGGTTCATTTCCGTCCTCCGCTGCATTGGCGTCGTCATTTCCTCCGTTGCCGTGGGCTTCCGTGCCTACGCTCTCCACGCCGTTCAGGTGCTGATCGAAGTGCTGCTTCCACCTTTCGATCACCTCACGTCCGTCCGTCAAGAGGCCTCCGTCTTTATCCCTGCATATTTCGGCTCGCGGCACGAAGCCGTTGCGGGATGCGTTGAGTTTCTGATAGAACTTCCGTGTTTCTTGGGAACGGCACAGCAGTTCCATTTCTTCACACTCCGCTTCTTCCAGGCGGCGCTTTTTCTCCCGAAAGAGGCGGGTCTGCTGTTTCCGCTTCTGTTTGTAACGTTCCACGTTCTGTCGAGTCCCTTGCTGCAGCATTACCGCCCTCGCTGCGTTCTTCTCCTCCAAAACCGTTCTGCACTCTTCGTCGAACCACTCGTTTCGTCGATTCCGTTCCACGTACCCGATGGTGCTCTCGGCTGCGTCGTTGATGGCTGCTTTCACTGTACTCCAGCAGTCCTCTAGAGGGGCCTCATCGAGCTCGCCCTCGTCTGGCAACGCGGCTTCGAGATTCTGCGCGTATGCTGAGGCGACATCCGGTTGCTTCAGTCGCTCTAGGTTGTACCGTGGCGGTCGCCGGTACCGTACATTGTTGATGACGGAGAGTTTTGGGCGCAGTTTGACCATCACCAGATAGTGGTCGGAGTGGATGTTGGCGCCACGATAGGTCCTGACGTCGATAATGTCGGAGAAGTGCCGTCCGTCAATCAGAACGTGGTCGATTTGTGATTCCGTCTGCTGTGGTGATCTCCAGGTGTAACGATAAGGGAGGCTGTGTTGGAAAAAGGTGCTACGTATGGCCATATTTTTGGAGGCGGCGAAATCAATGAGTCGTAGGCCGTTTTCGTTCGTTTGCTGGTGGGCGCTAAACTTACCAATCGTCGGTCTGAATTCCTCCTCCTGGCCTACCTGAGCGTTTAAATCTCCTATGATGATCTTGGCGCGTAGTGTACCTTACAAATTAAGTACAATTGACAGACATATAGTTAATTAAGTGATGCTGCAACTGACTTCGATATAGATAAATATTTACGTTTGAAAGTTATCACAACCCCTATTAGTAATAGGTGCCTATCAGTTGTACATATTTCATAGCATGTCTTGATTGAATTATACGCCAAGTTCCAATAAAACTGATAAGATCGCACTATGAGTACTAAGCCAGCTTTTCATTTACTGCCCCTAGAGCCAATCGGAAAGTTTTCCCATTTTCCTACAAGCCGAACAAGAGCACTTCAGTGTAAGTTCCACCATCTGATGTCAAACAGTGGCATCCAATCTGAATCGGATGCAAATGAGACGACAAGTAGTCACCACGCGCCGGGCCGTACTTACTAGCGAGCAATCCGTAGATAGAAGAAGCAAATAATAATAAAAAAAGAAGAAAAAAAACTAGGCATCTCGGAAAACGTCGAGTAGCATCCGACACAATCCTCTCGGTGCTTTTGAAATCAAGTGCAATTTGCTTGACTTATTCAGCAATTCCCACGGTGAGTTGCGATGCAATTTTCCTTTCCGGAAAAATTGTTTTCTGTAGGAGGTAGCTGTAGCATAAAGCATTAATAATCTCGGCAACAATTGCTCATCATTTTATTAAAGTGAGCCGGGTTGAGTGGTTCAAGTGAAAGCAAGATGGATTTTAGAAATAAGCTTTGCACAACAACTAGACATTAAATAAATCTTTGAACAGATGTCAAATGACATTGTTCTGAGAGTCTGAACCATAAACTAAGCATCTATTTATCTTCACATTACTTACCGTCCGCATCCAACTGCGCAGTTTTGGAAAGAACCATTCATATGTTTTTGTGATGAAGATAACAGTGATGTTTAATTTGAGGCGAACCAACCAGGGGTTGAAAACCTCATTAATAAAGACAATAAATAACAATAATAACAACAGTGATGATCTAGCTGGTGAGCTCATTCCATTTTAATTTTGCATGTGTAACATTTCTCTCATCATTCCCACTCCCATGCTTCCTAAACAGTCAGTTTTTCACCTGATTTGCAAAATTTTGGAATCAATCATGTTTTCTAGCCTTCTAGACGACTGGACTGTTACATTATGGATTTGACCAAAATTGTATATTGGAGAACTGAAAAACTCAGAGGGTGTATTCAAAAACACTGTTTTTTGAGGAAAATTTCCGATAATCAAGTGTACAAATTTCCGATGTACGGAAAATTTCCGATAATCAAGTGTACATGTGAATAATTCTCCAGAATAATCATTATGGGAAGAATGATATTGTATTTTTGGCAGAAATCACTATTCTTATTTTTTTTGGAAACATTTTCGACATTTGAATCCTCATTGATTTTATTTGTAAATTCTGTTACATAATTCATTATGTATAATGCGTTTGGGAAATTTTCTGCAACTTTCTATGAATTGATTCGATTATTCTCATGCAATTTTCCAAAACTTTTTTTTTTTCATTTTGCATTTAAAATTTAATCGTCAATTCTTTTGAGCATATTCGAAAAAATGTTTACAAACTTAGTCAATAACTTTAATAATTCCTAATTAGTAAAAACAGCTAGTCCTTTGGGATTTTCTTCAGCATTTCCTTTATTTATTCCTACTAAAATGCCGTTTCAAATTTTGTTAATTTCTTTTTATAAAATTTCATGTGGCAATTTCACTAGATATTCTTTCCGTCATCTCTTCGGATGTTTCTCAGGAAATAACATTTCCTTCTGCAATTCGTCCGGTACATTCTTGAGGATTTTTTATTTGTGAATTCATTCGCTCACTTCTTTGAAAAATTTTCAGAAAATATCTCTGGGAGGTAAGAAATCCCTAATTGGAAGTGCCGATAGATTTTTCAGAAGCTTTTTAGAAAGAATTCACTAAGGAATTCCTTAGCTGAAAATGATTTTTACGATTCAATTTCCTAGGAAATTCTTGTAAGAACGCTAAGTCTTTATAATAAAGCTAACTCAATCAATCAATTGTAGGACTTACCCAAGTAACCATGTATTTCACTATTATTCGCCTCGCGTGCTAATACAGTGCTAGTGTAGAACTGATCTGCTCTATATTGGCCGTATAATAGCTCCATTAGACCGAAAAGTCGAAATATGGTGCTAATGGTTACTTGGATGTCACTGATAAAACTGAAGAATTTCCGAAAAAATGATTGACAAATACATATGCAATTTCTGAAGGAATTTCCATGGAAGTTACCGAGAAAAATTTCAAAGAAATTGCGAAGGACTTTTTTTACGAATTTTCTAAAGACAATTCCAATGGAGTTGTTGAAGCAATTTCAATAGAATTTTTCGCGAGAATTCGCAAAGAAATTAAGAAAACTCTCGCTCTTGAAAATATGCTGAAAGGCTTTTGGAAGGAACACCCCTTAATAATTGCTCGAAGAATTTCCAAGGAAGTTACCAAATGTTTCTCCAATGACAATGACAGAGAAAGCCCTAAAGGATATGTTTGAGGAGTCAAAAGAATTGCTGTAGGAAATTCTCAAGGAACTTTTGAAGAAATTAACGCAGACATTTTCGAAAACTTTGGCAATGGATTTCCGAAAGAACTACCGAAGAATTTACCAACAAAAAAAATCAAGATAAAGCCTTATAGATATTTGCCTGAGACATTTTCGAAGAAATTATGGCAAAAATACGTAAAGAAAGTAAAGAAGGAATTGCCGATAAAAATGTTGAAGAACCGTCCAAGAAATTTAGAAACAAAATACCAGATGCCCAATAAATTACTAAGGACATTAACAAAGGATTTTCAAGGAATTTTCCAAAAATTTCAAAAAAAATGTTCATTACAATTAGAAACAAAAATACAAAATTGCTGAAGCAATTCTCGAAAAATAAATGCTTTTGAAAATTCCTAAATGACTAACGAAAATTTTCCGTAAAAATATTTGAGCAGTTTACTAACCAACTCCTCAAAGACATGTTGAAGTTGACAATGATGAATCTGGGCGTGTTAGTGAAATACCTGTAAGTAAAAATGCAATCGGACTAAGAACACTTCCCTTTAATTTCACTAAGAATTTGCATCCTTTAACAGATACGTATTTCAAGAAACTTGGAGACATTGCCGAAAGGGATCCAAAGAAAATTTTCAAAAATCTACTAAAATGATACATTCTACTGTGACGTTACAACGTGTTGACGCCTTTTCTGTCAGATTTTCCACTATAACTCGTAAATTCGACCGTAAACCCTCAAATAATTTCTCATATTCGGGTTCCTTGTAAAATTTCCAGTAAATTTGATCTGTTGAACAGTTAGTTTTCATTAGAAAAGTATGTTAAAAATGGGGTTGAGTAGCGTGACGTTACATCGTTGTAACGTCACGCTACTAATTCCCATTTTTAACATACTTTTCCAATGAAAACTAACTGTTTAACAGATCAAAATTATTGAAAATTTTGCAAGGAATCCGAAAATGTTTACGAATGATAGTGAAAAATCTGTCAGAAAAAGCGTCAAAACGTTGTAACGTCACGGTAAAATGTGACAAATAAAGAAATTTCCGAAAAAAAATCTAATAAAATTCTCTTTAATAAAATTTAGCAGGAATTTTTAAAGCTATTTCCAAGAGGATCAACGATCGATTTTTGATCGAGTTGCTGAAGAATCAATTAAATTCCCGAAAAAAAAACACATAGATATTTACCTTAGAAATTTTCAATTCAAATGATTTGTCGATGAAATTACTGAAAAAAGTATCGAAACAAGTTCCAAAGTAATTGCTGAAGTCATTCTCAAAGAAACTTCTACAGAAAAGTCCAACAACATGCGAATTCATAAAGATTGCAGAATGAATTTACACAAAAAACTTTCAAAGGAAATGCAGACAAATTTCTGCGAATTTCTTTAGCAGTTTTATTGTGCTTTCATTTGTGTATTACTGTATTTATAATTATTCCCCCAAGAGCTGATTCGGTTGTTCCATTCATGATTCCTTCGGCAATTTTTCATGGACATTTCTTTAAAAACGTGTTTGTAAACTTCTTTGATAATTTTCTAATTGAATTTATATAGCTCCTTTAACATTCGTTTTAAGTAATGTTTCGATTTTATTTAAATTCCTTCCTAAAATTCTGTAGCCAGCATCTGCAACAATTTCCAAAAAATTCTTTTCACCGTCTATTCGAAAGTCTCACAGGGACTTGCGTTAGAATTATTTACACAATTTTTCCGGAATATTCTTTGGAATTTCCTTCGACATTTTTTGTCTACCCTTCCTTTGGAAATTCCACAGACGATTCATTTGGAAGTTCATAAATTTTCAAATGTTTTTCAGAAGGAATTCACAAATGTCTTGCGATTTCCAAATAAACCAAAGAAATCTTAAAATAAGACTGTAGATTCAATTTCCAAAGGAATTCTTGTAGGAAGTGTTACAGAAAAAAACTTAAGGAATTTCCAAAAAACTTCCTTAAAAATTCCCATAGAATTGCCGAAGACATATCCATGGAAGACGGCTAAAAATCTTAAAGAGTAATGTTCAAATAAATTTCTATGAGAATTTTCAAAAACAAATTCTGAAGGAATTGCCAAAAAAGAACCCAATCGAGTTGTCGTAGAAATTTCAATGGAAATTTCTGCAAGAATTCACGATGAAATTTCTGTAGGACCTCTAAAAAAATGCTGAATGAATTTCGGAAGGCATCTGCAAGAGGAATTCCCTAAAGAATAACCAATCTGTTTTCCAAAGCCAAATCCATAGAATTTCTTAAAGAAATCACGTTATAGCTATTCAAATGAATATCTGAATAAATTGGAAAAAATCGAAAGTATTGGTGAAAGAATTTCCAAGCAACACGTAAAATTTACATCTATATAACTAAAACTTGCGCTGCCGTAGCTTCTATAGTACATGTGTGTTAATTGGGTTAACGATCGAGTTCCTCAAAAACTGCCAAAGATTTTTTAAAGAATTTTTGCGAAAAAAAAAGCCCTAAGAAAATTGACTGGGACATTTTCAAAGGAATTGACGATGATATTACCAAAGAAAGTATCTAAACAAACAGACATTCTCTAAGAAACTGCCGCTTAACTTTTCAGCATCACTTCAGAATCGATTTTAAAAGTTCTGCGGCAGTTTCCCCTTGATAATGTTGTCAGCAACTCTTTTGGAACTTGTTTCGATACTTTCTTATGTCATTTCATCGACAAATCTTTGTGAATTCCCCAGTTAATTATCTTGAATGGGTGACAAAACGTCGAAAGACAAAAAGTCGAATGCCAAAACGTCGAATGCCAAAACGTCGAAAGAACAAAACGTCGAAGGGACAAAACGTCGAAGAGACAAAACGTCGAAAAGTGTGTAACTGTTCGCAGTTCAGTGTGGATTTTTTTTTTTTGAGATTTTGTGTGGATAGATTTAATCCTGTTGATAGCCTGAGAGGGTGGCGATACGGTAGATCCACCAAGATGGCAGGATGACGAACTAATTAACAGGGACACAATCATAATGTCTCATTATCTCGGGTCACTGCCCAAGCGCTTGTCAGTGGACAGTGACTCATTTTGCACTCTATGATGCTTCAAACTCGAGTTGAAATCACCAGCTGGGTGAAGGAATAGTGCGCCCAATGATCGCCATCGTCACCCTAAAGATGCCAGAGATCCGGCTGACGATAGCTAGAGGCCGTAATCGTAGCCACCCTGAAGGAAGTTATGACGACGTAATGCTGAAAATTTGTGAAAAGTGCCACTGACATTGTGCCACTCGCAGTGTTGCATTTAAACGCGATCAATTTGTGTTGATGGTCAAACACGGCACGCTGCGATTAAACATATTTGAAAATTGTTCAGTTTGAAATTTGGAACGCACGTGAGCTCGAAAGTGAACGCAACTTGAGCAAAACCCTGGTACTTGGTAAACTAAAATGGTCATGATTCTACCATTTTTCACCAATTCTAGCAATCTTGGGCTAATTCGATTCAGAAACTCCACCTCTATTGAGAGTGGGAACCGGCTCGGCCACCGTGGATTACCGGAAAATCCGGTGCAGAATCTTAGATCCGATGCCAAAATGCCCCACTTCATTGTGGCGCATATTTTCGCGCAACAACGCATGTATGCAGATGCGTCACAAAGTCCTAGGGCAGCACCTTGGTCAGGACGCACATAAGATTTAATGACACATCCAAGCTCAGTTCATTTTTGGCTCGCTTTAAGTTCAAATGCAACACTGGGTGCCAGTACATAGAAGGGGCTCCAAAGAAGTAAGAGAAGAAATGGCCGGGAAAGTCCGGGAATAAACAATGTTACACTTAACGTGACGTGATGTGAGTTTTTATATACGACAGTGCGAATATTCCCTACCCGCGAAGAACTGGTCAAGAAACATGCCCACCTTAAGGTTTTGTTTCAGGGAGCCTAGGGAAGGCTTCCCTCTGAACTAGTTGGCAGATACAAGTGAAAGAATGAGTATCCTTTAAAAGAATAAAAAACTCACTATTTGCTTAGATTACTCGTTTTCGACGTTTTCGACGTTTTGTCCTTTCGACGTTTTGTCCCTTTCGACGTTTTGGCATTCGACCTTTTGGCATTCGACGTTTTGGCATTCGACGTTTTGTCTTTCGACGTTTTGTCCCTAAACCAATTATATTCAACGTTTTTTTTTCGAGAATTTCCTAAAAAAAAGTTTTAATTATCCATAGGGATTTCGAAAGGCATTCATCAATGCACTTCGATATTTCCTTTTGCAGCAAATTTTCAAAAGAGCTGTACAGGTTGTTAAATCCTAGTTTTAAAAGTCATTCTTCTTTAATTAAAGGGACAGCTGGGCAACTGCTTGACAGCTGCGCTTAGTATAAAATTCGACGAGGGGAGATTCGACAAATTGCTTGCATACAAACACCAAATTTATTTTCAAATAGTTTCCCGGGCTCCAAAATTTATGAAAATTTGAATTTCTGCTAAGTTTGGCGTGCAGATTCAGTATATGGGCTTATTTCAACACCGCTGAAGAAGCCAATTGCCAACGATATTCCATAAAGCATTGATGAAGAAATTCTCAAAAAAATTAAAAGAAAACATGCCCGAAAATAATGCTGAAAAACTGTTGAAGAAATTTTCAAACAAATTTGCTGAGAAATTTCGAGATGCATTGCCTAAATAACTACTTGAGGCATTACCAAAGGATTTTCTAGGGATTTATCGGAGGAATTGCTAGGAGAATTCCAGAAAATGAAATTGTCAACATAATTATAAAGAAAAATACATAATTGCTGAAGCAATTCCTTAAAAATAAACAAATTCTTGCAAATTTTTTCAGAGACACTTTCAAAGGGGATCCAAAGAAAATTAAAAAAAAAACTGGTAGAAAGAAATTTCTGAAAAATGCCATTCAAAAGAATTGAAGCAGGAATTTCAAAAGCTTTTTCCATAAAGACTGGGGATGGAGTTCTGAAAGGATCGAAGGACAAATTTTCAAAGTAATTTTCGATTCTCAAAAACAAAGCTCCACAGGAAATATCAAAGACATTTTCAGGGAAAATTTCGCAGTGATTTCTTAACGCAGTCCAATTCGTGGGGATTTTAGAAGGAATTCTCCGAAGAATTTTGTAAATCTCTTCTG
The DNA here is from genome assembly GCF_035046485.1 of Aedes albopictus. Classification (NCBI taxonomy): domain Eukaryota; kingdom Metazoa; phylum Arthropoda; class Insecta; order Diptera; family Culicidae; genus Aedes; species Aedes albopictus. The sequence continues at coordinate 115,650,090 of NC_085137.1, forward strand.
CAAGAAATTTTAGAAATAATTTCTGGAAAATTTCTAGAATAAATGGTCGACGGAATTCCAAAAAGGCATTGGTGAAGAAATTCCCAAAAAAAATACAGAAAACATGACCTAAACAATCGCTTAGGAGTTGTTAAAGAAATGTCTAAACAAATTTTCTGAAAAATTTCCAGAGGAATTACCGAATTCATAACTAAAGACATTATCAAAAAAAATATCAAGAGGATTTTACACAGAAATTGCTGACAAGAAGCCAGAAAAAAAAATCCAAAATAATTAGAAGCATCATTTATTAAATAATTGCTGAAGCAATTTCCAAAAAAAAAATCTTGTGAAATATCCTGAATGATTGGCAAAAAAATGGTAAGACAATGGAAAGGTTACTCCTAAGAAATATGTTGAAGCAGTTTTCAAATAATGTACGAATAAATTTTTGAGAGGGTGAACTAGAATTGTTTTGAGGAAATTCCCAAAAGAATTTTTGAAGAAAAAAAAAAATTCCGAAGAAGTTCAAAAAAAAAATGAAAAAAAATCTCAAATGATTTTTAATTTTGCAAATATTTCATTGTTCATTGTTATAAAGATGTAGCATACGATTGTCTTCAGTGAAAAGTGATTTTCATAACAAATGCTGAGTTCGGTTCAATAAACTTAATTTTCTGTACCGTATTCTTTGGAAAGATTTAAAGGACTTTGATATGTACATTCAACATCATGTAGAATTATAGAAATAATTTTAATTTTGCAATTTCTTTTAACTAGAGAATATTATTGTGATAGCGTAGGATAACACAATGTTCAAGGTTACTTCCAATTTTAGGAAAATTGTGTGGCTCTTGAAATAACCACTTCCTTAAGTTGCTTTTAAAAACCAAGCAATTGTACACGTAATTGATTGCATTAACTTATAATTAGTAATTCGATTCGGTTTAAACTATACTTCTGTATTACACGATGTTTGTTTTAGACATGATTTGACGCATGACAGTTGGTGCTAGTGATTTATGCCCCACGCCATACACATGTAATTATTATCATGGTATAAGTGCTAGTTGAATCAGGCATAGCTCCAGTAGTGGAAACTCTGAAGAAGAAGAAAAATGTATCCTGCGTTTGAAAGGAATATTTTGTAGGATGCTAATAATTAGGATTTCTAGTTCCCCATTAATAGTATCCATCATTTCAATCAGCTTTTCCCTTTGGAAACAGACGCCATCCTTCCAGTTATAAAATATTCATATTCTATTCTCACTTCTCCGGTTGAACTGCGGTCGTCGTTTATTAGCGCCAAGGTATACCTATGTGGTAGGATCTGTTGAGCCGGGAAGCGTCGGAGGAACCCGGATTTCGGACGCGAGACGTTTTGATAGAGTAGGATTTCCGCTTCGTTCCTTTTCCAAGGAAGTTTCTCACCACTTCGGTTCTGCGGATGGACCTGCCAGCCAGTTGCCAGCAGCAGAAGTGATGATACCGATGCGAAAAGTTATGCTGGCTTTTCTTCGATTTATTTCCGAGTATCAGAAAGCGTGGAAGTTGCTACTCCCTCGCCCGGTTGCTTGTAACTTGTTGTTGCCTTTGTGGTGGAAGTGTTTGGGATGTATGTTGAATAAATGTAACCCAGTGTGGAAAAGAAGATTTTGGCATTTTTATTTCCGCTTGGCATTTATTGGAATGGAATAGTCATAGCAGCCTCCTTGGTGGAAATTGAAAAAGAGAAATCAATTTCGGCATTCTCAGTACATTCTCTAAAGAGTACTTTTAATCCACATTATCTCTTACTGCCTTATATATCGTTATTCTGTCCAACTACGACATAATCTGTTTCAAAGTTTTGGGATGTTTGGGACCTTTCAGTTATCCACATGTTAACAATATTTGCCAACTAACCATTATTTTTGTTTTAATTTTTTTGTTTTTGTTTTTTTGAGAAGCCGAGAAAACCTAAATTTAAACCTAACCCTAACCTAAAAAGATCCACGAAATTTGTTGCAATCAGTATAGCCTTGATGCATAACCTCAGCCCATGTACATCACAACTCATTACCGTACAAAACCCACAGACAAATGTTTTTTTTTTTGTTTGGGGAAACAGTCCGTAGCTGTAAAATTTCTTTGCATATGTCTCCTATCCCATAGTTCAGCTTCCCAGCCAAATGCATTGCATATTCTATTCCCCAAACACAGCAGAAACATAAAAACTATCTCGCTATGCTTCCAACCCAGCCAGAGGTCGTGAGCCAGCCACGAGGGCGAATGTGTAATAAAACTCCTGGAACATTTATTGGCTATTTTGCATGCGTGTGCGCTGCTAAGTGTTTTGCATATGAATAGTATCACGAACGAAAGTACTTCAAGCAGTTGTGGAGGAATCGCAGAAAAGCAGCTTGAAATAGGGGAAAAAACCTAAGAGGATTCAGCGTAAAAAGACCATGCGAAATCAACCAGTACTGCAGTCCTATAAGCCGCATTGTATGGAGAGACCACGGTACAAAGGAGAAATTAAGATAATCGGATGTGTGATTACCTTTTGAGTGTGGCATAATACAGTACTTTTTCGATTATATCACGAATGAAAAATGTTTTCGCGTGATATATTGGAGCGTGATATAATTGAAACATCTTTTTCCGAAGGCGTTTATTAATCAAAATACACTTGCATACAAAAAAAAATCAAACAAAAAACGAACAAAATATCAAACCCGGTAATGGAAGTCTAATATTCTTGTATGTAATTATTTTTTTAAGGTCTCTGAAAATAAAATAAAATAAAGGAGGTATTATTTGCACTTCTACACCATAGTTTTTGAACTTCATGCTTCCATATGTTGTCGATTTTCAATCTTTACACAGCAAAATAAAGATAATTGCTTAAATTTATCGTCGAGTACTTGACATTTTCAAAAGTGTTTCCAGAAGTTTGGGAATTTCTGGTTGAAAAATCAAAATTTGACATTTTTGCGATGTTGTCGAGTTACGCTTTGTTGTACAATTGTCTCGAAGTTTATCGTTCGTTATGCTGGTTGGCATTAATTGAACAGCATATCAACTTAAAACATCCAATAAATTTACAAAATATTAGTTATCCCTTCGGAAGTGAAGTGAAACCGTAGGTCCTGACATGAAAGAGCTCCGGATTGTGCAGCTCGCCAATAATTATTAAAATACAAAAAAAAATCAAAGTAAGTTTCTAACGGAAAACGCCTTTTTCTTCTACTTCTTCTTTGTGACTCTACGTTCTTAATGGAACTAGGGCTGCCTCTGTTCAATTAAGTGTTCTTTGAGTACTACCACAGTTATTAATTGACTTTGGGCTTTCTTTGCTTGCCATTGTATGAATTTGTATATTGTGGGGCAAGTACAATTATACACTATGCATAGGAAAGTCTAGAAAAGTTCCCGACCAGAATGGGAATCGAACCCGCCATCTCTGAATTGGCGATCGAAAACCTTATTCACAAAGGCTAACTGGAGACCCCTGATGGAAAATGTAACGCGTGGAATTGACGCATACAGACCGGACTCGATGCAGAGCAAAGCATGGGAATGTAACTCTAGATAATCGAATCCTGTGTCCGGTCTGTCACCAATGCAATGACACCATAATTGTATACTAATGTGCAAAATATCTTACTTATGACGATTCATGTATCCTATATAGTTTGGAATATGTGCTGGGCGATATTTGTATCGATTATCATAGCGTGAAATAATCGAAAAAAATAGCGTTCTAAAATCGAGTGTGATATAATGGAGCGTGATTAAATAGAACCGTGACAAAATCGAAAAACCACTGTATAAGTGGAAACTTAAATAGACGGAGCCCAATGGGAAAAGAGCCAACAAAGCTTTTTTCAGGATGGAATGATTGTTATGGTTTTTCCTGATGTTTAGGGTTTTTGGGAAATGTTAAATTAAGAATCCGAGGAACTAAATTCGCGAGTATTTAGCAAGATCATGTTGAGGGTAACGAGTTCCATTTTCGGTTGGTCCAGATCCAGGACCTTTTCGTTATGGAAATTTCTTTATCGTCCTTGGTAGAGTATCTTTGCACCTGCCACACGGTACACATTCAAAATGATCATTGACAGAGGAAGTTCTCAGTTAAATCAATTGGTATAAGCTATAGGCGGAAAGTATCTAAATTACTGTGATTCCCCCCAAATAAATGTCATATAGATCTGGCGAGGATAGACATTTGATCATGAAATTGCTTGTCCTTTTTTCAATCCAACATCTTCAAAGCATTATTCCAGAGCCAACAATGTTGATTGATTTAAATCTACATTTTCCATTAAAAGCCCCACTATACTATCGCTGACTGACATTCCATCAATAACCATGATCGGCCATCATCACTCTTTGCGTCAGAAACGCAGCGCATTCCCGGCGAACATGTCACCTTTCATCGTAAAATTAACATCCCGTAAAAGTGACACACGTTAATTGAAATTCATAATAAAGTCACAGTTTCTCCCGATGATGGGAACGACTCGTTGTGAGTGACAGACAACCTACGGATGAGTTACACCGACAGTGATCACGCCGTAAACGCAAATCCGTTCCGCCATTTCCGGGGTTACGGCGCGGCGGATCGTTAAGAATATTAACGGGGGCACCCTTTTTCGCGAACCGTTTTATTGGAATGGAGTTATCTTCAAGAGCAGTTCTCCGTTCACCGGACCAAATGAAGAGACCAACTCGTTTGCTAAATGGTGTTTTGAGTGGCTGAGGCACCCATGGAAGCTCGTTTTTCTTCTCGTTTGCGATGAGCAATTTTTTTTGCTCGGCAGTTTACTGCTTTGCGGCATAATATTACGATTTATTATGCATACCTACCGGACCGGAGAAGTGTGGTGGAGCTGCTATGACACCAAACTTCGGCCGTTTATTGATACTTTAGCCAAGAGTGTTGGGGGTGATAAATTTTGCTTCTTCAGATGCCTTGTTGATTCCGTTGACGGAGGACAAGAGATGCGTATACAACGTAGAATGTCGTGTATCATGAGGGAGTCGTAAAATTGATGGTTCACTGTGACCTTTTAGGGTGGCTGGAGACTCTGTATAGTGGAGAGTTTTGGGGTTTGTTTGTCGTTCAGTTTGTTATAGGTTTGTATACGTGACAAATTTTGATTGGACCCATTCAAGTGTTGTGTTATACGTTGATTTCGTTTCATCGATTGCTCAACAAGTGATGGAAGATGAATATGTTTCCAATGGACTATGTACATCATTTAAGAACTGAGTATGTATAATGTATATCCAACATTATCAGACCGATTGCTTTTTTGGAACAGTAACTTTCAAAGACCTGTTTTTCATTTCGTCCACGCAATGTACCAGCACTAATGGAAAGTCGAATTCCTCTTCTTTTCGGTGGTTTATCATCCTGCTGATTTGGTTTGCGTACCTACGTCCTCCACTAGGATAAGACCTGCTTCCCAGCTACCATGATCACTTCCACATTTATTAACTAAGAGTTTCTTTTGCCAATGACCATTTTGCATGTGTATATCGTGTGGCAGACACGAAGGCAGTTTAAGCCCAAGGAAGTCAACGAAACTTCCTTTACGGAAAGTTTAAGAATCGACCATGAATCGAACCCGTCACCTTCATCTTGGTTATACTAAATATCCACACCTTTGAAGCTGTGGCTATAGGAGCCCTCTCTATGGATACTTAAGTATTTCCGAATCAGCTACACTCAACACAAGGAACCAAAGAGATAGGTGCATTAGACTAACGAGCATTTTCAGCATGTGGGTTTTGGTGATCTTTTATTTTTTAGGAAGAAATGGCGCTTGGTACGTCAGGTTGCTGGTCAATGTGAGGAAGGGGAGGGAAGTGACGATGATTGCAATCCCTTGCTCACGACAGACCGTTGTGTCCTGTGTGTCTGCACAAGTTCATGCAGAGGTGTCGTATTTTTTTTGAGAAATGACTGTGTGGCAGAAGGTTGACATCGGTGCGTGGATACCACGGGTAAGGTAATAGATTGGGGGTCGATTATCCTGAAGATGATGCGAGAGAATTCACTGATTGCATAACAAGTAGTCGTGATTTGATAGATTAACAGTTTCACAGAAAGAGGGAAACACCTTGTTCAACCCGCTTCTGGTTCTAGAGATGACTTTGAACATATTTATGTTTGCTATTGAAATACGACTGTTGTCTCTCTTGGTTAACGGATTAAAATAACTAGCCAGTGTATTTATATTGTTAACGGCTACGCAGTCTTGGGATTTAAAAAACTAGTTGTTTTATTCACCCGACGTTTCGACACGGGATAGTGTTTTCCTCAGGGGGAAAATTATTGCTATCCTTTTTTGTCAATTGTTTTGTCTAACTGTAACTGTCCCTTTTTGTGTCGTTTTTGGTATATATTTACAGTATGCGGCAGGAAAAAATGCGAAAGTGTTTTTCAACTTCAAACCTCATTTTCGTCCATTTGACATTAACCAATCTATGTTTCAACGTTCCATGATCTATAATAGGCTAGTTTTCTGAAAAGTTAATTAAAAAATTTCCCATTTTGGTCACCAACCTTTACAGGGCGGCGCCTGAAGATGAAGACAACCAGAATTTTCAAACCGCAGAAAATCGCACAGGTCGCTAAATTTCACATCTGATAAAACGAAATTTTTGATTTTCTCTACAATATCATCAAATATATGTACTTATTTCATCTGGTATGTGAAACTACATGGCTCTGGATCAGTGTGGTCTGGTTGTTCATCGAATTTGAGCTAATTTTGTTACTGTTATAGTCATTTTGTTTAATGACCATTGGGCGCGCAGTTTATTGATACCCGCTTATTAGGCCTACATTATCACATGTTAAACATCAAATGTGTTCATTTTTATTTTTCAGTGCCAGAATATAGACATTGACTGATACACTGTCATGAAAAAATAGTCATATATATCCCATATTTAGCGTGTAATAGTGCCTTGAACTTTTCGCATTTTTTCCTGCCGCACCCTGTATTAGCGTGGTTCAAAAAATCGTTTTTACTCCACACCGCTTATTCGATTCCTAGCCAGATTGTATGCCTTCTCCCAAAATTTGAGTTCATTTGGTTGAAAATTGAGACTGCACAAGCCCTTCAAAGTTTGTATGGGAATTACTATGGGAAAACGATATTTTTCAATAAATCGACCGCAGTATTTCCCCAAGTGTCCTAGTGGGTTAGTTGACCCTTGGTAATCCTAAGCTACTCTATCAGCTACAACTTTGCCGAAGACCGCATTCAAATCGGACGTCTCATTAATTAGTTACTGATTTTTATCCACAATCGAAATCTTTACTCATGATAGTTAAACAATTCGGTGGGCATCACTGCATTTTGCAGTGAAACATAGTAGCCATGATTTCAGTGTGCTATCTTTGGCGCCATATGCAGCAATGTTGCCTGCTGGGAAGCTGGAGGATCATTGTTAAAGTTTGTCCAGTTGGATACAAATCGATAACTAATTAATGAGGCGTCCGATTTGAAAGCGGTCTTCGGCAAAGTTGTAGCTGGTAGAGTAGCCTAGGATTACCAAGGGTCGACTAACCCACTAGGACACTTTGGGAAATGCTACGGTCGATTGAATGACAAACATAGTTTTCCCATAGTAATTCCCATACAAACTTTGAAGGGCTTGTGCAGTCACAATTTTCAATCAAATGAGCTCAAATTTTGGGAGAAGGCATATAATCTGGTTAGGAATCGAATAAGCGGTGTGGAGCAAAAACGATTTTCTGAACCACGCTAATATTTATGTTCATCCTTGGATCCTGTGCAACACACCTCCTGCAGCGCTACGATACCGAACCCGCAGTCGTTCAGTAGATCAGCGAGTATGCGGGTGTTCCCAATGAAGTTGAGAGATCGGCAGTTCCAGGTACCGAGTTTCCAATCGCAAGTCCTTTTTGTTCGCTGGGGTCGTTGCCGTTGGTCTCGGTTAGGGATCGCAGTACCGGTACCGGTACCGGTATTTCGGTACTAGAGCATCCAGTACCGCTAGTTCCGGTAAAATACCGGTACTGGCAGATATTCACTAAACTCCCAAAGCCCCAAAGGTAATGAAGCAGAATAAGTTCTTGCAAATTCACCTTGGCCTTCTGCACCACTACGGACGCAGTTTACGCTTCCGTTTCAATATCATGGCATTTGAACAGCAAGATGAAATAGTAATAGCTGCTGGACGAATCTGCTGCTGGAGTATGCTGCTGTTGATTGTTGCGACTGTTGCTACTGTTGCAAACATTTTGTTGCTTTTTGGAATCACGTTGCATTGTAAACGCTTTTCAATTAATTCATGATCCATTACCACTTTCTTTATTAAGCATAAATATGAGTTTCCTAGAAATAGTTTTTAGTTTGTTCGTTGACTTGTTACTTTTTTCGTTCACTATTCCAACCCCTTTCTACTGGTTCACGCATCCATGATGTAACTTGTTTCCTATTCATGATGCCGGTTAGTCAATCAAGAGATGATGCACGTGCAAATACAAGTATTGTCCATATTCCAAGAGCTGTCATGAACGTTGCTCTTCCTGACAATCTCACCAATTTATGTCATATGGATGCTCAAAGTTTGTGCGCTCGTCAACTGAGTAAACTGGAAGACAGGATTTAAATCTGTTTCGTCAATAGCAAATTAGACATTATTTGTGTTACTGAAACGAGGTTACACGACGGTATTTCTGACACTACTGTTGATGTTGAGGACTACACAATTTTAAGAAATGATCGAACATGTGGTCGTGGTGGAGGTATCTGTGTTTATTTCAAAAAAAGGTGTTAGTTACAAACAAATTGCAGCTTCCGAACTAATTATAGGTGTAGGAGGCTTGAACCGTACTGAATATTTATTTGTTGAAGTTTGTATTGCTCATCTGTATTAGAACAAAAGATGGACGCATTTATCATTGAATTAATCGAAAATAGTTTTATTAGTCGATTTCAATACCAATCTTAAGAAAAGCTGTCCTAGAACAAGTCGTTTTCTAGATGTCTTATCAAATTACTTTGTTTTTTTGTGTAAACAGCTTGCCCACGCATTTTTACCAAGAGGGTAGTTCTTTAATTGATTTGTTGTTGAACAATTCAAGTTTTGTACTTAACTTTAACCAAGTGTCTGCTCCGGGGTTCTCAAACACGTCATTATTTTTTCATCGCTCAACATTACTCGCATTCGTTCTGATCAGACTAAACCGGTTAGAAATTATAATCATATCGATCTTACTCGCCTAAGACACGCCTTGGAGAATATTGATTGGTCGTTGTTGTATAGTATTGCCGATTCTGATCTGGCTCTAGATTTTTTCAATAACACTAGTTTACAGCATTTTTGAACTCGGTAAGCTGATGATCGTTTTTGGTGTAGAATAATGCCCTGAGTTCGAAAACGCGAAAGTAAAAAAGTACAGTAGAGCGGATATTTTTTCGACTTTCCATACAAGGTTGATGATTTGAAATCGATTTTTGTTCTATTTTTAAGCAAAGTCGCTCACTTCAAACATCTCATTCTTCGTAATCAATGTTCCAATTGAGCTGAAATTTTTACCGTAACTTGCCTACATATGATATGTCAAATAAACGTCGAGAAAGAATTTTTAAGTTGGTTTTTTCTTATTGAAAAAAAAACTCCTTCAAAATTTTTTGGGAATTTTGCTAAAATTTAAGAAGATCGTCCCTAAAACTCGCCAATATCTTGAATTTCATCAATCTGACGCAAAACCTGTGTTCAGATGATCGAATGGTATTGTATTCAGCTTTCAATTTATGGAAAAAGATTTAAAATTGGTTGAACAAAACGCAAGATATTTGAATTTTATTAAATTTCATATTTTAAAAGGTTGTAAAACTCGATATTGAGCTAAAACTCAAAAACCGTTCTACTTTAAATTTTTTGAAGCACGGTTTCAAAATTAGCGCTAAATTATGCTTCAAAAATTTTGGTCGTTGACAGAAGTTCACGACTTTCGTTTTATTTTGTAAACTAGTGTTATTTGTCTAGTATGTTCTGTTGGTCAAAGGTTGTTCTGCGGATTTGAGCTGGGAGTCAGTAACTGTGGAACCCCCCGGAATTTAACTGCTCTGGAATTTACAGCTCGCGCTTGATTGATCACCATTCCCAAGTAACACACTTGTCACTGAAGCTCACGGCAGCACAGGTTTTTGTTGCGCAGAAGTCACTGTGACTTACTACGAACAAATAAATAGTTATTTGTTAGAAGTAAGTCACAGTGACTTCTGCGCAACAAAAACCTGCGCCGCCGTGACTCTTCTGTGACAAGTGTGTTACTTGGGTTGCTTTTCAAGCTTTTTGCAATCACATATCTAATACATGGCTCATTACATTATGCCAGACTTCCCCGATCAGAAAGGCATAACAAAAACATAACCAAATTACATCAACGGTTGATATCTATATCAAGGTTTGTTATTTTTAGATATATTTGTTGGAATCGGTACGAAAACTAGTTTGTATTATTTCAAGGTTCTAACAAAGTCAGTTACAATAAATGAATATGTGATTTGATCATCATTACATCAACATTATAACAAACTCTGTAATAATTTTTAAAATGCAATGTGTAACTAATCAATATTTTTGGGTAGTGTTTAGGGCGTAAATTAACCGCTGTATGGCGCCACTGTGTTTAGAGAATACAAAATTGTTTATATCCTTTATTGTATTAACTACCAAAACAACTCATGTCTTCATCAAATTTGTACAGAAATCTTATGTCTTTGGAAGGTGGAAAATAAGGTAAGCAACTCCACCATTACGTGATGATATTGGGTAATTTTAAATATTTCTTATCATGATCCAGACCACCTGCACAGTTCGTATGTTCAGCAAAGTTGTTCATGATTTTTGAAATTCTCGAATGGTGTAACATTTTTTGCACAATTTCACTATTACGAGCTATTTGATATGTTAAATCTCATTATTCTGTCCTAGGAAGATCGGATCATCACTCATCAGCAAAGTTGTCGAGAAGTCCTTGGCTCTCAAGTTTAAAATGTTATATGTAATTGAACCGCGGCGTTTACATTTGTTTACAGGATTTTATACATGTCTTACAGGTTGTCTGTTTATTATGGATGGCCACGGAGTACTTTCTGGGAATATTTCTAGAGATATTAAAAGCATTTATCTTGTAGGTCTTCTAGGGAGCTCACTAAAAGTTCTTCCACTATTCCTACGTGAATTCTTTATGACGATCCTCCAGGCAAATATTCAAATATTTTTCCAAAAGTGCTTAAAGAGATATCCCCTAGAGTTCCTCTAGAAATTGTGGTTGGAGAATTCTTCAGCAATTTCTCCAAGGATTTCTTAAGAAAGGCTTCCAATGATTCCTTCAAAAAATTACTCTAAAGATTCCTACGGTAATTCCTCCAAGGAATTCCTCTAGAGATTCTTTCCAATTATTTTCAAAGGATTCCTCCAGGAATTTCAGCAAAAAATCCTTAAGAAATTCCTCCACGTATTCTTCCGGGTAATCCTCTTAGAAACAATTCCTCCATGATTTTTTCCATGGCCTCCATGGAAGGCAAGGCAAAACAAAAGAAAAAGTGTTCCCGCCAAAAACAAAAGCACGTGGGTTTCGCAAAGTGACAGATGTTTTCGAATGTATTTGTGACGAACGGCAAGAGTAGCTCAGTGGAATGAGTGTTCTTGCTGTCAAACCCCATATAGTGGAATTATATACTTTTAAATCTGGTGACGCTGTTATGATTAGTGACTGTCGCGCTGATATCAGAAGCCAGAGGCAGATAATCGCCATATTCTGATTTTTCTTGAGAGGCATAATATACAATTGTACAGTATACTGATCATTCGTGATAGGGATTTCCCGCAAGTTTTAACTTAAGTTTAAAACCCCACATACATTCTTTCAAGTTAAAGTAATCCTCGCAGAAATCTTGGAAATTTTTTAAAGGAATTCAGTATCTAGAGAAATTCCGGTTGAAAGGTTTTGATTACCCCCAGAAGGGATTATGAGTCTTGTCCCTGAAACAAATCCTGAGCATCTAGAGAGAAGTCGAGAAGTCCTCGTGAGAATCCTAGAAAATCCCTGAAGAAAACCGTGGAAAAATCCTAAGGGCCATGCCTGAAGAAAATCATTGTAAGATTCTTGTGAGGAATTCCTACGGGAATTATTTGAGGAATCGTACAAGAAATACCTGAAGGAATCCTAGAAGAAATTCAAAAAGTAATTCCGGAAAAAGTTCTAGAAGGAATTCTAAGAGAAAATCCTGCAAGAAAACCAAGGCGAATCCCCCTAAAATCCCATCTGACCCCATGTAACACACCTAAGACTCTCCAAAACCCCTGAAAACGCCTGCATAACGATTCTGAAACCATCAAAAAATCCTCTAAAGCTTCCTGAAATATCTTCGAAAACTCCCTAGAACCCCATTTGGACTCTATTTAACACACCTGAGATACTGAGTAACCCCCGAATATGATTATAATGCCTCCGAAACTCCCTGTAAATCCTTTGAAACTTTCTTAAATGCCATAGAAAACCTCCTCACACCCCCTGTAACGCACCTCCCAAGTGACAATCTTGATTCTATTTGGTTTTATTTGTTTTTACTATAGTTTTATCGAAGCATTACATATTCTAGTTGATCTTATCGGAGATTCAGCTGAGCACAACTATTCTTCAACCGTATGTGGTTTTAAAAACACCTCCAAGAATACTTGGGATACAGTCCATAATACCATAAACACAACAAGAACTGTTGAATTTATTGTTAGTCTTATAAGGCTCTCGTAGTTATCCATTCTTGAGCAAGAGAAACTGTTCTCGAGTGAGAACAGTATAGTAAAAGAAAAATGAAATAGAACTTGAGCATCAGATTATGTCATCGATCCTTTATCGCTGCCGACTAGGAAAATGCGTCCCGACAATCTACTTCAACGCGGTGCAGTGTCAAGCTCCTCCGTATCCGACATCCGAAAAGATGTTGGTTTTGCCACAGACAAACAGACGCAACACTCTTCAAAACGGCTTGGCACATTCATTTAACGATCAATTCAAATTTCATTTGATTTCCGAGATCGTTTCACCAGAGGCGCTAGCGTTCGATCGTGTTGACGTTTGCCAGTATTCACGTTGCTGAATAGGCCAGGGGAAGTGGTTCACCTAGGATGAACCAAACGTCAAATCCACTTTTTCTTTTCATAGAGGCTCTATGAAAAGAAAAAGTGGTTTTGACATTTGGTTCATCCAAGGGCGCTCCCCTATGATGCAAACAAAAATTACAGTCGAATTGTGTAGTAGTGTGCGTGTTAGACAAACGTCAATTCGAAATTAATCGTGGCCGACAGTGTCTCGCGCCGTTCTACCAACAGGTGGCAGTGCGTTCAAATACATTGGGCAAAATGTTTTGATGAATATTCTCTAAGAGTTACGTCTGTTTGTCTGTTTTTTGACCATTTGACGTCAATTCCCCTGTAATCGGTGATCAATTCATCCGACTACATTTCATTGCCGACATAATGGAAATCAACTTCTTACCTGACCGGCAGAACGTTGTACTGCATTATATCAAGGATGGTTGCCGGGACTGGTGCTCCCGGTTGACAGCGATTCCGGGCTGCAGAAGGAATTTTTAAAATAAGGGAGCCCAATTTTGATTGCCGGCTTACATATTAACACACAATCCATCGCGCTGCGATGGAATTATTTGTTTGTTTACAATTTGGCATCAAGATTCATGACGTTTTTGGCAGAGTTTGCATAAATCTGCTATAAGAAAGTCATAAATCAGTGAACTCTTGAGTAATACTTCTCGTTGAAATAAACTTAAGATGGTTTTTTTTTAAAACCACCGATAACTTATGACGACTTCGTGGATTTCAATGGAAGCCATGTTGAGAAAACTTATGTGAATAATGTTCTCGTGACTTGAAATAATAATTTTAAAGATTCTGCCATTGCATTATTATCGAAGCGCGTTGCAATTTTCGGAAGTGTCTTGCAACATATATACGACAAATTTCGCTAAGCAGTTGACATTCTTGTTACATACTACGGAAGTATTCCCATTTTATGTTTGAAACTAATCATAATTATAATGTTATACAGGTACTCTTCGATATAACGTACAAAAAAGTTTTCTCTTTGTATCGAAGTGTACGTTATATCGAAGCAGAGAAAAATTTAATATTTTTTATGTTAGTATTGATGTATTCGACGTGAAATTAATCCCAAATAATGATTTCGGTGAAATTTACAAAACCAATAATGAAAAACTTGAGTTTTCACGAAAAAGGTATTTCGTTTTTTGTGCTTCGATATAACGTACATTTTGCTTCGATATAACGTACACTAAATTTTCTCCCAAATTGCGCTTATTCTGGGTAACAAGGCTAATGCTGCAACAAAACATTGATATGAGTGATTTCGTAGTTTATCTAAGGGCTATTCCTGGGAAAAATAAAAAAAAATCTATGTTGTACGTTATATCGAAGCAAAATGTACGTTATATCGAATTCGCTATATCGAGGGTACGTTACATCGAAGATTACCTGTATCATTGATTTACATTAAGTTTTTCCCCATTCATTTCATTTATTTAGTTAACATCAAATTCATGATAATACTGAATCAACAAGTTTTTCCCCAAGTCAATTCTATTTTCCTGCAACATAAAAACTGCAGCAGCAACAGAAGCTGTCAGAAACAGTCAATTTTATTATCGTTTTATGGTACACACGAAAAGCTCTACATGGAGATACCAATTCGCTTAGAGGACAACTTGTGAAGTACCGTAAACTGGGGTGTAGTTGATCAGTGGGGTGAACCTGATCACTCAATTATCCACGAATATCGACCTTCAAGGAAGTTACCATTCCATTTTAATGTTACGTCATATGATTGCAAATGGTTAAAATATTATTGTTGCTTCTTTGAATGTCGATATCCGCGGGTAACTGAGTGATCATGTTCACCCCACTGACCAACTACACCCCAGTTTACGGTACAACAAATTTTAAGATAATCATAAGATGAGTTCTCCAAGACTATCTTAAGATGGGCCTCTTTCGTCTTGCCTGGCATCCATGCACCAATGCGTGAACCTTGTGCTAAAAATAAACATTTTCCACCAACACTCCGACATCCACATGAACTTGTACAGGTGCAACAAGCGATTGCAATCACCACCTCCCTCCCCTTCCTCACATTGAACTGCAACATGACGCAACAGGGTCCATTGTCGCCTAAAATAGTAGACCACCCGTTGGTGGTGGTGCCTGTTAGTCCCAAGCCGCTATCTCCTGGGTTCTTGTGTGATTGTAGCTGATCTGGCGATACTGGAGTAGCAACTGTTTTTTATTTTTCTGAAGTTTACAAATATTTAATCGAAGCAAGTTTGTAGAGTGTCAAAGACGATACACTCTCTTAGTTAAAGTAGTTATTTTGAATAATATTTGCAAAATTACAATCGTAATCTTCTCATATTCCGCGATAAGAAATTTTTTTTTCTGATTTTGTTTTGAACTGCTATTAACCTTTCAGGACGCGCGCCTTTCGGATCCTAAAACTGTACCGCGCTCTCTTTGGATATGGCGAGCCAGAAGTTGTTTTCTCAGCTCAGAAGCGTACAATCAAAAAACCCAAATTAATCCACCTAGTGGTGATAGTGCCTTTCTCGTCGAACATGTTCTCACAATCTTTCCGACAACGCAAGTCAAAGTGTTTCTGAATCCGAATATTTTTATAGAAAAGCAAGCATTTTATCAAATACATCTTTGAATTGATTTAAAACTTATTGATTGCACAGAGTCCGACGTTTTGTTCAACGTATAAGCAGGGCTGAAAAATATCAGACGTCTCAGTTGACTGCTTGAGCACTTTGTTGAGCACCTTCACTAGCACTGGAGGCTGATCAATATCAAGACGATACTAACAAGCTAAGCTATAACTCTTTACACAATCACAGATCACAATTTTTTTCTGACCATTTGGGCTATATTTTATTGACCGTTGAAAACAAGAGCGATATGTAGTGAGTATAGTGCGACGTCTGTTTGTATGTGGGTTTAATTTGTAAGATTTTGTTCTCTTACACATATTTATCGCTTGCATTGATTTTATTTACTTTCGTAGTTCCGGCGAAGCACCAAACGCTGGTTGTGCAACCCTACCGGTAGTCTGTAATGTGGTGTGAGCCTATTTTCTAGTTAACAGTTCCTCGGGTTATTCAAAAAGACGTGATGTAATATGTTGCATGGTACATTTGGTTACTTTCGATGCGGTACCGGAACAGGTTCCGGAGCACACCGGGTCTCCCAAATATTGTCTGAGACTATTTCATTGCTAACGTTCATTAGGTTACCCAAAAAAAAACACGATTTGGTTTATCTCATGCATGGGTGGGTATAGATCACTTTTACATTTGACCACTTCCAGTGGGACACCCAGAACTGGTTTCGGGACACTACCGGTTGTCTAAAATATGGTCTGAGGCTATGTTCTTACGAATCGATCATCGTGTATTCAAAAAAGCTGCTATTTGATGTACTGTCAAACACTTATTTGTGCATTTCGCCAGTTCCGGCGAGACACTCGAAAGTGGTTCCGGTACACTACCGGTAGTCTTAAAGTGGCCTGAGACTTTTCTTGCTGACCGTTCTGCGCGTCATCGAAAAAGCCGATATTTAATGCGCGGTGTGCATGCGTTTGGTTCCGTTCTACATTTGACTACTTCCGGCGGAGCACCTGGAACCGGTTTCGGCACAATATTGGTTTTCCAAAGTGTGGTCTATGATTGTTTCTCTTGTTAACCGTTCATCAGGTTACCAAAACAGCTATTTATGGGGTTGGTTCTCCTTTACATTTGATCACTTCCGATGGGGCACCCTTAAACGGTGAGGAATACTACCGGTTGTTCCAAATATGGCCGGAAACTTTTTTTTTGCCAATCAAGATACCTAAAAATCCGCGATTTAATTTGTCGCATGGGTTTGGTTCACTTTTTTGTTTGGCCATTTCCGGCGGGACACCCGGCACCGGTTCCGGATCACTACCGGTTCAGATACATATGGTCTGGGAATATTTTCCTGCTGACTGTTCATCAGGATATCAAAAAACCACTATTTGATATGTCGCATGTATGGGTTTGGTTAACTTTTAAACTGGGCCACCTCTGACGGGACATCTGGAACCGGTTCCGGAACACTATGTTCTGAGAATGCTTTCCTGCATACTGTTTATCAGGTTATCGAAAAAGCCGCGGTTTGATATGTCGCATGCATGGTTTTAGTTCAATTTCATATTTTGCCACTTCCGGCGGGACACCTGGAACCGGTTCAAATATGGTCTGAGAATATTTTCCTGCTTATCTTTCATCAGGATGTCGAAAAACCACTATTTGATATGTCGCATGCATGGGTTTGGTTAACTTTTATACTTGGCCACCTCCAGCGGGACATCTGGAACCGGTTTGGAATACTACCGGTTCCAATATGGTCTGAGAATGTATTACTTCTTAGTGTTCATCAGGGTATCGAAAAAGCTGCGGTTTGATATGCCGCATGCATGGGTTTAGTGCACTTTTATGTTTGGCAACTTCCGGCGGGACACCCGGAACCGGTTCCGGGACACTACCGGTTCAGATATGGTCTGAGACCATTTTTCTGCTTACCGTTCAACAAGTTATCGAAAATGCCGTAGTTTGATGTGTCGCATGGATGGGTTTGTAGCGTTTTCATATCTGGCCCCTTCCTGGGGTACCGATCCGGAACACCTAAATGGCCATAACTCCGGAACGGCTGGACCGATCCAAACCATTTTCAATAGGAAACAATGGGACCACATTCCCCGTCGAATGAACTACCGGTCATTAAAATCGGTTCAGGTTTACTGCCAAAAAGTGATGTGAGTTTTTTTGTACACACACATACACACATACATACACATACATACACACACACATACATACACACAGACATCACCTGAATTCGTCGAGCTGAGTTGATTGGTATATGTGACTCGACCCTCCGGGCCTTCTATCGAAAAGTCATTTTTGGAATGAACATATAGCCTTTCCAGTACACTTAGTGTACGAGAAAGGCAAAACGATGTATGGGCGACTTTTGCCTTGTGGTTTTGACTAAAAGTTAGCCGCATAGAGTAGGGGTCGCACACGCATGCTAAAATCGTGAGGGAGCTGCGAAGGCATCTCTCCACGAGGTGATTGTAAATTACACTCACCTTGTGGAGAGTCTCTTTCACCGCTCTGTCATGACTTTGGTATGCGTGTGCGACCTCTACTCTATTCGGAAAACTTTTAGACAAAACCACAAGGCAAAAGTCGTCCATACATCGTTTCTTGATTGCATGCTTCTGAGCTAAGAAAATAGCAAGTGAGTGTAACTCTTTGCAAGTGAGTATTCCCATCCCTGTGGCGAGCGAGGTTTTTTGGGGGTGTTGTACTTTTTACAACGGCGCGCGTCCTGAAGGGTTAACGAGATTTTTAGCCCTAGGCTAGTTTATCTTGGGACCCACGGGGTCCAACGGGAAGGATTCTTTTTAGAAGAAAGAACTCACATTTTTTGAGTTTGTCGGAAGTGTGATTCGATTCCAGGTACTCGGTGCGCTTTAACCATCACACTAGGTCCACTCCTCTTTATATGAATAAATAATATGACAAAAACTAATAGAAAAATAATACGATGAGTGCTGCGACTTTGGACAACTCGAAAGCGTAAAACTCCTGGTCTATAGCGGTAATTCACAACATTCAATAGGGACTTCAATGTTCATACAACTGAACGTTTTTCTCAATGAAAGAGAGATGAAAGTCACTATTCAAGATCATGAATGACTACTTTTAGTACAATGAATGTACAACTCTATCTCTTTGAACGAGTTTCGCTACTAACTTCTGATAAAACAAGGCCGAAGCACTCAGCCGAAAAACTTTTGTAATTAACCAAACTGGTATCCTTTGAGCGCACCACATCAACCGAATACCATTCCAACTGCTTTCTGCTCCGGAAGAAGCCGCTGCTGCTACGAACCCTGTAACGAGGAAATCAACGAATCTATGATGATGCCTCACGACGCCGCCACCCGGGTTGTTGAATCTCACCCTGCTGCTAAAACCATGTTGCCGAAATGTTATGAATAAAATGATGCTCTTGGTAAAAAACTTTGCCACGTGCGCTCGTCTAACGTGGGATTCTTCACGATGCGATTCAGTCAGATTCGGAACTAAAAAGGCAAGCTCATTGTTGTTAAGCTACGCCCAAGAGGCGCGGAAAATCCCTGCTTCGGCGAAATTAATTACCCATCTGATGAGCTGCTAAGCGGCGGTAAAAAGTGAGATTCTGTTGTATTTATGGGGGAGCGTTTTATGAGCGATTCTGAAAGTTGCTTTTACTTACAGTTGGTGGATTTCTAAAGGTGGAAGTTTGAATTGCTTGTTCCATTGCTTTGGATTTCAGTTCGATGCTGTTTTATGGAGGCCACTGAATCTCTGAAGCCACTAAGGCTTTCAAGTCGAGCTTGTTACGTTCCCATTATTGACCGGGGAACATCATCGCAGTTGAACACCGCAATTAGGGGAAAGTGTTTTAAAATTCCAAAATCATCTGTCATCAATCGAATACGCGTCATGCAAGTCCGAATAACATGCTAATATTTCCGTTAAAATAATTTGCACAACAGCTCCTTTCAGTAAACGTATTTGAATTGAACCGTTTTTCATAGTTCGAAAACCGTTGTAGTTCCAAAGTTGTAAATTATGTGTATTTCAGGATTTCCTCAGCAGGATATCTAAATAAATTAATATAATTTGGCACGGTCAAGTCTCGGTATCTCTTCTTAGTGCTGTGTAGCTCCTATCGGTTCATTTTAAACCATCATCTCCATATGCACTACAAACCGAACACACCAACCACAAATGGACCTCGTCTTTACAACCATGGACAAATACAACAAACCAGAGCCTCGAAAATGTGCACCAAGTCAGCAACACGCCGAATAATGCGCTTCGGTATGGTCGGTGGACAGTATGTTTCTCTCCAGTTACTGATATGGCATTGGCAATGGTCGACTCAAACATCCAGCCCCCTAAAACCCTCAAAGTCCATTTGCGAAATTTTCCGGAATATGAAGTTGCGAGTGCTACCCTCGTTTGCCTCATTCTGAAACGAAACCATTACACGGATGCAGCAGTCCACAGTGGGGTTGACTTTCGGACCTAATGGATTGAAAAATTTGCAACCCTCCTTTGCTGTGGTAGCCGGTGAAAGGGAGATCCCACCGGTGAGGTCCAAAAGCAATCCATTTCCGGGTCCCATATTGCTCTGAATCAATGCAGTTCGCTCGGGTACGGGGCCAGCGATGGCGGTCGTGTCTAATGATGCACACGACTTGGGAATCGAAAAACATGAGCTGCTGTTTCTACTAGGGGGCCAATGGCAATTTCCTATGAAGCTGCTACTGCTGGCTGCTGGTGGGTACGGGTTCAAATCAAGAACACAGATGCAATATGCATTTGTTTCAGGTACAGCATATCCAACGAATGGGTACTTGTAAACACTGATCCTGGCTGAGCAAAAAGCAACCGCCAGTCATAGAAGCACATAGAAGCATTAGACGATTTGAAAATTCAAGTGAGATTTATTTCGATTCGGGGTTTGAGAATCAACCGTTAGCTTATCTAGGAAGTGGTTGCAGTTGAATTGAATTGAAACAGGAGAACCATGCTGTACTTGAATGCTGGGGCTTTGACATTTCATGTTTACAACTTTGAGTGCCAACTCGGCTCAAGAAACACAATATGTGTGAAACGTTGCAAATCGTTGAACGAGTCAATCTATATACAAACCAAGTGAAATACGCCTGGCAATCTGATTTACGTTTATCATTGTCTGATGAGCAGCGACCGTAGCGGTGTTGCTAGCACGTTTGGCTTCATAAGCGAATGGTAATGACTCATTGCATGAGCAATTCCTAAAAAATCATTGATATCAGATGAAATTCCTCGAGAAAATTCGGAGGAATTCCTGATAAAAAGTACTGGGGGAAATATCTGGAGCAGTTCTAAAAGGAATCACAGCAGAAATGGTTGAGCATAAATTTCAGGAGAAAGACCAACAAAAATTTCTAAGGGGCTGTCCATAAACCACGTGGTCATTTTTTGGGACTTTTCAGCACACCCCCCCCCCCCCCCCCGTGGTCATTAGTCCATACAAAATTTTTTATTTGTCCATACAAAATGATCATAGGCCGAACCCCCCCCCCCCTAATGACCACGTGGTTTATGGACAGCCGCTAAAGGAATTTTAGAAGCAATACCAATAGATTTTCGTATAGGAATATCAAGCGGTAATCCTGGGAAAATTCCAAGAGGAACCACCAGGAAATCCATAGAGGATGCTCAATTTGGAAATCTAATAAAGGAATCCTAGTGAAATCTCTAGGGGAGTTCATATATGGGTAAGAACTGAAGGCACGGAATAATTCATAGAGATATTACTTCTGAAATAAATACAGAAATCTCTGAATACATCACAAGAGGAGCATCTGCAGAAATTACTGGATAAAGCCCAGCAAGAATACCAACAAGAGTTTCTGGGGGGATCCCAGTAGGAGTTCTTGCAGGAATTCCTGGGGTATCACAGGAAGAATGCATAAACAATTCTTAGGGAAATATCTAAAAGAACTCTTATATATTTTTTTGGAAAAATTTTACAGATATTCCTGGAATTATCAGAGCAGATTTATGTGGAGAAATTCCAGAATTATTTTTTGAAAGAATCCTTGGGAAAATCCCTAAAGAAATTCCTTGAATAATTCACGTAGTAATTATATGAGAAATTATTGGAGAAACCCTTGGATACATCGCTGTAAGAGTTCATGTAGACATTTTTTGAAAAAAGTGCTACAGGAATATCAGCAAGAATTTCTGGAGGAATCCCAGCAAGAGTTCCTGGGGAAACATCTGAACGGCTCGTTATGGAATCCTCAAAGAACTCCTGCAAGAATTTTTGGGCGGAATTCTTAGAAAAACACCAGCAAAAATACTTTCAAGAAACGAAACAGAAATTCTTGAAGTAATCGCAGCAAGCATTTTTGAAGGAATTATCATCATAAAATTCTGGAGTAATCCCAACAAGTAAACCTGGAGGAATCCCAGAGATATTAGACTTGTGATCACAACAACAGGCAATGTTTATTGTTTTTTATGTTCCAGAGGAAATTAGCGCACGGGCAGTCACCATAACCACGCTGAGGGTGGAGGGTTCGATTCTCGGTTGGCCCAGAAACGTTTCATAATAGAAATTTCCTTAACTTCCTTGTTTATTAAATATATTCATGACCACCACACGATATACATATGCAAAATAGGAAGTGGGGGATATCAGTTATTAATTGAGATAGTTCCCATAAAACACTAAGCTGAAGAATAGGCTGTGGAACGTTACTCCAAGTAGAGAAAGAGCGAAAATCGATCAGCAATTTAAAACGATATTGGCTGGGCTAGGGTTGTGCGCTAAAACGGCATAAATGTGATATTAAAAAAAAAGGTTGGCCGTTTTCAAGAGTTACACGAGATTTGTAGGAACTGGAACTGCTGTGCCGTTCACAAGAAACACGTAAGTTCTACCAGAAGCTCGACGCATCCCGCAAAGGCTACGTGCCGAAATCTGCAGGGATAAGGAAGGGAGCCTCCTGACAATAAATATATGAGAAATTAGATCACTAGTGGCGCTGTTGGCAGTAACTTTTTTTAATTTATTTCATACCTGTAGTTTAATTATTCATTGTTTTTAAATGCACACGGTGTAGCGGATGTTTTGTTTTTGTCATTAAAATTTATTTGACACTTCTAGTACCAGTACTGACGCTGTAGGGACGTGGCATACTAGATGTTGGTCACACGAACACTCGCGACATTGTCATTCTGTGGCTAATTATTCTACTCTCCTGACGGACAAACGTGAGGGGATCGAAAGGTTGAAGCAGCACTTCGACGAGCACCTGAATGGCGAAGAGAATGTAGGCACGCAGGACCAAGGCAGCGGAGGAAATGACTATGTTGGTGCAGCAGAGGACGGGAACGAACCAACTCCCACGCTGAGGGAAGTTAAGGATGCCATCCACCAGCTCAAAAACAACAAAGCGGCTGGTAAGGACGGCAGCAGAACTTATCAAGATGGGTCCAGGAATGTTGGCCATCTGTCTCTACCAGTTAGTAATCAAGATCTGGGAAACCGAACAGCTACCGGAGGAATGTAAGGAAGGGATAATCTGTCCCATCCACAAGAAAGGTGACAAGTTAATGTGTGAGAAGTTTCGAGCGATTACCATTTTAAATGCCGCCTACAAAGTGCTATCCCAGATCATCTTCTGTCGATTCTTCTTTCACCTAAAGTAAATGAGATCGTGGGAAGTTACCAATCCGGTATCATCGATGGCCGGTCGACAACGGACCAGATCTTCACCGTACGGCACATCCTCCAGAAATGACGTGAATACCAGGTTCCAACGCACCACCTGTTCATCGACATCAAGCCGGCATACGACAGAACCGACCGCACAGAGCTATGGGAAATCTTGGACGAGAACAGCTTTCCCGGAGCTTACCAGACTGACAAGAGCAACGATGGACGGTGTGCAGAATATCGTAAGGATCTTGAGTGAACTATCTAGTTCATTCGAATCTCGACGGGGACTACGACAAGAAGATGGACTTTCATGCCTACTATTCAACATCGCCCTGGAATGTGTTATGCGATGAGCCGGGCTCAACAGCCGCGGTACGATCTTCATGAAATCCGACCAATTTGTATGTTATGCGGATGACATGGATATTATTGCTAGAACATTTGGAACGGTGGCAGAGCTGTTTACCCGCCTGAAACGTGAAGCAGCAAAGGTCGGACTGGTGGTGAATGCGGCTAAGACAAACTACATGCTGGTAGGTGGGACTGAGCGAGATAGGACAAAGGAGCTGGCAGAAGAATTCATCGTCCTCGGTTCCTTGCTAACGGCTGACAATAACGTGAACCGTAAAAAAAGAAGGCGCATCATCAGTGGAAGTCGTGCCTACTACGGGCTCCAGAAGAAACTGCGGTCAAAAAAAGATTTATCTCCGCACTAAATGTACCATGTACAAGACGCTAATAAGACCGGTGGTTCGGAGTTTTCGAGCGACACGTGCTAAGGACGATGATCTTCGGTGGTGTGCAGGAGAACGGTGTGTGGCGGAGAAGGATGAACCACAAGCTCGCTGCACTTTACGGCGAACCCAGCATCCAGAAGGTGGCCAAAGCCGGAAGGATACGGTGGGCAGGGCATGTTGCAAGAATGCAGGACAACATCCCTGCAAAGCTGGTGTTTGCAACTGATCCGGTTGGCACAAGAAGGCGTGGAGCGCAGAGAGCACGATGGGCGGACCAGGTGGAGCGTGACTTGGCAAGCATTGGGCGCGACCGAGGATGGAGAGCGGCAGCCACAAACCGAGTATTGTGTCGTACTATTGTTGATTATGTCTTGTCTTAATGATGTTGAACAAATAAATGTATGTAATCGTCTTATTCGTTAAAAAAAGTATTGCAAATCGGTGTATTGAAAAAATTATGGCGGCTTAAATAAATACAGTAATAGACATTTGTTTAGCCGAGGCCAAAAAATTTCAAAAAAGTGTCAGGAAACTAATACAAAAGATTTTATGATAAAACTTTTTTATCGTAGTACCGTGATTTCGGGTGAAATTGATCAGTGGGGTGAAATTGATCGACGTGGGGTCAATTTTTATTTCTCAAAAATAATGCTTTGAACTTAAAACAATTTGTAGAAAATGACCATCATCTGGCGCATGGGTTATTGAATGATGAGTTAACATGTTTTAGAGCTAATTAGTCACATGTTTCTGTATTAAATTTGATATTTTACGAAACTGCGTGTTTGGCGAATTTCAAAGGCACTTTCAAACTTTTGTTACCGTAGCAGTATCACACATGGAATAAATATCCGATTGAATGTTTATAGCTGCCAAGTGTTCGCTAAACCCGATTTCGTCATTAAAAGTTCTGTAAATTTTGATATTTATGCATAAAATTGTACTTTTTCTAAAGTAATGGCTTGTTTAGTTTGAAAATTGCATACTTTTAGGCGTTTTCATCAGATTTAATTAACTTAAAATTTGAATTATTAAGAATGTACTAAACTTGAATACGTTTAACAAAGCTCTTCGCATTCTGAAGTGATTAATTCATATGAAAACATTATGTTCAGCACTTACCAAGACATTTCCCTGACTGATCAATTTCACCCCGAAACTACATTTTCTGATTTTTTACTTTAAATGATAATTATTGCAATAAAATGATTTGCAGTAAAAGTTTCAACCTCGTTGACCGATGAAACCCGTGGTCGTACTTGTTTTAAAGCATTGAGCTTGACCATATCGATAACTTTTCAAAAAATAGAAGCCAAAAACTGTGAAAAGTGATCAATTTCACCCGAAATCACGGTAATACTTGTAGTAATAGCATATCTAGTACAGTTTTATAAAAATGTGATAAATCACACTTACATATACACTGAAACCAAAACGAGAGTAAAAACCCTTCACATGTCATTTTTGCCTAGACATTCGTTTACCCGAATTGTACAATTTTTTGAATTTCATAATAAAAAACTAACAAATTTCGAAAAATATCCAACAAATGTATTTTGTATCACCTGCATTATAGATCGACTTGTAAATCATGAATTTAATCGTTTTTGGAAGTATTGCTATACTAATTTTGCATGCATCTCATATAAATATGTCATAGTATTGTAAATATTTCCAAATTGAGATTTGATGTAGTTATTTTTATCGGAAGTGTTTCAAAGGAATACAATGAAAGTTGCATGACGAGTGCAAGTTAAAAATTTACGAAAAACAATGTTTTTAACAAAAGAAAAATAACACAAACCATTAAAAAATCACGTATCTAAGTATTGTTTTGATGAAATATGATGGTTTCACTTTCATAAATCACAACGTTTACTACTATTACATACGTCTTCTAACAGCTCCCAATATCTTCTGTTGTTTGTATGAGCATCTGCTTTTAAATAAACAGGGTACAAACATTCTGATACTTCTTGCAGTTCTTTCACTTAGCAGTCTTCTAACACATTTAGTAATGCTAGTATCAAACAGGTATACTCCACAGGCATTAGGGCACGTCTTTATTTCAACGCAGAACTATTTATTGTGGCGTTAGCACTAAATTGGATTCCAAAAAACTTCATTGACTTCCGCTGCCTTTCCTATGCGTTAAACATTACGTCGGAAGTAGTGCGCTGTATAGAACACCAGATTTACTGTACAGCGCACTACTTCCGACGTCAATGACAGCGTACAGCGCACTACAAGCGGAAGTCAATGAAGTATTTTCGGAAACCAATTTAGTGCTAAACCCACAATATTTTAGCTTTTATCAATCCCATTTTAAGGTTTAACGAACCAAAAACCAATATACTTAATTTTTTCATGACATTTTATGCAATAATTTGAACATTTCTAACAATAATGCTGTGCCATATTTTTTTCAAAATTGCTAATCTAGCTTACGTTTGAGTGTCTGCAGAAATCATTTTTCTTAAATAAATTTGTATATCATCGCTTCTCCTTATCAGGACATTTTTTATAATATTTCTCTGAATTTCAAAAATGAATAAAATTTAAAGGTCAATTATCTTGCTAACACGTCATAAACTGAATGCCTTAGGGTATATCCTAGAAATATACTCACGAAATTGCAAAAAATCTATTGAAAACCAATTTTTCACTTACTTCGGCTAAACGAATGTCTAGGCAAAAAATGACATTTGAAGGGTTTTTACCCTCGTTTTTGTTTCAGTGTATATGTAAGTGTGATGTTTCTCCTTTTTACAAAACAGTACTAGATATACTGTCACTGCCATAAAAAAAATTATCATAAAATCTTTTGTGTGAGTTTCCTGACACTATTTTAAAAAATGTTTGGTCTCGGATAAACGAATGTCTATCACTGTATGAGAAATTTCGTTTTACGGACCACTTTTAGCCATTCGAAAAAAGTGGTCCATAAAACGACATTTCTCATACAGTGATAGACATTCGTTTAGCCGAGACCAAACATTTTTTAAAAAAGTAGATCAAAAAATTGCGTGTCTTTTTTTTTGGTAAATATTATTCCTGCCCAATAGGAGCAATACCGAAGCACATTTATTTGCGAGACTTCTTCTTTATGACTCGACGTCCCAACTGGGCTTAGCCTGCCTCGCTTCAACTAAGTGTTCTTTGAGCACTTCCACAGTTATTAATTGAAGGGCTTTCTTTGCCTGCCATTGCTGTGAGGCAAGTACAATGATACTCTATGCCCAGGGAGTCGAAACAATTTTCCCGACTGGAACGGGAATCGAACCCGCCGTCTCCGGATTGGCGATCCTTAGCCTTAACCACTAGGGCAACTGGAGAATCAATTCGCTGCAGAAGGTTGGAGACTCCACTACCCAGTTTGGAAGTGATGATGATGATGTTGATCAAAGAAGGACTTCAAGCCGTTGTGGCCGAACTCAAGCCAGCTGTTGAGGATGTCATGTGGACAGCAAATTATGCGAAGGCAAGAGCGCTAATCGTGCAGTCGATTTGAGATTTCCAACTGTGTCACGATTTCCGAGCCGGAACAGCGATGGGCATGTGGGACGCCTTGCAGAAATACCACGGTAAGTTATCATTGTCAAGAAAGCTTCACGTGTTGCGGAAGCCGTACTCGCAGCGATCATTGGTGGGAGGAAGTATGTCGGCTCACCTGAATGCGGTAACGGCACTTCCATACTGGCAAACAGCGATGGGGGAAGAACTCAAAGAACACTTGGTCGTGGTAATGCTGTTTTCTAGTCTACTGGGATCCTGTGGTGGCTAGATTACGGCCCGATGTCCACTGATTTGAGGCAGTAAGGACTAAGGTATGCACACAGCAAAATCTAGCCACCGCATTTTGGATAGGATTTTTTCAATTTTCATCGAATCGTGGCAACTTATGGTGCAAATGAAAGCTGTGTAAGGAATTGAAGAATATTTACTTCTAGATTTACTTTGACAGATATTTTGACATTGTGTTTAAAATAGAGTGAAGGGAACAAGAAGTCCTCGAAAATTTTTTGCACAAACGTGCTGAAAATTTGACAATGTACATTAAAACGACCGTCCCCACAAACTTAAGTAAGCTTTCAAGTATTCGGTTCTATACATCATTACAACGTGGAAAGGTTGTAGATTAACTTAAGACCAAGAAAAAAGTTTTGCAAGAAATACATAGTTTGGTTAACAATATGAATTTGTGGTTTGAAAAACCGAACTTTCAAAAATACATGTAAAACAAATCATCTTTTTCACAACGGGAAATGTCGGGAAAAATGGCTGGCAGCTTAGATATTGTGTATTGATTTAGATTGATTTTTATACCCTGCTTATGAAGGAGAATCCTAGCGTTTGTTTACAGAGAACTATGTGGAAATTGTACCGCATTTTTCTAAAAAAACATAAAATCTCATGCACCTCAAAACTAAACCCAATTGAAAAAATTGGAGTAACCGTGAATTGTAACCTTCAAAAAATGTCAAGAAAGCCAGCTTTCATCAGAAACTAAGATTGATTTTGACACAAAGGTGGTAAAAATTTCTTGGCAAGCGATCCAATGTACTGTGCAAAACTTTACGGAAGGACTCAAGCGCAAAACTCGAGATGACGGATATAATAAGTCAAATCAACAATGTCTTGATGTTGATTTAAAGTAAATTAATGTTTTTTACCCTTCTTACACCCATAAGAAGGGTATAAATATCGCTCGAAAAACCGACTTTCGATCCGAGGCCCGGAGGGCCGAGTCTCATATACCAATGAACTCAGCTCGACGAACTGAGCAAATGTCTGTATGTGTGTGTGTGTGTGTGTGTGTGTGTGTGTGTGTGTGTGTGTGTGTGTGTGTGTGTGTGTGTGTGTGTGTGTGTGTGTGTGTGTGTGTGTGTGTGTGTGTGTGTGTTTTTTTTTTTTTTTCCTTCTAAACCATAGGGGGATAATCTGCTCAACAGACACCCTAACAGAAGGTTAGGGTAGTGTAGGTCTGACAGGCCGTCTTCTACAACAAAAGTAAAATCCAGGACTACTCTCTCCTCGTACCCACTAAACCATTCCTATGGTCGCCAAACCCTACGTCTCTCCGGAACCACCAAGAAGGTATTGCTTCAGAGAGGGGCTAGTGCACATCGCACCCACAAGGTTAGCTGCGTAGCCTGCAGCAACGAACATCGATGACTCGCTTTGGAGAGTCCATCACGGTAGCATGCTGGCGCTTAGCCAGTTTCCCGAGTGGTCCTCGCCACTCCCTTTGTCCTCGGAAGGCGGGCAGGGTCAACCCCGCCCGCGCCCTACTGCTGAGCGGACATCAAGAACTGATGCCCACGTGCAACCCGATCTGACCTGCCCGTAAGGAAGGGTATCACTACCCTTCAGGCCCTATCAGATGCACCCGTAGGTTGCAGACAGCAGGATCTCACCTACCCCGACCCTTGCCGGGGACCCCTTTCCAACCGCGGGCTCGGATCCAACCCAGTAGACCGACGCCACGACAGCACCACTACCGGGACTTCCTCTCCGCGGCCACTTAATCGTTGTAAGGGTCGATCTCGACCGCAGGGCACCGGTATGACCTACGAAGCCGACTCCGAACCCCTGGACCACCTCTTGTACTGCATCTGGACTAGCCATTCTCCGAGTCCACGCGCCACCTCCTCTGTAGCTCCCAGACGATGTGTGTAATAGCCGTTGAAACGGCGTTCCAGCCAAACTCATCCCTACACATTCTCTGGACCAAGTTGTCCGGAGTTGTGTCCTCCCCGCATGTGGCAAGCATGCGGTCACGCATTGTGCGAAAACGCGGGCACACGAACAAAACGTGTTCCGCCGTTTCCTCTAAACCATTGCACACTGGGCATTCGGGAGAATCCGCATGCCCGAAACGGTGTAGATACTGTCGGAAGCAACCATGACCTGTAAGGACCTGTGTCAGGTGGAATGTGACTTCCCCATGGCGCCTATTAATCCAACTATCTACCCTCGGTATCAACCTATAGGTCCACCTTCCTTTGGTGGAACTGTCCCACGCGCGCTGCCATTTGACCATAGAGGCCATCCTGACAGTCCTGCGTATGCCTCTTGTGCCGCGCATTTCGAAGCACTCCATGTCCTCACTGATAAGAATGCTGATAGGCACCATACCAGTAATGACGCAGAGAGCGTCGTGTGACACGGTACGGTACGCGCTCGCAACCCTCAGGCACATAAGCCTGTAAGTACTTTCCAGCTTCCGTCGGTAGCATTTAGTACTTAGCGCGGTGCCCCACGCCGGGCCGCCATACCTAAGTATGGATGTAGCAACACTAGCCAGAAGCTTGCGCTTACTGGCGTACACCGCAGAGCTATTGGACATCATCCGGGACAGTGCCGCAATAGCTGTGGAGGCTCTTTTACAGGCATAATCGACGTGGCTACCGAAGGTAAGCTTATCGTCGATCATCACGCCCAAGTGTTTGACGGAGCGCTTTGACAGGATAGTACAGTCTCCTACACTGATCTCCGTCTGCTGCTCCGACTTCAGGTTGTTAACAACCGTCACCTCTGTCTTGTGGTGAGCCAGCTCCAGTTTCCTGGACCGCATCCACGCCTCCACAACCTTGATCGAGTGGTTGGTAGTCAACTTTACCTCCTCGATCGTTTCACCGTAGACTTCGAGCGTAATGTCGTCGGCAAATCCGACAATCACCACTCCCACTGGATACTCTAACCTCAACACCTCGTCGTACATGACATTCCATAACACCGGACCCAGGATGGAACCTTGCGGGACTCCTGAGGTTATGTGAAAGCACTTCCGACCCACCTCCGTGTCGTAGACTAGTACACGATTCTGAAAGTAACTTCCGAGAATCTTGTACAGGTACTCCGGTATCCCCAGACGCAAGAGCGCATCGGCAATAGCAGACCAGCTGGCGCTATTAAACGCATTCCTTACATCCAGAGTCACTACCGCGCAAAAGCGAATTCCCCTCCTCTTAGGCTCGAGTGCTTTCTCGGCGGTTTTTTTAACCGACAAGATAGCGTCTACGGTGGACCTCCCCTTCCGGAAGCCGTACTGGTTACTCGAAAGACCATTTTCGCCCTCGGTGAACCGCAACATTCTATTGAGGATGATCTTTTCGAGCACCTTCCCCGCCGTGTCAATCAAGCATATTGGTCTATATGCCGACGGGTCTCCGAGTGGTTTCCCCGCCTTTGGCAATAGTACCAGGCTCTGCCTCTTCCAAGCTTCTGGGAAAACTCCCTCGTCCAGGCATTTCTGCATAGCAGACCTGAACATCTCGGGAGCCTCTGCAATAGCTACTTTTAAGGCCAGGTTCGGAACTCCGTCCGGACCTGGGGCCTTACCTACGCTAAGGGACTTAGCTATCCCCGCAAGTTCCACATCGGTGACCCTCTCCTCATCGCCAGCCCCAGTCCCCGGCTGTCCTACGAAAGGAGGCCAAGGACTAGGATCATGACGCGGAAAAAGTCCTCCAATGATCCCCTCCAACATCTCTGGAGATTGCTCTGTAGGAGCCATCACACCTCTCGTCTTGGCCATAACGATCCTGTAGGCGTCACCCCACGGGTTCGTATTGGCACTCTGACAGAGACCCTCAAAGCAGGCCTTTTTGCTTGCTCTTATCTCGGTCTTAAGCGCGGCTTTTGCAGCGGCGAACACCACCCGCCGTTCGTTTCGCTCTTCCTCTGATCGTGCTCGCTGCATCCGCCGCCTAGCCCGTAGGCAGGCGCGGCGCAGGTCCGCAATCGCGTCGGTCCACACACGGTGTGTGTGTGTGTGTGTATGTGTGTGTGTGTGTGTGTGTGTGTATTAGACCGATGCAAATTTTGAAATTTTCGCTCCCCTATGCTTAAACGATCACAATTTGGGTTCTGATTATCCTGCCAAAATTTGAGATTTTTTGGATCAAATTTGATTGAGCACTAGACCGATGCAAATTTTGAAATTTTCGCTCCCCTATGCTTAAACGATCACAATTTGGGTTCTGATTATCCTGCCAAAATTTGAGATTTTTTGGATCAAATTTGATTGAGCACACGCCATTTGAAGTTTGCATGGAAATTACTATGGAAAATGGAATCTTTTATTTGCACAAGCCGAAATATCTTCTCATGATATCTTAAAAATAAAACCGATATTGATTCACATAGCCTAAACATAAATCTATCAAAGTGCCGAAGATACATGACACGTAAAACCTATAGAAAAATTGTTATTCATTTAAATTTTAATTCAAATCTTTAGTAATGATGTTTAACTTTTCGTCTTGGGAACACTGCGTGGGGTAAATTATGCCTAGTAGGCAAGGAAAATTATGCAACGCAGTGTGTCAAAATAAAAACACAATTCGCTGCAGCTAGAGCGGCACCAAGAATGTTAACTGCTAATAATCATCCGTTCTACTGCCATTTCCTCAAGTTGTGTTTCCGCGGACCGAGGAAGGAGTCTAACAACTTCCGTATTCTCTGGACTGACGACTGTAGGGTCAAAAAACAACATTGCATTGGGTTGTCAATAATCCATTACATTCGGTGCCATGCACGGCAACCACCACCATGTACCTTGTACCGACTTTTTGAGCCCTCTATAGAGCTTATAAGCAGAATACCCTCTTCGAATGAGTGAAATCAGTTTTGTACACTCGTTCGGGTACCACCACAGACTTAAATTTTATCCTACTAGATTTCAATATGACATTGGAAAGACATTTCTAGGAATAAATGAGCAATTTTCTGGGAAAATTTAATGATTGTATTTATTTGTCTAGCCATAAAATGTTATGAAAGTGTCCTTTGAATTTATGTATCGGCTCGTATGTAGTTCGGATAGTCTGTGACAGGGAACATTATCCCCTGAAGTTCAATTGTTGAAATGACGGCCGTTCACTTCCAGATTAAGATTCAGATTGAGTTGTCGAGCGTTAACTGTAAGATGAGCCAATATCGTATTCCAGAGTACCTGGAAGTGGAGGAGTATTCTTATCATCAATTTGCGACTGTTTGTCTCCATCCTAAGCTGCATCCTGTTACTCCTCGACCAATTTACCATCACGAAAAAAAAACTAGAGTAGCAGTACTCGCTGTTGCTGCACGCCATCGCATTCCCATTTTGACATTTTGCTTTGTAAAATTTTCATTTGGCCTACTAGGAAGAATTTTGCTCTCGCAGTGTTCCAAAAAGTTAAAGTAAAAGAGCATTGCTAAAGATTTAAAATCAAATTTTATTGAATAACAATTTTTCTATGGGTTTTACGTATCATGCATCTTCAGAACTTTGATAAATAACTGTTTAAGCTATTTGAATCCATATCGGTTTTATTTTTAAGACATCATGGATAGATACTTCAGCCCGTGCAAATGAGAGATAAGCTTTTCCATAGTAATTTCCATGAAAACTTTAAATGGCGTGTGCTCAATCAAATTTGATCCAAAAAATCTCAAATTTTGGCAGGATGATCAGAACCCTAATTGTGATCGTTTAAGCATAGGGGAGCGAAAATTTCAAAATTTGCATCGGTCTAGTGTGTATGTGTGTATGTGTGTGTGTGTATGTGCGTTATAAAAAAAAGTCACGCACGTTTCTCAGCCGTCTGTCAACCGATTTGAGTTCTCTTGGAAGCAAATGAAAGCTACTACATCCTAGTAGAACGCTATTGAATTTTTTTTTCGATTGGACGTTTGGTTACCAAAATATCTCTCGAAGAGTACTTATGAGTCATACTTCTAAACTTTTTAAGATTTTTGACCAAGTGTATCATAATAAATATTTCGACCGTTTGTCAATGGATTTGGGTTCTCTTGGCACCAAATGAAAGCTACAGCATCCTAGTAGATCGCCCAGAAATTTTATTTCGATTGGACATTTGGTTACAGAGATATCTTTCGACGAGTACTTAGGTTTTATAAAACTAATCCTTTTGAGATTTTTGACAAAAAGTATCATAATAAATATCTTAGCCGTCTGTCAACCGATTTCGGTTATCCTGGCACCAAATGAAAGCTACAACATTCTAGTAGAACCCTATACAATTTCATTATGATTGGACATTTGGTTACCGAGGTATCTTTCAAAGAGTACTTGGGAGTAATACAGGTTAACTTTTTGCGAGATTTTTGACCAAGGGTACCATAATAAATATCTCAGCCGTCTGTCCACCGATTTGGGTTCTCTAAGCACCAAATGAAAGCAACAATATCCTTGTATAAGACCCTGAAATTTTATTTCGATTCGACATTTGATTACTGAGATATCTTACGAAGAGTATTTCAATATTTTTTTTTTCTATTATTATATTCACTTGTTATCTTGCATTTGTTTTTGACCAGTCTATGGGAAATTATTTTTCAATAAATAATGCTGACCTCATACAAAGTGTATACTAGCAGGTTATTGTTTTCAACAAAACTATAAATAACAAATTATAAATACACAGGAGTTTTATGATAACTAACAATATGTTAAATGAAAGCTTTGAATTTATATATTGTGGGAAAAATGCAAGAACCAGACAGCCGTCGTTTTTACACCATAACCATGAATCCCAAGTACTTCGGATTAAGAGATATTAGACAAAGTGTATCTCGCTGATTTTCTTACCCATTTGTTAATCGATTCAAGATCTTTTGGCAGTTAATAAAAGATACAATATTCCAGAATATGTAAGCTATTTTTTAAACATTCCATACAAGACTCTAGGAAGTGTCTGGCATTTCTGGTAGTTTAGTCCATGGTCCATGATGCTATATTGGAAACCATTTCACTAGATGCCAAATCCACAATATTTTCTAGAACTTTTGGTCAATTACGCAAAATAAATATGTTAAACACAAATAATACAACAATAATTTTAATAAGTGTAAGAAGGGTTCTGTTCACCATAGGTGGATTAAATCTTTTTTTTTACGATGAATTGCTTTTGGTTTGGGAATAAGTTAGAATTCATTATTACTGCATGTTTCGTCCAGGGCTAGGGTTCTACGTTGTGTTGATGGAGGGGAGGTGGACTCCAGGTGGCGACGAAGAACAACTACTTTGATTTCAAACTATTTGGATTTTATTAGCCCCCGAGAGGCGCACGCCTGCCTGGGATCTACACTTACTAGTCTAACATTGCATGGCTTCGTGTGCACTTTTTATAGGCGCACACAGTACGGCTATGAACAAACAATATTCAATTATTCAATTACCGCACGCATGGCAGTGCGCTGGATGATGATTCAACGGCACCCACCGCGTCGTTGGGCTGACGATGAATTTAAACAATGTGCAGCGTGGATGAATAGAACAATTCACATCACACGCTGTTTGGATGTACCTAATCAGTGGACAATATTTGGCGCGAGATCAAACACTGCTTGATTTTCTTTGGATTTTGCTGTGCGCATACCTTAAGGCTCCGATGCATGGTCAATGTCGGTATCATCTCTTGACTTGTCGGGAAGAAATTAGATTTTCACTGACAAGCATTGTATAGCCACCCACGATGTGTACTGGGGACATACAAAATGATCGGGACAGGCAAAATTTTCACTTTTAAAAAATGTTCAACTAGCTCTAACTTTTCGAAAAGTGCATCGAATATTCTCAAATTTTTACTGTAAGTTCATGGACTAGTTGTGTATCAGTGGTCTAAATTTGGAAAAGATCGGGCTATTCTCCACGAAGGTAGAAAGATTCTTCAAAAAGGTATAATTATCCAATAGCCAACTTTGAGCTGTTATATCTCCGTATTCAATGAACCGAATGCAATGAAATTTTGACCATTGATGACGCCTATGCTATGCTAGAAATTAGATTTTCACTGACAAATGAGCACGTGCATCCTCAATCAATTAGTATCCTTACTTGCGATAAGGTTGAAAACGGCAGACAATAAAACGTTCCATAATAATACAAATTTTCCCATAAATAATTCGAAAAGTCCCAGTGAAGAAACAGGGGTGTAAGCAGTAATAAATTACAAAAGATCCATAAACAAATAAAAAACTGCATAAATAAATCAAAAGTTTCCATAAATAATTGATTTTCGAGCAATTAAAAAAGTCAAATATGCAATGAATAAATCAACTGTTGCAATAAAAAAGCCAAATTTCCCACCAAATAACTTCGAACTTTCCATAAATAAATCCGATTTTTCCATAATAAGTAAGAAAATTCACAATAAAAAATATCGAAAAAGCAATAAAAAACTCAAAAAATGCAATAAAAAATGACTAAATTACCCATGAAAAACAAATGCAGGAAAGTATGAGGCAGTGAAATTCCGAATCGCACTTATATGACTGTAAAAAAGGGATAACATCTATGTTTGCATTATACCCGGCAAATTCTTGGATCTGTGGTTTGCCTAGAACCGAATCGATGCAGTTGCGGTGCATCGGATATCGGAAACTTCGGCGGCCTTCTGCCCTCTCAGTTCCTCAATCCTCTATGCGGCTTCGCCGCATGGTCTACATATTTTTTTGGCTCAAAATGCATTTACGTTTATTGCTCGTTTTTTGATATTTATTGATAATTTATTTTCTTGTTTATTGCACTTTTTGAATTATTTATTGCTTTTTCGATATTTTTTATTGTGAATTTTCTAATTTATTATGGAGAAATCGAATTTATTTATGGAAAATTCGAAGTTTTTTGGTGGGAAAATTGTTTTTTTTATTGCAACAATTGAATTATTCATTGCATTTTTGACGTTTTTTATTGCTCAAAAATCAATTATTTATGGAAACTTTTGATTTATTTATGCATTTTTTTGTTTGTTTATGGAAATTTTGTTATTTATTACTGCTTACACCCCTGTTTCTTCACTGGGACTTTTGGAATTATTTATGAAGAATGATCACTTTATTATGAGTCGTTTATATTTTAGCCGCCTCGGTACTGTTGGCACCGCAGGAGTTCGAATCGAACACTGAACTAAAGAACGAAGCTAAAAGCTCGCACTTATCCGATGACGTATTGGCCCTTTTCTGATTCAAATGAAGAGACGACGGCAGTCCAGTCTCTTTACGTTTAGAATTCACGAAGTTCCAGAATCTTTTAGGGTTATGTTTTAGATTACGCTCTGTACGGATGGCATGACGACGATACAATCTGATATTCAAACTGCGATACTGGCGGCTAGCGAACTGGAACGATAACTTATTCATTTCTGTGCGATGCCTACGATAGGTTCTTTTTGCTGCTTTGCAGTTCCTTCTCAGGCGGCGTAATTCAGGATTAGACCAAGGCGGCTTTTTTGGGAGACGTCGCAGTGGAACAAACAAAGTAAAAGCGTTTTGAAGGATACTCGTGAAGTTCTCAACGGCATCGTCGAGCTTCGCACATTCTGTCACAATTGACCAGTCAATCAGCGACAAGTGTCGGCGCAACCCATCGAAGTCCGTTTTTTTTTTGAAGTCGAATGCATTGGCATCAAACTCGTCAATATATTCTTCAAGCAGAGGTTCACAATTGTAGATGGTACACGAGAAGGGTTGATGGCAGACGTCGATTGGCAAGATGGGTTCTCCAACATATTCAATCGTAAAAGCATCCACCAGCTCTTTATTGACGAACAACAAATCTAACGTGTTTCCAAAGCGGTTCTTCATGTAGTTCAGTTGATGCATGTTGTTTGAACTCATTCCGTCAACCAATGCCGCGTTTGATTGCGTCAAGGATGAAGCTGCGACATCCACCGAACAAGAGTGCTCCTCGTTTCGTATCCAACGAAGCCCTGGCCGGTTGTAGTCATCAAACACTGCAACTGAGTTGTGTCCGAGAGAAGAGATTACAGATTCCATGCTGGCGATATGACGATTTGTTGTTTGTACATCCGACGCTTTATCTGGTGGGATATACACTGCTCCAATAGCAATAGAACGTTGCGCCATGGTCAAAGACACCCAAACGTTCTCAATGCTGTTTTCTCTGCTTGGGATCAAACTGTACGGAATGATGTTCTTCACAGCAAGAGTACCACCAGACCGTTTCTTGGTGCTTGTCAGCGCATTGCGATCACCACGATAAACAGCGTAGTCGTTACTGAATAACATACCCGACGGAATCACTTCGTCTAACCACGTTTCAGTCAACACGATTACATGCAAAGCGAGGCAGTCACTGAGGTATAAAAATCCTGAATCTTTGTCCTCAGCCCTCCAACATTCTGGTAGTATACCGAGATTTCAGAGCCTAGTTCGTCCTGATGGCTGATCGTTCGTGTTGCTTGCGGTGTTTCGTCATCGTCAGCTTGTGGGATACGTTGTATTTCTTCCTGCGAAAGTTGTCTAGAAACAATTGACGCATCAGAGGTCGTCGACTGAATATTTAAGTTTAACTTGCCTTGAAGTACGGGTTGTAAGACCCTTTCGCCACTCCCACACGCAGGCCCGGGACGACTGCTGAACGCTGGCTGGAATGGCGCGACTGTGGTGGGGGGCTCCAGGGCTTCCATAATGCCAACTTCGGTGCGTCCCAGTGATGATTTGATGTACGTTGACAGTTCAAGTGAAGAAGGTGGACATTGGCTGGAAACGACGAGTGGATCAGGAGCAATCGAGTAAGCAAAATCATCGTACTTGCCTGCAATACCGATTTGGAAGACCCTTTCACCACTCCCACACGCAGGGCTGGGACGACTGTTGAGCGCTGGCTGGAATAGCTCGACTGCGGTGGGGGGCTTCAGGGCTTCCATGCGGCTAACATCGGTGCGTCCCAGTGTCTGGTTGATATGCAGTAACTGATTATGCAAGGCGGTATCTTTGATGTTGACTTCGTTCAAAGTGCAATACATTAAACGGGCGTCTGGTTGACGTCCACTGGATTGATCACTGATCGGCGGTAGTTTTTTGGTTGATCCACAAACTCCCTGAATATCAACCCATCCAGCCAGGTTGAATTCAACAGAGCTTTCTCTCGCATCGACAGGTCAAGGCCAATTTTGAAAGACACGAACGACATATTCGACGTATCTCTTCCTTTTGGTACCAATCGTACGACCTCACACGGTGATGCGAGATCCATGCAGCGAGTCACAATTTTCTGTACATCATCCGGCGATATGAGAGGTTGGAAACCGGACAGATACAGCAAGAATTTGGGAGGCTTCGGAGTAGGCATGATAGAACCAATGGAGAGATCGCTAAGATCAATGGTTCTCGTACCACGGTCAGAGCTCAAAACAGTCACATCATATTGCTCGAATTCCACTCGAGGACGTTTGGCACCTAGCTTTGGCCATTTGCGATATGACGGCGTAACCAATGGATTTGTTTTGGTGCCACTCGATGAGAGCAAATCAACTTTTGAGCTCAATTTGTTAACTACATCAGCGAGCACTTGCACTTGGGATGATAAATCAACCGAAGCATCAGCACCCGCACGAACAGAGCATTGGGATTCCATTTTCTCCTGCGGATAACGTTTCACACAACGACCATTCAATTCGGCACGGCAATCATTGCAGACAAACATCGCCTTTCCTTGCGAGAGGATGTCTCGATTGGCACGATGATTGAATCCGCAGCACTGCTGGCTGATGTGAAAGTAGGCATCACAAAAGCCGCAGCGCACGGGCTCAATATCATTGATTTCAAGCTCGCATTCTTTGCACTGCTTCTTCTCCATCGCTGTGACCGTAGATTTTCGATGAATACCTATATCGGCAATTTAACAGTTTAACGATCGATTTTCGCTTTTCCAAATGCACGTACAGGATCACCGTTTCACCGGACAACGAATGTAACAGTTGAAGCAATTTAAACAATTTTACACAAACAAAAAAAACATTAAAATATCCGGAGACTAAAATGCGTTGTTGTTTTCAACGAAACACAATACAACGGTGACGGCACTTCCAAAC
The DNA here is from genome assembly GCF_035046485.1 of Aedes albopictus. Taxonomy (NCBI): domain Eukaryota; kingdom Metazoa; phylum Arthropoda; class Insecta; order Diptera; family Culicidae; genus Aedes; species Aedes albopictus. Next base: position 115,690,081 of record NC_085137.1, read on the forward strand.
TGGCAAACGGCGATGGGCGAAGAACTCAGAGAACACTTGGTCGTGGTAATACTGTTTTCTAGTCTTCTGAGATCCTGTGGTGGCTAGATTACGGCCCATGAGTCCCGATGTTCACTGATTTGAGGCAGTAAGGACTGAGGCTCCGATGCATGGTCAATGTCGGTACCATCTCTTGAATTTTCGGGAAGAAATTAGATTTTCACTGACAAGCATTGTATGGCCTCCCACGATGTGTATGTACATTGTACAATCGCCAATGCTATGCTAGAAATTAGATTTTCACTGACAAACGAGCACGTGCATCCTCAATCAATTAGCATCCTTACTTGCGATAAGGTTGAAAACGGTTACTGTAACAAAACCGAATACTTTACGAATACTTCTCCAATATCTGTCCAATGGTTAAGTGAAAAACTATTACTCCACTGCATTATTGGTAGATTCACAAAAAATGTCAACAAAAGCACGTAATTTTGTTCACAAAAAAACCGCACTCCGACACAATACCATGTAATTGCATCGAATCACACCACAGTGTGACACCAAATCAATTTTAAATAAACCAACCAGAAAATTATCGCACCGCAAACCCCGCGTGAAGGAGGATCGGAGCCCTCGTTGCTGCTGGGCGTGACGAAAATTAGCTAAATCAATTCCACGTTAACAATGGGTCAGAACAACCGGCGGCAGCGGCCACTGCGCTACTGGCCTATTCAATCGGTAATAGGTTAGCAGCAGCATGGCGATTTTTTATTTCATTTTGAACTGTGTCACTAGCAGGCAAGCATCAAAATTCGAAAATAATTCGCTTGGCAGGATTCGTGCTTTTTGTGTGGGGGTATGTGTGTCTGTATGTCTGCAAGTGTGCTAGGCGGTGGCGTATTCCCATTATAATCTGTGGTAATTGAGTTTTCCACCTGGACTAATCTCGATCGAATTGAATTTTCATTGTTTCCTCCAGCGAAGAAGAGAAAATTGCGGCATTCAGTGGGCAGTAAATGGAAATTACTGTATGAATCGACACTGCGTTGCTGAATTCTGTGACCAATTTTGGAAACAAGTCGCCACAATGCTCGATCCGTAGATCACGCTCCACCTATTCCACCCATTGTGCTCTCTGCGCTCTTAACCTTTTTGTGCCAACCCCATCAGTAGCATACACCAATTTTGCAGGGTTGTTGTTCGGCATTCTTGCAACATACCCTTCCCACCGTATCATTTCAGTTTTGGTACCTACTGGATGCTGGGCTTGCCGTCGAGTGTAGCCAGGTCATGTTTTATCATTTTCTAGCACACCGCCGAAGATCTCCCTTAGGCACGCGTCGCTTGAAAACTCCTAGTGCTGAAAAAGTCCTTCTCGAGCATGAACCACGTCTCGTGTCCGTAGAGGGCCACCAGTCTTATAAACGTTTTGTACATTATGCATTTGGTGCGGGGTGAATCTTTTCAGACTGCAGCTCTTCTGAAGCACGTTGATCAACCGCCTCTGTTCTGTTCTGGGGAACAGACACTGTTGTGTACTTCTGTTCTGCTGGAGAACAGAAGTTCAAGTTTACAGAAGCAAACACACAGTTGCCGGTCGGTACCACGGGGATTTACAGAGTTGCTGGACAGTGGCTAATGATCTCAATGAGATCTTAAATACGCGAAACTCATCCATCATCGTGCCAGCTGGTCATATCTATGAGATAAGCAGTATCGAACAAGCTGCCCACCTGCAACCTGGCCCACAGCTTTGGGATGATGCGACAAGTATGTACCAACCAGCAACCGTCGTCATCATTGAGCAGCATATTAACTTGTCCCATGGTAAGCGGGGCAATGTGCCGCCGTGGGGCTGGAAGTAATAAATGCCGTTCCTAGTGTCATCCAACCATTACGGTAATTAGTGACAGAATTTATACAACCGGTTCGGTTGTTTAGTTACCGAAAGTGGCACGAAACTGTCAGACAGGTTCATTGTTGCGAATAAATTGCCTGTTGCTGACGACGACGACGCGATGCGATGCGATGCGAAGTCCTAATTAGGGATTTTCCAGTGGATTATTATCGAAGCTATATCATAATTGAATGACAACACACGGATCTGCAGGTGAAATTTATCGATTGTTCTTTGTGTATGTATGAAGTGAGTGCCAAGCCGACGTTAATTTCCAACCAGCAAGTCAGAAATTCACATCACATTCACTGTTCCTTAGAATCCGTAGGTGTAAATTGGGAGTGATATACTCGCCTTCGGTAATCGAATGCCTAATAATGGCGAAAATGGAAGAAACTTTGCTCTGCTTCCGGCACAACTTTCGAAGAAACGTGTGCTCGGTGCCAGAATTTCATTATCCATTTCCTACGAAGCAGCATTACAGCAGAGGTGCCCAAATGGATTGAGCACAGTAGTGAGCAAGTGCTCGGCTACAGATTCTGAACCTTCCTTGCCGGATGCACATGAAGACTAAACATTGAACAAAAGTTTTTGTCGGAACTCAAAGTTTTCTTAGTTTTTTCCCTTGCATACTAAGCATTAAATGATAAACACTGTTTATTAAACAGTAATCTTGAGGTAAATGTAGGTAGCCACCATCCCAGAAACACTTTTAAAGGAATCCCACCATTTGTGAAGGTTTGCTGAGTTTTTTGATTTTCCTGTTGAGGGTAATAAGTATCTTGCATTCACAGGAACTCTTGGTGAAGAAATCTAGAACTTTTGCATGATTCCTGGAAGGAACTGCTGAAAGCTTCCCACATGGGTCTTCTGAGAGATTTCCGCAAGGAACTTTTTAAACATTTCATAAGTAATTTCTGGAGATTTGAAATAATTCCTTAAATATGTCTATAAGGAACACCAGGAGGGCTCCCAGAAAGAACTTCTGAAGGATTTTCTGAAGAAACTCTTGAAAAATTCCCAAAAGAAATTCATGAAGAACTCCCCGAAGAAACTTTTTGGAAAAAATAAGTATAAATCCTATTCCAAAAACAAATGAAAATGGAATCTAGCAAAATCTCATGAAAGTATTTAAAATCAAAATTCCATAAAAAAACACCTACTGCGCACAAATATGAAGTTCATATTTTTATGTGTGAATCATACAAAGAACTCGTGGTGAAATTGTTGGAGGAATCCCTGAATAATTTCCTGGAAAATACCAGAAAAAAATTCTTTAAAAAATCCCTGAAAGAACTTCTGATGAAATCCTATAAAAACTTTTGAAGGAATTCCAGAAAGGAATTCTGGGGAACCTCAAAGGAACTCCTGGAGGCATATCATAAAGAATTTCTGGAGGGATTACAGGTAATAATCTTTTAATTTATGGTGGAATTCCTGTAAGAATCTTCGAGGAAACTCCACATAAAATTTCATCCGAGAAGGAACTCCTGAAGAAATTCCATGAATCAGAAACTCCTTCCTCGAAAAATGCAAAGTAACCAAGGGGGATCCCAGAAGGAAATTCTTAGGAAACCATTAATTCTGCAGACGCATAGAATAATTTCATTACTTTCCCAAAAGTATCACAGAAGAAAAAATATATTAATCAGCCCAAACGATGAAAAATTGTAAATGAAAACTTTTAGAAGCGATTTGCTCTGATTAATTCAATTGTTGCATACGATGTTTGTTTTGGAAGTTTGGCTGAATTCCATTTAACAGAATTATGCTCAAAATAATTCAGAGTAACTTTTTAACATTCTAGCTACCAATATAATCATCAGTATTATTACCTTCTTTTGAACATTGACTATTATTTCTATAATAGGACAAATCGGTGAAGTACTAGATTTTGTAGTAATGAGCTGAATTTTAGTATGGTGAGAAGGTCCCTTCTCCGTTTCTGCAATGAAATGGTGCAAAAAGCGTGGGTATTATGATTCCTTGCCTAATTTGATGCTATTTGGGCAAAACTTTGAGCAACAGTGTTGTTGCTTTCTTCATTTCTTGCAACATCAACAACATAGTTATTCAAAGTTTTGCTCAAACATCATCAAATTAGGCAAGGAATCAGAATACCCACGCTTTTTGCACCATTTCATTGCAGAAACGGAGAATTGACCATCTCACCATACTAAGATTCAGCTCATTACTACAAATCTAGTACTACACCGAACGTGTCCCATTAAAGGATTAGTTGGCGTTAAGAATGTCAATATTTTACCAGAGATTTTTCTACTGTAAATCATAGGTTGTTCTTTCATGCTATACCGATGTATTTGGTCAAACGACGTTCGGTCAAATGACCCGGTAACTGCCAACCAGGGATGCCAGATGATTTTTTGAAAAATCTGTATCACTCACTTCAAAAATCTGTATCCCATACTAAATTTTGGTGAAAAATCTGTATTCCATACAAAAATAAAATAGCTCCTCCAGCCAAAAAAAAAATCTGTATTTCATATAAATCGAAGTCTGTATGTGTGCTCAAAAATCTGAATAATACAGATAAATCTGAATATATGGCATCCCTGCTGCCAACTGATAAACCTATAGTAGATGAAAAGTTGCAGAGAGCACTTTGTCACTTTATTAAAATGAGAGAACGTTTACGAGTCAGATCTACGTTTGAAGTCATAGAGTATTTAACCCTTTTAGATGTAGGTTCCAATACGCCGTGGTTTCAATTCCCAATTCAAGACCAACAATTGAAAAGGCCGCATCAACATTTTGTAAACAAAAATGTTTCTATCGACTTGAGGCCTTTTGAACTCCACCCACACACCTCACCACGCAATGTTGATGCGGCCTTTTCAATTTTTGGTCTTGAATTTAGATGTTGATCTCTAATATGTCGATCTTCGTTAAAACGGTTGTTTTACAATCCTGCGACAGACGACTTCGTTTCCTCCTAGGAGTGCTGAACTGAATCTTCGGTGGAAACCAAAAAGACTGCAGTCACTACTCATTTGTAGGTACCTTTTGCTGTATACGTTGACAACCCAAACGTGACCATCCGATTTTAGCACCGCCACAATTCGACCGAAGTTCCATCGCAAGGTTAGGAGACCTTTTCACTCCAGTAGGGCCAGTAATCCGACGTGCTCACGTACCCAGCATTATCAGAAATCCTGGAAGCTGCTCTTTATTGCCTTATAACGGTCGAGCCAGCCAACAGGATGTTTGATGTAGTTATAGGCTCTGATATAGATAACAGAGGCTCTCTGGTAAAGAAGTCAAGGTTGAAGAAGTCGATATTGGCATAACCGTCATCACTGAAAATTTTAAAACACCTAAGAGCCTGGAAAAAACCTCTAAAACTTCCTGAAACGGACTGGAATGCATTAAAACGCTTTTAGATGGTTCTGAAACCCTTCGGATAACCCAGTGAAGCTCACCTGAGAGTCTGTGAAATCTTCTAAATGCAGACATCAAATTTTTCTCTCACTCACGCGAGTAACGTTCTATCACACCGTGATATTATCCGGATGGAGCAACCTGTCATATTTTTCTTGCATTCAGTGGCGATTGAAAAGGCTCTCACTTCGGTTCTTCTACGTGATAAAAGTACGCTCTCTCTAACGTTTTCTACCGGATGACGTCTGAGCAGTGCCATGTTATCTAGATAGCCATGGAAACAAGTACATTTTATGAAAACACAGTAGCACTTAATATTAAATTATTGATCTCGTGCAATGGTGGGAGAAACGTTATAAGCCTATCTGACGTTTGATCACTTTTCTCTTTTCCGCTCCCTAGGAGGACAGGAGGATAGGTTTGTTTTCATACGGAAACGTGTCCGTATGAAAATATTGAATAAAAAATTGCTATCACTGTGGTTGGTTGAAAGTGCAGGGTGATAAGCGCCAGATAACCTTATATCACTCTAAGACGGAGTGAAAAATTTGATGCTTTGTCATTTACCCATGAGTTGTAGAAATATCGTGAGTGCTGGAGTGTGAGACTTCTATTTATCATTCAATGCAGAGAAACTTCACTATCGCAGAGGTGGATGAATCCGTGGAATTTGATTACATGAGAATCAGTTAAAATGTTTCAAAAAACAACTACTAGACGAAGAAACAACAACTTATTCGGTATGTGTTAAGTGTTACGTAATGTGTTAAAAACCAATGTAAACGTCCAATAAAATTACAGATTCCCTGAAGAAGATCCAATAAGGATCGAAACGTTGGAAATAGAAAACATATAGTTGTTTTTGATCCCCGAAAAGACTGAAACGCCACAAAAATACCCAAAAAGATGAATGCTTATTATTGTTGGTAAACAAATTGTTTCGTTGATTTTTTTTTAATTTTTTTTTCTCAAGATCGACTGTCAACATTACTTTGGTAAAAATGCACTTTTTCCTTGATATCATTTCTTGCCAGCTGAGTACTAGGCTACTGATTAAAAACCGCAGACAGTTTCTGCAAAACATACACACTAAAAACAAAAAAAAATGTGTGTCACATGATACGGAATGTTTATGTAAAACTTATGTTTTCAACCAGTACTGGAATCATTCTCAAAATGCTTCGGATGGACCCGTACCTGGTCAGTCATAGTTTTTAGTCACACCATATGTATACTTTTATATTCTGTACAAAAAAAAAAATGAAGTTACCCAAGTAACATTTTAAGTTTTGTTCGGCTCTATAAGAGATCTTCATGGCCATTTTTATAAAACTTTCAATAAAACTGATTTATAAATCAAATCCTCTTGAAACCTCTTTAAGGGCATCTTCCGGCTAAGTGGACCACTCTCGGAGAGGTTTTGCTAATCACATTAAGAGTACCAATTAAACTGTTATAAAACCTAGTTGAAAATTTTTCCATTCTTGAATAGAGGTTATGATAAATTTTGTTGTTTTTTTTTTCAACAAAATCTATGACAGATCAAGATGCAGAGAAGCTTCTTCGACGCACGTGAAGTTCAGAAGGATATATCACTCGTAAGTTGAAAGCGATCATTTCACAATATTTTAGCAGTTATTGTGTTGCTAGGCTCATTCAATTTTACCGTGAATATTGGGATTGCAGAAACATAACATTAATGCACTTCGAAAATGGTGAATATTATCAACTTGGAATAAAATAAATCATTTTTTTAATTCAGTTAAACTATCTCGAATCACAAGAAAACTCAGCTGAGAGAGTTTATTTATATGAGCATGTTATGGAAATAACGGTAAACTATCAATTCATTGCTTATTTGAGCAAAATTAACTATTTTCCATTCACGCAGCAAGTTAACTTTTATGATGACATCAATAAACCTGGCAATGTTGTAGTTTCTGCTTTTCCGCGAACAGATGTCATTACTAATCGAACGAATCACCATCTGTTGAGAGTTTCAACAGTTTTATTGTGGTACCGTCGTGCGGGGTGTCATTGGGCCAAGGTGGGGTGACATTGGGCCACTATTCTGCACACTTAGAATTAGACGGGAATGCATATCGTGTGCTAAACAACTAGAATACATGATTCTAAGATACTATACATCCACCGTTGGATTTTCTGACTTATATTGAATCCGTGGGATCGATGGACCAATGTTACCCTCTAGGCCCAATGTCACCCAGAACGACGGTAATAATGAATGTCAGAAGGCTTACATATCGGGGAGTTTTGTTTACTCTTAAAATCCGGCTGTATATCTTTGAGTATACTATAAAACATATCATCAATGGTTTTCATAAAAGTAGTCATGAAGCTGTGAGTTTTAATTATTGCTGTAATAAAACCCTAGTAAAACTCAAACAAAACCGATCAGCAATGGAATTGTTACTTGGGTAGATACGTCGCTTGATATGATTCGTATTAAATGGATATATGTCCCCACCTGACGCCCTTGGAACCGGTTTTGGGGAATCCGGAACAGGTCATTGTTATTCAAATGAACTTAAACTACTCATATACACGTATAGTTTACGATTCGGAGATAAAAAACATACTGTGATGTAAGACATATAAACAAAACATCCGGAATCGGTTATCCGATTTGGCCAACCAACATATTTTACGAAATGCCACTAGTTTCCGGATGTTGTGTCAAATTTTCATCAAAATTGGTTGAAAATTATGGAAACAAGAACCAAAAATGCATAAAAATTTGGTTGCGAAAAATACGTTGATGACGCAAAGGTTAAGGAGATACATTAGAGTGTACAAATATGGCTGCCACAATACCTCTACTCACGTTTTCAAGAGCACCAATCATAAACAATCGTAAACAAATGCGCTCGATTTGAAAAGGCTTCCTCTTTTTGCAAGTGAGCAAAGCCAAGATAACTCTTTCGTGATGAGTTAGCACAATTGTGCTGTTGAGCGGTCACAGTTTTGCATATTCATCTGTTTTGACTTTGTTTTATGTGATGCAAACTGTTTCAATAATTCGACCAACTTTCGTTTACGTTGCCTGTGAAATTTACCACACAAGGTAAAAAAAAGTGAGCAAAAACCGATTTATCTTGGTAGTCAAAGCTGAAAATAGAATGAGTAGTTCTTCGAATCAGGAAAAATAATTGATGCTTTCATGGAAAATCTAAGAGTTCTTGAGAGCCAAAGTTGAGCAATTTGTATGGAGTTTTCACTTTTCTGCGCTCCGTCCCGAAAGAGATAAACAAGTGCGGCTTGGTTCGATGCTTCGTTCGTTAGATTCAGGCCCGGATTAAGGATTGTGGGGGCCCGGGGCCCGAGCGGATGTGGAGGCCCCTCGGAGAGATGACCAAAAATATGTTTCCTTATTTTTGAACAGTACTTGAGCAATATAAAAAATAATTCTAATGTTAGCAACCAAAAAAGGTTTTTGTGGGGGCCCCTAAAATGTGGGGGCCCGGCCCCCCCCGGCCCCCCCTTAGATCTGGCCCTGGTTAGATTTGTGCCTCTAAAGTTTGTATGCAAAATTGCAATGGGATTTCTTGATGTTTCACCTTAAAACTATTCCAATTTCTACCCAAATAAAAATATGGCAAAAAATCACCGTACAGAACTTATCTGCTACATGTACTTTGGTAAAATATTTCCCATAGGTTGACAGTCACTGCCAATTGTACATCTGCCAGTTCCTAAGGAAACTGCACGCCCAGGAATCGAAAGTGCAGAGAGAAACTTCAAGAACGTGCTCGGAAAGTTGTTTGTTTTGTAGTTTAACCGACAGGCTTTCGCTTCCACAACCGGGCGATATTGGCAAATCAATCCTTTCTCTAAATAAGACAAACCCTCCTTCCGTTTTTGGGAAGCGGGGAAAGAAAACAGCTGAAGGGTTTTGGATTGAGTTTCCAACATAGGTACTGCATTGTTTCCGAATAGTGGAGTGTTTCATTGGTCGTGGTGGAAGTCGATTACAGTTTTCGTACCTCATTGCTTTAAATTGGAATTGTGTTCTCTTTGTGCGCTCTATAATGTTTTGAAAGTGAGAAAATGCTCAATCTATCCTACATAAATTGTAGTTGCATCACGTAAAGGCAAGCTCTTTATTCACTAACTGTTATTATTGACACATTCAAAAAGTACTTGATACTTTATTTGCAATAATTTACACAGAAAATTAACGCTTTCGAAGCCTGTTAATAATCCAATGGGGATTTATCTTATCGGTGGCCACAGCTATTCAACAGTGTTTTTGTCGGTTCAATAGCCAGTGGCGTAATTTATTTAAACGAGCCAAAGGATGACCGCGAGATCAATATTTGATTGGACTGTTGCAGAATCAATAACCAGTAGGATTTTCATAACATTATCATGATGTTTATGTAATTCACAGACCAGTAGATCGTTGATCCACAGAAATAAAATTGACAGATCTTTTCACTCGTCTCTGCCGCGAATGCACAAAAATGTCTCTTCAACTTGCTCGCCGAAGAAAACCACCCTAGACCGTCGTCCACTTTGAAGAAGGAGTTGTCGGTTGGCATTTGCCGACAGGAATGGCATTTTTCACTCACTTTCGGCGAATCGTCGTCAGTCGTCATCAGAGCAGAAACATGAAGTAAAGCGTTAATTAAATTCAAGCTTGCTCCGGAACAATTGTCCGACATTTTCCCGTCGTCGTCGTCGTCGACGTCGCAGCCGTCGTTAGGCCCTGAATTTTCCGGACAACTCAGACGGAAACTCAGACAGTCAGTGGAAGTGTTCAGCAGGAGAAAACTGAGTGGAAAAAGAGAAATATCCAACGGAAAGCTATTTAGAAAGTTTTGCACTTTTTGCCTTCTTTTTGGGGGAGGACTTTGGCAAGACGAGGTCGTTCAGGCAACTCTTTATGTCAAGTTTGGTCAACCCACCCGCTCGAAAGGAGGTCAAAACGTTCGAATCGAAAAGGGACGAACGACTTTGCATAAAGTGCTTATTTCGAAGGATTGGTGGTGGTGATAAAAATTTGCGATTTTCAAGCAGTGCCCGAGAATTTGCCACATGGCTGATTGCAAATTGGGTTAGGTTAGTGTTTGGAAAATAAACAGCAATTGAATCCGATATGCACTGCAGCGACTTGCTGGTGGTTTCCTTCTACTGTCTGGTGTTACAGCATAGCTAGGATCGAACCTGTGGTAGTACCGTCGTGCGGGGCTTCTTTATACACTTTTTCATGGTTTTTCATCTTTATGACAATATAACTCTCAGAGTAGTGAATGGATGTCCACAATTTTTACACATAATAATCGTAAGTATGTATGTAAGATGTACGCAAAATTTGAACTAAATCCATCGATAAACAAAAAAGTTGTCCATACACCAATCGGACACATCTCATATAGAACCGGATGGAGGCACCTTTGGACATTTATAACTGCAGTTTAAATTCCAGGTTTATTTAAAATACTACTTTGTACCAATATTGTAGTATACTATATCATACATGATTTCAATGAATATATGCGTTTTAGATTATTCTGTGCTACCTTTGGTATTAAGAGCAGCAAGATATTGTAATATAGACAGGACAGGACCATCAATTCTTTATTTAGTTGAAACGGTCATTTATAATGTATAACGATACAAATATTCGATTGTATATGCTACGTTGATACTTCTTGAACGAATTGATCAACCCTTTGAAATTTATGAACTGCAGGAACAATGCTTACAGAGCAAATGTTCTGATACGTTATGTATATTTTTTATGATTTCACGGGCCCATATAGCCGAGGCGGTAAATGCACGGGTATTCAGCATGACCATGCTGAGGGTGACGGGTTCGATTCCCGGTCGGTCCAGGATCTTTTCGTAAAGGAAATTTCCTTGACTTCCTTGGGCATAGAGTATCTTCGTGCCTGCCACACGATATACACATGCAAAATGCTCATTGGCAGAGGAAGCTCTCAGTTAATAACTGTGGAAGTGCTCATAGCTGAGAAGCAGGCTTTGTCCCAATGAGGACGTTACGCCAAGAAGAAGAAGAAGAAGATTTTTTTTTAATGATTCATTCGATGCGCTCACTGCGCTCTACGGCTTCTTGTGCTAACCGGATCCGTGGCGAACACCCACTATGTAGGGTTGCTGTCCGGCATTCTTGCCTCAAATCCTGCTCACCGTATCCTTCCGGCTTTGGCCATATTATGGATGCTGGGTTCGCCGTAGCGTGCACTACCGTTCTACGCCCAATTGTCTCATGTTATATGGGAATCCCATATAACATGGGACGATTATGCGTAGAACGGCAGTGCAGCGAGCTCGTGCTTCATCCTTCGCCGCCGGACCGGATTTCGTGAACACCGTACCCCGGCTGTTGAGCCCGGCTGTTGAGATTATAGTGAACTGATAGTTCACCCGACACCCTTACACAGTTTTGCACACCATCCATTGCTTTGAAGAGTCTGGTCAGCTTCCCAGAAAAGCCGTTTTCGTTCATGATTGTTCATAGCTCTGTGCGGAAGTTACTGTCGTATTCCACCTAGAAGTTGATGAACGGGGGTCCAGGTATTCACGGCATTCACGGTGCTCACGGCATCCTGGAGGATTTTCTCTACGGTGCGAGGAAAAGCTGGGTCCGTTGTCGACCGGATCTCAATGAAGCTGGTTCGGTAACTTCCCACGGTCTCATTCGTTTTTATGTGAGCCGTCTGTCAAGGTAGGTGATCTGGGATAGCACTTTGTAAGTGTCATCGCTCTGACTGCCGTTCTACGCATAGATGTCCCATGTTGAAAAACTTAAAACTGAGAAAAACGCGATTCACGTTTTAAAACGTTTTCGCTATCTTTCGACAAAGTGGAGCAACGAATTGAATTTGATTTTTCATGGTATAGTGAGTAATTACTTATACAGTAAGGACCCGATTTTGTCAGCCCCATTCTGTGACAAACTTTTTGCTCTCATTATTTTTCGGACAAACTTTAACCAATTATTTAATGATTATCATCAAAGTACAGCTGAAATGAAAAACATAGAGGGATAAAAAGTTGGAAAAACTATTTAGGTTTTTAAGGAGAACAAAAAATGTGTTCTGAAAAAGGGTTGGCAAAATCGGGTCACTTATGTATTTTCATACGTATGTTATTTTGAACCAAAAATGTATACACATACAGTTTTTTTTTTTACTGAATAATATTAAGTGATAATATTGTGCCTCGAAATGCGGTTCTGTCTGCAAAATTTCTACCCATAGTAGTCCCATAAAAATAACTCGTCTTTTTTTTCGCTTGATGTGGCCTTCTATACACGTTTAGTTCTAAATTGTTTAAATAACATTAAATTCCTACCATCTCTTTAAACATTATAAGAGTTTCATGCATAAGGCTCAAATGTCTTGAAGCACAACAGAACCAAAAGACCGCATAAGAGTGGCTTTACACTTTTACACATTCTTCATAATCGGTTGAGCGATTGAGTAAGAGCGTCATCGAATTGGTAAGTGATGGCAAAGTAAGGCAAAGAGATGATCTTAGAGATAAGAGAATATGTGAGCTAGTGAGTAAGTGTGTGTGTGAAGTGAGTAAATGAGTTAGTGAGTCAAAGAGCAGGACAGTGAGGAAATGATTCGGTGGGTTAATGAGTATGTGAAATCTGTCCATGGGAGTAAGTGTATTAGTGAGTGAATTAGTGAGTTTTTTTTTAATTCCTGTTCGGGTTTGTTACTGCGACCAGTTTTTAGATCTATTGAGACATTACCCGTATCCTTAGTGTAGTGCATGTCGCATTACTCAATTGCCATTGAGGGGCAATAAAGTATCGATTTTGGTACAGTTTTTGTTTTGTTTTCTTAGAAAACAGAACAAGAGTACTGATATTGGCCATGCATCGGAAACCTAGCATCACCCTTGTTTTACTGCAAAATTCTCCCCAGAAGGAACCGGGTTTTAACATTAGCAGCAATATCATTTCAATATTGGAACATGTGTTCAGTAATAAGGATTCTAGTATGTTCCTTGCGTACTAGCACTTTCCAGTCTTCGAAGAGTTAGTACATACATGGATCCCTAACCTAATTTGATTTCCTTTGCATTGACTTTAGCCTCAGATGGTGAGGTTTTTAACTATATGCAAAGTAAAGCTGGTAAACTCAGTTTTATTCAAAAAGTGGAAGTCACCAAAACACCAGTAGTAAGTACTAAATACTCTAATTCCTTGAATTACCAGAACACATATTGGAAAATTGAAAACTAGGACAACACTAGATTTCGGTTTGGTAGATCTAACACCGCAACGCAACCCAAAAAGGCGATCTACCCACGCTACGGGCTCCGTTAAAGATCGAGCATATTTTAAACCCCCTCAACCATTCATCCCTCAGCACGGGTCGCCTGACACCTTGGATTGGGGTTACCTGTTTGGTGGACTTTTACCCCCGGAACAGATGGGCCGTAGTGCTATTCTAAGCCGGCAGCTACACGGGCAGAATTAGTGAGTTAGTCAGTAAGTGAGTAATTCAGTGAGTTAATAAGTGAGTTTGTAAATGAGGGAGATAGTGAGTGAGTGAATTAATAAGTTGATTAGTGATTAAGTTAATGAGTGATTGAATAAATGAGTACATGAATGATTGAGTTATTCAGCTGGTAAATGAGTGAGGAAGTGAGTCAGTGGAATACTTCAGCAAATAATAGTGAGTTGATGGATAAGTTTGTGAGATAGTGAGTTAAACAATTAGTGAGTAAGAAATTAGACAATTTAGTGGAGTGGTAAACCAAGCAAGTGAGTGATTTAGTGAACAGGGTAGTGAATTCATAAGCATATGACCAGTGCTGAAAAATTCATTTCGTCATATCGAAATTCAATCACCTACAGTTCATTTTAAAAGCTGAATCTGAGAATATGGTATATGAAAAACTTGTGCGGCTAGACCAGTTCTGCAAGAAAGTCAAGGAAAAATCGATATTTTTTGAATATTTAAGGTAAATGTCACGGACTACCTTCGAAAAATGCCAATGATATTCACGGTGAATATCATTTGGCATTTTTCAAAGATAGTCCGCGACATTTACCTTAAATATAGCAAAAAATTGCGGTTTTCCCGTGACTTTCTTGCAGAATTGGTCCAGCCGCACAAGTTTTTCATATGCCATATTCACAGGCAGGGATGGGAACACTCACTTGCGAAGAGTTACACTCACTTGCTGTTTTCTCAGCACAGAAGCGTGCAATCAAGAAACGATGTATGGGCGACTTTAGGCTTGTGGTTTTGTCTAAAAGTTTGCTGAATAGAGTAAGGGTGGCAAACCCATACCAAAGTCGTGACAGACCTGTGAAAGCGACTCTCCACAAGGTGAGTGTAATTTACATTCACCTCGTGGGGAGTTACCTTCGCAGCTCCCTGACGCCTTCGATATGCGTGTGCGACCCATACTTTATTCGGCAAACTTTTAGACAAAACCAAAAGGCAAAAGTTGTCCATACATAGTTTCATGATTGCACGCTTCTGAGCTGAGAAAACAGAAAGTGAGTGTAACTCTTCGCAAGTGAGTGTTCCCATCCCTGTCACAGGTTCAGCTTCTAAAATGAGCTGTAGGTGATTGAATTTAGATATGACAAAATGAAATTTTCAGCACTGCATATGACTGAGTGAACGAATGAGATAGTGAGTGAGTGAACTAGTGAATGATTGAGTGATTATGTGAGTAAGTGAGTGAATTAGTGGGCAAGCGAGTAAGTAAGCGAATCTTTTAATGAGTAAGATTGCTAGTTAGTAAGCCTTACTTACCTTACCGATCAGGCTAAGGCCTTAGTGGCTTCTGCTGTAAATAGTAGCCGTCTCCATTCTACTCGGTCATAGTTTTGTGTCTCCAGTTCCGCACTCTGCGAAGGGTCTGCAGATCCGAGAACCATTTTAGTCGGATTGCTATCCGACATCCTGATGACGTGACCCGCCCACCGTAGCCTCCCGATTTTCGCGGTGTGGACAATGGTTGGTTCTCTCAGCAGCTGATGCAGCTCGTAGTTCGTTCAACTTCTCCAAGCCCCGTCTTCCATCTGCACTCCGCCGTAGATAGTACGCAACACCTTCCGTTCGAAAACTCCAAGGGCGAGTTGGCCCTCTGCACGTAGGGTCCATGTTTCGTGCCCATAGAGGACTACCGGTCTAATCAGCGTTTTATAGATAGTTAACTTCGTGTTACGGCGAACTTTATTCGATCGTAGAGTTCCTGCCACAGTGCGCTTCTGAATCTTCGTGAAAATCGTTCCACTCGTGTTAGTCCCCGCTCTCCTAATTACACCCTCTAAAGCAATGTTGAACAGCAAGCAAGTAAGTAAGTAAGTGAGTGATTTTGTAAACTAGTGAGCATTGTAATGGGTAAGCGAGTTAGTAAGTGAATGACGTAACGAGTTGAAATATTGATTAGTGATTGAGTTGATAAGTTAGTGAGCAGATGAGCAAGTGAATGGGCGAGCTAGTGGGTTGGTGAAGTAAAGACTGAGTGAGATTGTTAGTGAACGAATGTGTGAGTAAACGAGTGAGTTAGTAATTGATGTACTGGGTTAATAATTTATTGAATGACTGAGTTTTAAAGGAGTGTACGTTAAGCGAATGAGTTAGTGAGTGAGTGAATGCGTAAGTAAATAAGTGAGTTAGTGAATGAATTAGTGAGTAAGCGTGTATGTGCGTGAATGATAATGATGGTGACGAATGAACTCTGGATGGGTACGTTTGATCCCTGGCTTTGATGTTGTAGTCACTGGGATTGAGTAGTAGGCTGTCGTTGTGTTACCCATTGTTTCGTTTCATAACGTTTCATAGCGCACTTGCCAGGGCACTTGCTCGCCTATCCACTCACTCTCAAGCAGACTTTACATTCACTCATTATTTATTCATTTATTCTTTCACTCACTTTATTTATTCATTTATTTATTTATTCATTTACTCATTATGTCACTTTTGTCTGATTAACTAACTCATCAGCTTACTCACCAACTCACTAACACACTCAGTCAAAAACTCATGCACCAACTCACTTACTCAACCTGTTCACACACACTTTTCCTTGATTGATCAAAAAACGATCAACTCTGAATATACATGTCGATGGTTGCTCCTCCGCTATTGATCTGAACTGGTACCAATTGCACTGAGATCCAACTGATTTAAGGAAACTCTTTTTCTCAAAGTGCAATTTTAGCAGCTTACTTATTTTTGATCTATAACGGCGCCGGCTGACCCAAGCAACCAAAAGTTCGGATTCCACTTGAAGAACGAACTCAGAAGTTCAAATTTGGTTCAATTTCGGTTTCGTTGAACTTGATTCTCCAAAAAGTTACTCATGTATTGTTTATGAACTTGGAAGTACATATACAAGCTTTTGACTTCTCTTCAAAGCGACATTGAAGTCGAAAAAAGGTTCAGAAAAAAACTTACTTTGAACTTTAGAGCAGAGTTCAATCAAGTTTTAACCGAACTCATGTTGAACGTTTGCGTGCCACTAAAGTTTAAATACAGTTCAAATGGACACATACAAACAACTTGAAATGTTCCGTTCCGAACTTGTTTTGAACTTGTTTTGAACTTACTACTCAAAGTTCTGATAAATATTAACCGTACCAAAAGTGAACTTCACATGAACTTCAGAGACAGCGGAGCTCGGGAGAAGTTCACATTCAATTAAATCACTCGGCAGTCGAGCTCAGCAGCCACAGCTTGTGTTAATTTCACAAGTACACTTTGTTTCACTATTTTATTACAACGTACTTACTTGAAATCCACGCAAAGAATCTGCATTGTGTGGCTCAAAGGCTGCCCTCTTAGCGAGCAACTGCTCCACCCAGTGTTCCGCCGGAGTTTTTTTCGGCTACGGCGAAAGTCTTCCAGTTTTGCCTGATGTTTTCCATCCCGTCTCACTTGTCGCGCCAGCGCACAGGGAATCGACGCGATCGTAGTCACTGAAAACTTATAATCTTTTCAAAATTACCGACACTGGCACTAATTTATTGCTTTGCACTTGCCTAAACTGCGGACCAAAACAAACTGAAAATATCAAACTGTGTAAGTTCACAAAAAGTTCCACGTAAACTTCTTCCGAACTTTCGGCTTCAAAAAGTTTGTCTCGCAGAGTATCTCAAGTTCAGAGAAAGTTCACACGTGAACCTGATTGAGCACTAATAAATGATATCAGCACATTGAGTAAAATCCCTCAGTGCTTAACAATCCAAACATGGAGTAGTGGTAAGGCGTCGGCTTTCAACGAGGAGAACACGAGTTCAAGTCTCAGTAAGTAAAAAAACATCAAAAATGTATTTCAAGATATTAGTCAATAAGGATTCCACGTATGCTAATATCTCTCAATCAAAAATTACTTTTGAGGACTAAGCGCCTTTTTTCATTTTACGGAAGCTTATTTTTAAGCTGAATAGGAATGCTATTCAGTGGCACAAGTGTACTTTTTGTGAACTGAAATTCGGTTAACTACTTAAAAAGTGAGCTGTATAGAACGCTATTCATCTTCCTTCGAATAGCTGATTAAGCCCAAACATGCTGTTTTATCCGAACTTTTGGTTGCTTGGGGAGTCCTTATGGTCAAGCTGGGAAGGGTAAGGAATGTTAGAGTGTGCTGTTTGTTGCTACTAGAGACCGAGAGCACTCTGTATCCCCACAACCCACACGGGCTGCGGTATTTGTTAGACGGAAAGGATGAGATATTTGGGAGTCACCGTTAGGTTGTCGATGCGATCCATGGATTGAGGATATTTATAGCGTTCCTGAAGTGATAGATTTTGTGGTGAATACTATCAAGGTCAAGCGGCACAGTTCGCTTTGGTTGCATAACTTGTAGGCGTTATATACACTGTGCTGTGGAAGTTGGAAAGAAGTGAAACGATTCAATTTCAATTCGTTTCTGGTTCTAGCGATGGCTATAAACATATGAATATACATGAGATGTATATGTAGAGAAGAGAGAGATAGAAAAGTACACAGAAAGATACAAAGTAGGAGGGAAAGGGACGGGCCAGGGATTGAACCCATGACCTTCTGCATACGAATCAGAAGCAACAGCCACTAGACCATCAAGCCCGTCTTGTTCACACTCACTTTTCCTTAAACTTATTTACTCTATATGATTATGATCTATATATCTATATGATTATATGATGATGTCCAATAGCTCAGCGGTGTACGCCAGTAAGCGCAAGCTTCTGGCTAGTGTTGCCACGTCCATACTTAGGTATGGCGGCCCGGCGTGGGGTACCGCGCTAAGTACTGAATGCTACCGACGGAAGCTGGAAAGTACTTACAGGCTTATGTGTCTGAGGGTTGCAAGCGCGTACCGTACCGTGTCACACGACGCTCTCTGTGTCATTACTGGTATGGTGCCTATCAGCATTCTTATCAGCGAGGACATGGAGTGCTTCGAAATGCGCGGCACAAGAGGCATACGCAAGACTGTCAGGATGGCCTCTATGGTCAAATGGCAGCGCGCGTGGGACAGTTCCACCAAAGGAAGGTGGACCCATAGGTTGATACCGAGGGTAGATAGTTGGATTAATAGGCGCCATGGGGAAGTTTCATTCCACCTGACACAGGTCCTTACAGGTCATGGTTGCTTCCGACAGTATCTACACCGTTTCGGGCATGCGGATTCTCCCGAATGCCCAGTGTGCAATGGTTTAGAGGAAACGGCGGAACACGTTTTGTTCGTGTGCCCGCGTTTTCGCACAATGCGTGACCGCATGCTTGCCACATGCGGGGAGGACACAACTCCGGACAACTTGGTCCAGAGAATGTGTAGGGATGAGATTAGCTGGAATGCCGTTTCAACGGCTATCACCCATATCGTCTGGGAGCTACAGAGGAGGTGGCGCGTGGACTCGGAGAATGGCTAGTCCAGATGCAATACAAGAGGTGGTCCAGGGGTTCGAAGTCGGCTTCGTAGGTCATACCGGTGCCCTGCGGTCGAGATCGACCCTTACAGCGATTAAGTGGCCGCGGAGAGGAAGTCCCGGTAGCGGTGCTGTCGTGGCGTCGGTCTACTGGGTTGGATCTGAGCCCGCGGTTGGAAAGGGGTCCCCGGCAAGGGTCGGGGTAGGTGAGATCCTGCTGTCTGCAACCTACGGGTGCATCTGATAGGGCCTGAAGGGTAGTGATACCCTTCCTTACGGGCAGGTCAGATCGGGTTGCACGTGGGCATCAGTTCTTGATGTCCGCTCAGCAGTAGGGCGCGGGCGGGGTTGACCCTGCCCGCCTTCCGAGGACAAAGGGAGTGGCGAGGACCACTCGGGAAACTGGCTAAGCGCCAGCATGCTATCGTGATGGACTCTCCAGAGCGAGTCATCGATGTTCGTTGCTGCTAGGCTACGGCAGCTAACCTTGAGGGTGCGATATGCACTAGCCCCTCTCTGAAGCAATGCCTTCTTGGTGGTTCCGGAGAGACGTAGGGTTTGGCGACCATAGGAATGTGTTTTAGTGGGTCGAGGAGAGAGTAGTCCTGGCTTCTACCGGCATTGTAGAAGACGGCCTTAACCCCACACTACCCTAACCTTCCTGTTAGGGTGTCTGATGAGCAGATTTATCCCCCTATGGTTTAGAAGGAAAAAAAAAAACTTATTTACTCATCAACTTTACCGCTAACTTGCAACTTACATATCACACTCATCAATTCACATGCTTTTCAACTTGCACACTTACTCATCAACCTTTTTACTTACAAAATTTTCACTCATTCTTTAATCCGAGTTAGATGTTGGGGTCAATATGACCCAGGCAGGCACGCTGAACACTACGCTACCACGGTGCGAAGAACCTAACATCTGAGGAGGGTTTTTGCAGTCATTTGGTTGTTCACTCATTAAGTAATTCACTCACCACAGACTCATCATTACCTCATTGAGTTCTTAAATTACTGATTCACCAACTCTTATTCACCAATATTCTCTCCAACTCACACATATTTCAACTCACTTACTCATCAACTTAATAACTCACTCCACTCATAGAACTAAATCATTCACCAACTCACCAACTTGTTCATCAACTAGCTCTCTCAAGAGCTGGATTTTATCAAAAGGTCTCTGTGCTTATACTCACTCGCCAACTCACAGTATTCTTGAAAATTGAACAACAAAGAATAAACAACTTTCGAAAAAGCTTTAAACCAAAATGAACCGTCGAGGGCACTTTTTTATACAAAACTTGGGCTTGTTTATTCGATTGAAAAGTAGGTAATTTTTACTACACGCCTTTTAACTGCGTTCTCGCGTTGTGTTAGGATCACGTAACGATAACGAAAGAGACGGGCCAAGGGCTGAAAGTATCTATAATAAAGATAACTCAATCAATCAACGATAACGTCTATACAACCAAAACTTGCACTACCGGAACTCTTCTACGATATGCGTGTTGTCCTGACGATCAATCAAAACGTGGTCGATTTACGTTTCCGTCTGCTCTGGTGATCTCCAGGTGTGGCGTCTAATGGAGACTGTGATGGAACAAGGTGCTACGTATGGCCATGTTTTTGGAGGCGGTGAAACCGATGAGTGGTAGGCCATTTTCGTTCGACTGCTGGTGGGCGCTGAGCTTTCCAATCGTTGATCTTAGTCTGTGATGATCTTGACGTCGTGGCTTAAGCAGCATGCGTACTCGCATTTGAGGAGTGTAGTCTCCGCACATTGATTATGCTGAAGAAATGGGCCTTGGTCGTCAACTTGCACATTCTTTCGTCGATTGATCACCAACCGATAACGCGCCTTTGCATATCGTCCAACACGATGGAAGCTGTTCTCAGTTTGCGCATGTTGCCGCAGCTCTGCTAGATGGTATGAATACCTCTAAAAATGTGTGCCTTGGATCAGAATCCACCAACACACCTCCTGCAGCGCTACGATGCCGAACATGCAGTGCTTCAGTAGATCGGTGAGTATGCAGGTGCTTCCAATGAAGTTGACAAATCAGCAGTTCCACGTACCGAGTTTCCAATCGAAAATCTTTTTTGTTCGCTGGGGTTGTTGCCGTTGGTCTCGGTTCATATTATTCTGTTGCTGATTCTCCGTTACAATTTTTTTTATAGCTGGATCACAGGGCCGGAAACCAATCCCCTACTTTCCGGAGGAAAACAGTGCACAGTTCAGCTTAAAATTGCTGGAGGTTATCGACTAAATGTGGTATTCTTTGGAAACAGTAATACCAATATAATCGTTTGAGTTTCCAAGAGTGACCAAGCCGAAGCCAGGCTCTCAAAACTATTTTGACACTTTCCACAGATATTAAACTTATCGGATATTCCAGATAGTAGGGATAGCAGTATTTTGACAAGTACCAACGTTATTAGCACAAACACAAACTGATTTTGGCACGTACCATCCAAAAGTGCGCCTTCCAGCAAGAATCATATATAATCATAATTCCATCAACTGTTCTACTCTGCGCCAGACACTTCGCAATCATTCATCACTGATCGGAGTACAGGGGACTGTTATGGTATTCTTGTTTTCTTACCCAGCATTAAAATGATGCTGCTGTGTTAAAAGATAGGTTGTCAGCTTGAGCCGTACGCTTGAGCCGCAGTTATGTTGGCTACGAAAACATTGCATTGGTGGGATAGGGATGCCACTTCCTTGTCGGAGTATGTCACACGAGAGAAGTGATGCACAAAATGTCCGGACATCTGCCAAGACCATGTACATACGTATAACTCTCATTACGCCTCTAGCAGCCAACGATCAGGACGCAGTTTGATCTCGATTTAGGACACTCATGTTCGGGACGACTCTGGCACCCATCAAAGTATGAAATTCACCGGATGGCTGCGTTTCCATCCACTAATGGTATGTCTATTAGTACGTGGGTACGACCGCACCGCAGCACCTGAAATGAAATTTGATTGGCCAGATGGTTTGATTAATAGTTCTCTCGTTCTGACGGCTGCTGACCGAGTAAATCGGTGCGTGCTTCGTTGCTCCTGTTTGTCGGTTATTGGCTTCAAGATGTGCTCTATTTAGACACGACGAGGGTATTACTAGTTGAGGTGAGTGGTCGAAAACCATCGTTGTCTAATTATTTAAGTAGTTTCAATATTGAGCAAATTTACTCGGTTTGAACGCAGTTCTGACGATGACCCCAGCGTACAAGACCAATCGAACTCCATCAAGATCGTTCTCGAGAAAGGAAACTGGAACCGGCAACGGCGTCCATTTCACATTACTCTTGTTGGTGCCATTCGTGTGGCATCCCATAACTCATCCCGACGATAATTTAATGCCCCGGCAGCAAACGGGCGTACAAATGGTTGTATTCAATTTTCAACTCCCTGCTTCAACTAGCTTAATGGCTCGGCTGCTCCAGTCTTGCACCAGAACTGCATGGTGAAGCAATAATTTTCAACTTTCACCACAGTTCAAGACGACGATGGCCGTTGTTCGAGATGGTTGCTTTCCGGCTGCAGTTCCCTGAACTCCAGATGCCCGCACGCAACAACAATAGAGTAGAGAGCATCCTGCGAAAGCAGAACCAGCGGAAGTGAGCGGCGGCAAAGGCACCACGGCGCGGAAGCCCAAATATGAAACGGGCGGGTTGCTGGCTGGTGCTTATGATAGTTTCAAGTGGCGTGGCGTCGCAATTGAGAAATGATTCCGCTTGTTGGTGCTTCGGTAAATGAGCAGAACAACAATTGGCTGAGCAAGACAAATATTGCTCATTTTAATTAGTTGGTAGCACATACCGAATCAATTTTAGCCGCAGGTATATGGTGGAGTGGAGTTGTGTTCCTTGGAATATTGTGTGGAGAACCAACCATGTAGTTAAATTTTGCCGAATGTGTTTGGGAAAGCATTTTCGTCTACCCCTACATGTTTTCTCGATATATGTTGGACAATGGTCATTGAATACTTTCATTGCTGCACAGTATTTACGCAGTGCGTTGAATGCAAGTCATTGTGACAGTTTAAAATCGGCCTTTCAATAGTATCTGCTGAGATTTTGATAATTCTTAGAATGTGTTGTCCGAATAGGACTAAAGTGTATTTTATGCAATTCAGTATCATAATTTATATTTTATGTCACTCATTTTGGTATCGAAATGATCATTTTCAAGAACTGATTCATTATGCAACTGAAATGAGTTGCATAATGAAAAAAAGTTGTATAATGTTCATAATGCAACTTATTTGAGTTGCATTATGAACATTATGCAACTCAAAGGAAATCGTTATGGCTTGCCTGAAAAATAAAACTACTTTTTGCAAATTCAAGATAAAACTGAATCAACAATATTTCTCCATGATACACGGTTCGTGGCTGCCGTTCTCCATCCCCGGTCACGCCTGATGCTCGCCAAGTCACGCTCTCTGCGCTCCACACCTTCTTGTGCCAACCGGATCTGTCGCAAACACCAACTTTGCAGGATTGTTGTCCGGCATTCTTGCAATATGCCCTGCCCATCGTATCCTTCCGGCTTTGGCCACCTTCTGGATGCTGGGTTCACCGTGAAGTGCAGCGAGCTCGTGGTTCATCCTTCTCCGCCACACACTGTTCTCCTGCACACCGCCAAAGATCGTTTTTAGCATGCGTCGCTCGAAAACTCCGAGTACTTACAGGTCCTCCTCGAGCATGGTCCATGTCTCGTGTCCGTAGAGGACCACCGGTTTTATTAGCGTTTTGTACATGGTGCATTTGGTGCGGGGGTGAATCTTTTTAGACCGCTTCTTCTGGAACCCATAGTAGGCCCGACTTCCACTGATGATGCGCCTTCGAATTTTACGACTCACGTTGTTTTAAGCCACCACTAAGGATCCGAGGTAGACGAATTTCTCCACCACTTCAAACGAATCCCCGTCTATCGTAACATTACTACCCAGACGGATCCGGTCGTGTTCGGTTCCGCCTACAAGCATGTACTTTGGTATTGAGGCATTCACCACCAGTCCGACCTTTGCTGCTTCGCGTTTCAGGCGGGTGTACAGCTTTGCCACCGTTCCAAATGTTTTGGTGATAATTTCCATGTCGTCTGCGAAGCACACAAATTGACCGGATTTTGTGAAAATCGTTCCCCGACTGTTGAACCCGGCTCGTCGCATCACATTCTCCAGAGCAATGTTGAAGAGTAGGCATGAGAGTCCATCACCTTGTCGCAGTCCCCGGCGAGATTCGAATGAACTGGAGAGTTCACCCGAAACCCTTTACGCAGTTTTGCATATCGTCCATCGTTGCTTTAATTAGTCTAGACAGCTTCCCAGGAAAGCCGTTTTCGTCCATGATTTTCCATAGCTCTACGCGGTCGATGCTGTCGTATGCCGCTTTGAAGTCGATGAACGGTGATGCGTTGGTACCTGCTATTAACGGCATTTCTGGAGGATTTGCCGCACGGTGAAGATCTGGTCCATTGTCGACCGGCCGTCGATCAAGCCGGCTTGATAACTTCCCACGAACTCATTCATTTTAGGTGACAGACGACGGAAGATGATCTGGGATAGCACTTTGTAGGCAGCATTCAAAATAATGATCGCTCTGAAGTTTCCACATTTCAAATCGTCGCCTTTCTTGTGAGTGGGGCAGATTACCCCTTCCTTCCACTCCCCCGGTAGCTGTTCGGTTTTCCAGATCCTGACTATCAGCCGATGCAGGCAGGTGGCCAAATTTCCTGGGCCCATTTTTAAGAGTTCAGCTGCGATACCATCCTTACCTGCTGTTTTGTTAGTTTTGAGCTGATGAGTGGCATCCTCAGCTTCCCTCAGCGTGGGAGTTGGTTCATTTCCGTTCTCCGCTTTGTCGGCTTTTCGGGCCCGTATGAAGTTGATCACCAATATTAACTTCTTTTCCCGATCAGCCTAGATAGCTGTGTAGTGTCGGTAGCGGTTAGTTCAACTGGCTAAGAATAGCACTACGGACCGCCTGTTCCAGTGGTAGGAATCCACTAATCAGGTGACCCCTAATTCATGGTGTTATGCGGCTTTTCGCTTACCGTGCCTAGGAATGAATGGTTAGGGGGGTCTTATAAAAACCTAATCGCAAACGGAGCCTGTGGAGTACCAGGGCACCCTCCACAGTATTTGCCCTTACTGTGCTAACCGGAGCAATAGCGCGGTGGACCTTGTGTTTCTCCGAGACAATCAGCTGCCCTTCTTCAATCTCATACTTGAGGCTGAATAAGGGCGGGATTATGAAGATGTTATTTATTAGTTTAGATTTTCACCTATATGGTTTCGCATTATGCGTTTTACACAGTGTATTCTGTGAATCCTCGCCTTTGGCGCACTCAAATCGATACCGATCTGGCTTTATTGTTGCTGTTCTTTTTTGTGCTGTGATTGTTAAGAGTTTAATCTTGCCTAGTTTGGGTAGTGGCTACGGTTAGGATAGCTCAGATCAATCTTCAGCACAAAAGAACAGCAACGATCAATCTTTGTAGACTTATGCAAAATGGTACAGCCCAAGTGGCGTTAGTCCAAGAACCTTACTTTCGTAAGGGGAATTTCTATTTAGGAAACCTTGTGAATCCGGTGTTTGCTACTTTCAGTAAAAATGAGATGGCAAACTCACGTGTCATGCCTCGAGCATGTGTGCTTGTCAACAACGCAATCGTTGCTACACTCATCTCTGAACTAACTACCAGAGATGTATGTGCTATCACAATAGATGTATCTGTTGGAAACCTCAACAGGAAATACGTTTATTGTTCGGTTTATTTACCGCATGATGAACCATCCCCTACGGATGCTTTCAAGCAAGTCATTGCATACTGCACTTCAAAAGGCCTTCCGCTAATTGTTGGTAGTGATGCTAATGCTCACCATATAATCTGGGGCAGCTCAGACATCAATTTGAGAGGCTCCAGTTTGATGGAATACTTAAGTAGTACAGATCTTGGATTACTTAACATAGGCAACCGCCCAACCTTCATGGTATCTGGTAGAGAGGAAGTGTTAGACATAACGCTTTGCTCTAGCAGAATTAGTCATGAGCTGACCAATTGGCATGTGTCAGATGAAGAATCTTTATCTGACCATCGTTACATCTTGTTTGAACATGTGAATGTTACTTCGCAAACTTTGCGTTTCAGGAATCCCCGGTCAACCAACTGGGATCTCTTTACCGATTTGGTTGCAGCCAAATTTCATGGATACTCACCATCCATTGACACTCCAAGTGATTTAGATGATGCCGTTGATACTACAACGGCCTTCATCATGGAAGCTTTTGAAGAAGCCTGCCCTCTGCGGTCTGTGAAGACCACAAGAGGAACCCCTTGGTGGAACTCCGATCTGGCGAAGCTCAGGAAACAATGTAGAAAGAGTTGGAACAGACGACGTTCGGCTGGATCGGAGGCTTTCAGGTCGGCTCGCAAGGCCTACCAGAAAGCTCTTCGGTCTGCTGAACGATCCGGCTGGAAAAACCTTTGTACAAATGTTTCCAGTCTGAGTGAAGCCAGTCGATTGAACAAAATCCTTGCAAAATCTAAGGATTTTCAAGTGAACGAACTTCGTTTGCCAAATGGTGATTTCACTTCCTCTGATGAGGAAGTTTTAGAATGTTTATTCAGTACACACTTCCCCGGATGTGTGGATATTACATCTTCGGATGAACCTGATGTCTTTTCTTGTAGTTATGATTCTTTAGCTTCGGCTCGGAGTATCATAACTTTAGAATCGATTGAATGGGCACTTAATAGCTTTGCACCTTTCAAATCTCCTGGGGCAGATGGGATTTATCCTATTTTGCTTCAGAAGGGATTTGATCATTTCAAACATGTTTTGAAACAACTACTTGTTTGCAGTTTTGCTACAGGGTATATTCCCAAATCCTGGCGGGATATTACTGTGAAGTTTATTCCGAAAGTGGGTCGCGCGTCGTATGAAGAAGCAAAGAGCTTCAGACCTATCAGTTTGACCTCTTTTCTTCTGAAATGCTTAGAACGCATAGTCGATCATCACATCCGTGATGTTCATCTGGCCAATGTGCCTCTTCATGTGAACCAACATGCTTACCAATCTGGAAAGTCCACTGTGACTCTTTTACACAAGGTTGTTTACGATATCGAGAAGGCATTCGCTCAAAAGCAATCCTGCTTGGGTGTTTTCTTAGATATCGAGGGTGCCTTTGACAACGTGCCTTTCGATGCCATATTGGAAGCCGCACGGTGTCATGGTATATCTCCAATGATTTCCAATTGGATTCACCAAATGCTCAAAAACCGACATCTCTTCTCGACATTGCGTCAAGCGGCGATAAGGAAACTGAGTGTTTGTGGATGCCCCCAAGGGGGAGTCTTATCACCACTTTTATGGAATCTCGTAGCAGATACGCTATTGAGGCAACTCAATAATAGCGGTTTTCCTACTTATGGTTTTGCCGACGACTACCTAACATTGTTAGTCGGTATGTGCATCAGCACCCTTTTCGACCTGATGCAAAACGCTCTTCAGGTAGTTGAGGGTTGGTGTCGCCAATATGGCCTTTCGGTAAATCCGAGTAAAACATCTATTGTTCTTTTCACGGAAAAGCGAAACCGTAATGGTGTTCGAACTTTACGTCTCTTTGATTCTGAAATCAATGTGACTGAACAGGTAAAGTACGTTGGAGTCATTCTTGATTCCAAGCTTTCCTGGACACCTCATGTTGAGTTCAGAATCAAGAAAGCTTGTATGGCCTTCGGGCAATGCCGGCGAACCTTTGGTACAACTTGGGGTCTAAAACCCAAGTATATCAAATGGATCTACACAACTGTTGTTCGGCCAATCTTGGCCTATGGATGTCTTGTGTGGTGGCAAAAGGGCGAAGTGAGAACGGTCCAATCAAAGTTAGGCCATCTCCAAAGGATGTGCTTAATGGCGATGTCTGGAGCGTTCTCTTCAACTCCCACGGCAGCGCTCGAAGTTCTCTTTGATGTTGTCCCACTACACATTCATCTCAAACAAGAAGCACTTTCTTGCACTTACCGCCTATGGGTACTCGGTTTACTAGAGGAAACTCCTGTGAACCGCAGTTCAACACACACCTCGTTGTTTCCACTTTTGGTGAATTGGGACAAAGTTGTCCTTGCTCCAAGTGATCTTACAATTGCTTGTAATTTTCCATATAGGACATTTTCCACGAAATTCCCTTCCCGGGAAGAGTGGACATCTGGTTATCTGGAAAGAAGTATTTCAGACGGCATCGTATGTTACACTGATGGCTCCCTTCTCGAAGGTCGAGCAGGTGCTGGTGTTTATTCTCGTGAGCTAAGGCTGTATCAGTCTTATTCACTTGGCAGACACTGCACCGTTTTTCAGGCCGAAATCTTTGCTCTTATGTGCGGAGTGCAATCAGCACTTCAGCAGCACGTAATGGGCAAAGTAATATACTTCTGTTCAGATAGCCAGGCTGCTATTAAAGCACTTGCTTCGGCCAACTCCAGGTCGAAGATAGTTATCGCTTGTCGAACTCAAATTGAGGAGCTGAATTCAGCAAACGCTGTTCACCTTGTATGGGTACCTGGCCATTCTTCCATCGCTGGAAATGAATTGGCTGATGAGTTAGCTCGCACTGGAGCATCACATGACTTCATTGGCCCTGAGCCAGCTATTCCGGTATCCAAGTGTTGGGTGAAGCTTCGGATTGACACCTGGGCTGCCACTCAGCACAAACAATACTGGAATAGTTTGGAGTCATGTCGTCAAACAAAATTGTATTGTACTGAGCCATCTCTAGGGGTGGCAAAGTATCTAACAAATCTGTCAAAGCAGAATTGCAGCATTCTGGTCAAAGCATTGACTGGCCACTGCCGACTCAGTTATCACATGGCGAATATTCAGCAAGCTGATTCATTTGCATGTGATAGCTGTGAATCCGATTATGGAACTTCGTATCATTTAATATGTAACTGTCCAGTTTTTGCGCAATTGCGTTTCCGAGTACTCGGGAAACACTTATTAAGTGAAACTGACTTCAGAAACCTGAATCTTCAGGACGTTCTGTTGTTCTTGACCCGCTGTGGTAAAGAGCTATAGGCTCTCTTTACGCTTTATGCATGATCACAGTGCCCTTTTCAGGGCGCTGTTCGAACCCATTGTGGCACGCTTATGCGATATTACAGTGTCCTTTTCAGGACGCTATGTGAACCCATTGTGGTACGCTTTTGCGAGTATGACGATCCTATTCCCTTACCTGTCCTTTCCCATGTCCTATCCTTTTTCCTTCCCTTCTCCGTCAGGTAAATGATGAATAGGCTCGTGTTCATGGCGATGGCACAAATTTCCCGAATGGAGGAGAACGTGCCTCTAGAGCCGACCTACTGATACCTGATACCTGATACCTGAGGCATTCACCACCAGTCCGACCTTTGCTGCTTCGCGTTTCAGGCGGGTGTACAGCTTTGCCACCGTTCCAAATGTTTTGGTGATAATTTCCATGTCGTCTGCGAAGCACACAAATTGACCGGATTTTGTGAAAATCGTTCCCCGACTGTTGAACCCGGCTCGTCGCATCACATTCTCCAGAGCAATGTTGAAGAGTAGGCATGAGAGTCCATCACCTTGTCGCAGTCCCCGGCGAGATTCGAATGAACTGGAGAGTTCACCCGAAACCCTTTACGCAGTTTTGCATATCGTCCATCGTTGCTTTAATTAGTCTAGACAGCTTCCCAGGAAAGCCGTTTTCGTCCATGATTTTCCATAGCTCTACGCGGTCGATGCTGTCGTATGCCGCTTTGAAGTCGATGAACGGTGATGCGTTGGTACCTGCTATTAACGGCATTTCTGGAGGATTTGCCGCACGGTGAAGATCTGGTCCATTGTCGACCGGCCGTCGATCAAGCCGGCTTGATAACTTCCCACGAACTCATTCATTTTAGGTGACAGACGACGGAAGATGATCTGGGATAGCACTTTGTAGGCAGCATTCAAAATAATGATCGCTCTGAAGTTTCCACATTTCAAATCGTCGCCTTTCTTGTGAGTGGGGCAGATTACCCCTTCCTTCCACTCCCCCGGTAGCTGTTCGGTTTTCCAGATCCTGACTATCAGCCGATGCAGGCAGGTGGCCAAATTTCCTGGGCCCATTTTTAAGAGTTCAGCTGCGATACCATCCTTACCTGCTGTTTTGTTAGTTTTGAGCTGATGAGTGGCATCCTCAGCTTCCCTCAGCGTGGGAGTTGGTTCATTTCCGTTCTCCGCTGCACTGATGTCGTCGTTTCCTTCGTTGCCGTGGTCTCCCGTGCCTACGTTCTCTACGCCATTCAGGTGCTGATCGAAGTGCTGCTTCCACCTTTCGATCACCTCACGTCCGTCCATCAAGAGGCCTCCGTCCTTATCCCTGCACATTTCGGCTCGCTGCTCGAAGCTCTTGCGGGATGCGTTGAGCTGTTTGTAACATTCAACGTTCTGTCGAGTCCTTTGCTGCAGCATTACCGCCCTCGCTGCGTTCTTCTCCTCCAAAACCGTTCTGCTTCTGCACTCTTCGTCGAACCATTCGTTCCGTCGATTCCGTTCCACGTACCCTATGGTGCTCCCGGCTGCGTCGTTGATGGCTGCTTTCACTGTACTCCAGCAGTCCTCTAGAGGGGCCTCATCGAGCTTGCCCTCGTCTGGCAACGCGGCCTCGAGATTCTGCGCGTATGCTGAGGCGACATCCGGTTGCTTCAGTCGCTCTAGGTTGTACCGTGGCGGTCGCAGGTATCATACATTGTTGATGATGGAGAGTTTTGAGCGCAGTTTGACCATCACCAGATAGTGGTCAGAGTCGATGTTGGCGCCACGATAGGTCCTGACGTCGATAATGTCGGAGAAGTGCCGTCCGTCAATCAGAACGTGGTCGATTTGAGATTCCGTCTGCTGTGGTGATCTCCAGGTGTAACGATAAGGGAGGCTATGTTGGAAAAAGGTGCTGCGTATGGCCATATTTTTGGAAGCGGCGAAATCAATGAGTCGTAAGCCATTTTCGTTCGTACTCGCGCCCAAAATGCGTTGTAATCATCAGTGCTTCCGGAGTGTAGGCAGTGTACGTTTATTATGCTGAAGTTGAAGAATCGGCCCTTGATCCTCATCCTTTACATTCATTCGTCGATCGGCCACCAACCGACTGATCAACGTCCGAGTGCCACGGAAGGACTCAAACCTCAACTATGCACCCTAGCCATTCGGGTAGATTAGGTTGGTGTCAGGCCCTTTGAGCTAGCCATCAGTAGGTCGGCTCTAGAGGCACGTTCTCCTCCATTCGGGAAATTTGTGCCATGAGCTAGCCATAAAAAACATTGCAACGGAAAATCAGCAAGAGAATAATACTAACCGAGACCAATAGCTACGATCCCAGCGAACAAAAAGGACTTGCGATTGGAAACTCGGCACGTGGAACTGCCGATCTCTCAAATTCATTGAGAGCACTCGCATATTCGCCAATCCACTAAAGGACAGCGGGTTCAGCATCATATCGATAGTGCGTATGGTGATTGGAAGGTAGAAGCGACACTTTGATGAGCACCTGAATGACGTGGAGAATGTAGGCACGGGAAACCAAACCAATGAAGAAACCGGTGGTAATGAGCCAGGTCCCACATTGAGGGAAGTGAAGAATACCATTCACTATCTTAAAATCAACAAAGCAGCTTCATTGATAGCCGAACCTGATCTTAATCGTATGACAAATCATTCAGAAATGCCATGAATTTCAACGCATCACCTGTTCATTAACTTCAAGGCGGCATACGACAATATCGACCGCACAGACCTATGCATAATCATGGACGAGAACGGTTTATATAATTTGATCAAGAAATTACAGTTAACAGTGCTCCATCAAACCTCAAGTGTCTGTTGCATCCGTAAACTCGTCTTTTTTGCAATGCAAGTGGCTTGAATTCGTTATCCTTCGCATCGCCACAAGCAACGTCAAAAAGTAGCAAACTTCTTCCCCCGATAACACCAGAACAAAAAACCACGTCACCAGCAGGAAAAGAAAACTTCCCAGACAAATCGCTTTAAAAATTAATTATGTTTCAAAAAAAAAAACTTTGCCCGCCATTTAGCTGGAGCAGATTTTTCTGTCATGCCATGTTCGCTGGGTTGTCGCGTTTATCTACCCAAGCTCAGTTTCGCTCCCTTGTATCCCCTGACACTGAGCCGTGTCTTCTCTCTCTCATCTGCCGAGCAATTAAATGTGGCATGGTTTTCCGGCAGCAGAACACAATTATCTCGCTAATAAACTCCCTCGCTTTTCGAGCGCAGTAATGCTTTGCTCGCAGTTTTTCCACCATCCAGAGCCACCCAAACACTTGGAGGTGATAATTAATCATGTGGGACTGACTCCGTTTCAGAGAAGAAAAAAAATTGACAAGATACAACTGATTCAAAGTGCCATGTTTCGCATCTCATAATCAGCTCGTTTGGGATGAAATGTGTGCGGGTGTTTGGCGACAAATTATTCGTCATTTGGAAGCACCAAATCAGATTGATTCATTATTGTCGGAGAAAGCTTGTTCGCTTCGTTCGATTCGAAACCCATTTCCAATAATTTCCCATTAGAAAGGGAGATCACGAAGTAACACCTTTTCCGGTTTGCTTTCGGACGTGATGTTACTGCTGCCGAGAGCTCCCCTGATAATATTGAATCGAAGTCGAGAACCTGCGAGAAAGCCGGTAGTAATTCGAATGTAAGGGGGAATTGGAATAAAATGTCTACTAAAAAAATATCTTTGGAAATGCTCACTAAGAAATATCGAATTTGTTTTTAAACCCTCCTTCGGCATTAGGGTCATTTTTGACCCAAACCGTAAGCTACGTCAGCGAGCTGCTGCCATCGTGATGCAAAAGGAAGGTTAAACCTTAGTTGTGTTTGAATGTATCACACAGTGGACAACACAATACGACATGTTTTTTTAAATTTAAACTTATGATACTTTGATTTAGTGAATTCTAATCTGTCATCTATTCAATGTTGTTTATAAGTTGTGTTTTCTAGATTGATAATTTAGTCTTAAGTGTTGGAACTATCAATCACAGTGGATCATACACAGTGGGACGAGAAAGGAACTTTCCGGATCGGAGTAGAAGCAAACTACTTGTGTACAGTTTGACGATCACGAACGAATGACTTATTGACTATTTACATTTAAGACTATAAACAATAACAATGCTCGATAACATAAAACATGTTCACGGTGTATCTATTTACACATCGGTTGTCTCGATTACGAGGGGTGCTCGAATGCACAAAATACATACCTATTCCCAACATTAAACATACACTGAAACCTCTGTTGATGCCGTGGGCTGGGAGTGCTTAAATCAAAAATGTGCATACATTAAAAAGGGAATATAAAGAGGGAAATTTGTGCATAAGTCAGAGCTTTAATGAGGAAACTTCATTCGCGAGAACCGGTTTTGCTTTAGGGTATCTGAAATGTGGCCAAGGGGGTTTCAAAGAAGATTTCGATGAGTCCAAAATAAAAGGATTTCATGGGGCTTCAGGGGCGTCACGTTGTTTCAGGGGATTTCAGGAGCCTTCTGAAACGGTTTCAGACAACCAAAGCACTCTTCAAATGAGAAGCGGTTTATTGACATCTTAGTGAATTGTCACTCAAATGAATAGTTGGGCTCGAAACACGAATAACCCTGACACATTCCAGCAGACTGGGAAATTATCGGAAGTTGGTTAAATTTTACCCAATGTTGGCCACTAGACTTGTTCACTGTGAAACTTTTTTTTCTCCGATTCTCCGTGACACATCAAATTATCAATCCACATGCAAAACCAAGTCTTTAGTACAAAATTGAGCCAAATTGATGAAGATTTAAAGGTGTATCAAATCGACTTTTGTGTTTTAATCGTTTTCACAGAAATTTACTCAGAAATTGCTCCGAAAAGATTCCGGAGATACCGTTAAAATATAGTTAGAACAATACTCTACAACTTTGCCAAAGACACTACGGTGTTTAAATTGCGTATTCCGAAGTTAATCATCAATTTTAGTTAAAAATTCACAAAAAACCACGATATTTTTACGATTTTACATATAAAAGTCATGTAATTTTACATTATTTTTCGTGACTAAATTAATTAGCGATTACTTCTTTGTGTAACGAACATTTCGTCCATACATCGTTTTTGTGTAGGAATTCGTTTTCATTGACTAATTATCAAAAGTATGTCACGTTGGTACTAAAAATCGCACAGAGTTACCAGCATGAATTAAAACAAAGTTACCCATGATTAAGACGTCATGCCATCGTATTCTAATGTCTATTGATTTAAGTATCAGAAATGGTGCAGATGGTAAGGCTCGAGCCTGCGGATCAGAAGGTCAAGCTCATATACATGATAAACTTTTTTTTTCTTTCTTTGTAGCAGTTAGGATGATGAATCTGCCATGACTTACACGCAATCTCCCAAATAATAATGATCGGGACCTGCCAATTAAGCCCATTCCAGGACTAGCTAGATATTTAGTTTATACTTGTTGACAATAAATCGTGTCGACGAGATCAGCTGGGCGAAATATTGAGCATCTGTTTGATAATGATCAATTTAGCTAAAACAATTCAATACGATGATGGAACTGCTTCTGGATGCAACATTTTACAGACAACTGTGGGTGGAGCTTACTTGTTATCTATCTACCCATTAATCAGCACAACTAGGGTAGAAGCTTCAGTTTTGGCCAGCCCGGAGTTTTGGCCATACTGCGGTATTCAGCCCGTTACGGTCTAAATCGGCATAAATTTATTTTTTTACTAGTAGATTCTAATATAATATGATGATTACAGCTGTGAAAACCATACATTTTGATTAAAAACTGGAAGAAAAAAATATTTTCCTTAAAAAATCAGCTCTCATATATCTATTTTAGCCAGGGTGCTTCTAATTTGGCCACTCCCATAAGAAATACACGTGATTGGCCAAAACAGAAACCAAAGCTGAAAATATGGCCAAAACTGCGGCAATGCTTCTATTTTGGCCAGTGCCACTTTTAATGCAAAAATCAAGTATTAGCTAAATTTCAGCATTTTTCTAATAAAGTATAGATCGAAACCTTTCATTTGACACATTGGTAGTTTTCATTGGATTATTGGTTATTTTTATAAAAATAATTTCCCTTAGACTGGCCAAAACCGGTGCCCGCACCCTACACGATAAAGGGGAACATCATTCTTACTATGCACTCTACGGTTTCGAAACAATGCTATGATGCCAAATTGCAATAAGATGCAGTGCGTAGTTTCATCAACTTATAGCTGGATCGAGACGCAAAAAAATCCTATTCCAGAACTCGAACCTTGAATCTTCGAATCGACAATCTCATGCTCAACCATCTGCACCAAATTTAAACTGATGCAGATGAGACAAAGAAGTGTAATGACGTTTAAATCATGGGTAACTTTGTTATATTTTATGCTGGCAACTCTGTACAATTTTTCAGTGAAGTTTTAATTGTCAAAATAAAAAATCTATATTTTTTGTGTTAGTGGGAAGTAAATTTAGATTTTACCATAGTTTTCGCGTGTGAAACTGAAAAAGCTCAGTGATGTTCTTTATTTTTGCTTCGTCGGGGAGAAATCGGTATTTATTTTTGAGACTTCCACTGCCGGGAAAAATCTACTTCGCGGGTGACTGTGTGGTTGTACCGGTTGTGCTTTTAAAGTGTCCGTCGTGTTTTTTAACTCTGATAAATTTAATGATGTGTGGCACAAATGTGTTGAATGGTTTTTGGCGACGCTGTTGGATGTCCGGAAGATCCTAATGGAAGCCTTGAAAGTACTGGAAGTCGTATAATTTGGTGAGTCTGTTCCTGCATATCGTTTTCAAAGTGTGGTGCCTGAACGTTGACCAAACGTATCCTTTGGAGTTTACCCTTCCATTAACAACATTCCAATTCCCGTGACACCTAGGCCTGAGAGGACGTAGAGGTCTCTACGCTTTTCATAGGTGTCCAACTAATCTTCCTTTCCCATCCCTCAGCTGTCGCAAGGACGTGGCCAGGACAGCTCTTGACCGTTGGAGGATTGTGTCAATCTCGTCTAAGAGTCAGTAATTAGCCCCAAATTTCTGTGCTTTGGTAACGGACGAGAAGGAGGCAACCCTCATAACAGCGGTCTAGAACTGTACCACCTACGAATTTGTGCGACTTGCGTAATGCTAATGCTAATGCAACTCTGTACAATTTTCAGTATCAAATTGACAAACTTTTGATAATTAGAAAATGAAAACGAATTTCTACATTAAAATGATGTATGGACGAAATGTTCGTAACACATAGGAGCTCATTAAATTAGTCACGTAAAACAATGTAAAATTACATTACTGTTACTTGAAAAACCGTAAAAATATTGTATTTTTTGTTGTTGAATAACTTTGAAATACACAATTTAAACACCGTAGTGCCTTTGGCAAAGTTGTAGAGTATTGTTCTAACTATATTTTAACGGTATTTTCGGTACCTTTTTGGTGCAATTTTCTGGATATTGAAGTACATTTTCGTGAAAATGCTCGAAAAAACACAAAATCGATTTGATACACCTCTAAACCTTTATCAATTTGGCTCATTTTTGGACTGAAGCCTTGTTTTTGCATGTGGATTGATAATTTGGTGTGACACGGGTAGGTCAAAAAAAGTGAACAGGTTTATTGGCCACTGTTGGACCAATACCGAATAACGGGTTTCGTCTTGGTTTGGTGGCTAAAATACTAACAGGGTGATGATTGATTTATGTCGGGTTATACGTAGTTACAATGACGAACAAAGCTTATGAAATATCGCTTGACACAAAGGCTATGAAATATCACTGGATATTGAAACTTCGCAACACTGGGTTCAGAAACCTTTTAAGGGTGTTGAGACCCCCTTGAACGCCCCTGAGACCTCACGGTACCTTTTAAACCCATTGAGATCCCCTTGAAATGCCTCTGAGATCTGTTGGTACTCGTTGAAACGTTCTTAAAACTCTTTGCAAACCCTTGCGACCGCTTGAAGTGCCTCTGAAACGCCCATTAGACCCCCTTGAGCCTCATGGAACTCGCGCAACTAGCGCTAGCAACGACCCTGAGACCTCCTGTTACCTCATAACACGCCTCTTAAATCTCAAATCCTTCAGGTATCCGCCCTAAAACGCCTTGAAACGACCCCTAACACACTCAAAACGACCCAAAGACTTAAAGCTACCCCTCCGAAACCCCTTGGGCCCCCCTAAAACGCCCCTGTCATCCGGTAAAACCGCTCTAAAACCTTTTGGGTCCCCTCGAAACGCCTCGAAGATCATCAGGAACTCCCATGAAATCTCCTGAGATCCCCTACAGCCCCTGGAAGTGCCTAGAACGCAACTGAGATCCCCTGAAACACCTCTGAGATCTAGAGGTGCCCTTCTCCGAAACCCTCTTGGAATTCCTAAAACGCCCCTGGGATCTGGGCCCCTCTAAACACCCCTGAGACATTTTAACGCTATGGAGCCGGGAGGCATATATAACCCCAACACATTTGATAAAACAGAACACTCTCTTCAGCAAAGTTGTTGCAATCAAATCATCTCTCAAGAAAAAATGGGATTATTTGTATTTAATAATTTATTGACAACCTAGAACATACTGAACACTACAAAATTTAGTTAAATGACATAATTGTCAGACCAGTTGCTCCAAACGCTGAATTTTAATATGAATTACACCTAAACCTCTGCTTAGGTAACGAGTCGGGACTGCCTAAATAGATTTTTTACCTAAATGGATTCATTACCTAAATGGATTCAGTTTATTACCTAAATGGAATACAAGGTTGAAAAGAAGTTTAAGAAGGGAGAGTTACTAGGAGATTCAAAGGAGGTCATGCGGAGTTTCAGATGGCTTTCAAGGAGTTTCAATAGGGGATGGGTTTCAGGAGGGGAGGGGCTTCAGGGGCGTTTTCGCGGGTTTTGGAGGGTTTTAGATCAGAATTATCATTCAAATGACTAGCTGGGCACGAAACACGAAAAACCCTGCAAAATTCCGCCAGACTGAAAAATTATTGAATGTCGGGTCAATTTTTATCGTATGTTGGGCCATTGTTGGACCAACATCGAACAA
Source organism: Aedes albopictus (assembly GCF_035046485.1). Lineage (NCBI taxonomy): Eukaryota > Metazoa > Arthropoda > Insecta > Diptera > Culicidae > Aedes > Aedes albopictus. Next base: position 115,728,373 of record NC_085137.1, read on the forward strand.
CTGTTGGGTCTATGTTGGGTTTGGTGGCCAAAATAAAAACAGGTGATCTAAAGGTGTTTGGTAGTCTGGGATGTTCTAGGTGTTCCAAAATGTTCTATAATGTAGTCCTTCAAATCTACAAGTTTAATATTATGTAAAATTGCATAATCTACTGAGATCCATGCCGCTCGTCTATACGGGTATGTACAGATACTACTCGTAACAGTAGCTATATCTGATATACTGAGTAACGTTGCATAATCTACCGTAGTTACTGGCAATGTTGGAAAACTCACACTCAAAGCACACTCACGAACCACTCCTGCGTGAGCAAACTCGCGCGCGATTCTGAATCGTTCTCTCACGCGCGAGTTTTTCATGCAAAATCTCGCTCTCACGAGTCAAGTGCCGAAATCTCGTTTGCTTCTAAAACGAATTTAAATCAATTCGAGGTCGTCCATTCTGAAGTCCATCTTTCAAATTCAAATCTTTAAGAATAACTTTATGTGTTTTTTGCCATAAATAATAGCATTACATGATCTGCTGAGTTTCGTGAGCTCTTGAAATATCAAATGTCACTTAGAGATACTATAGGGATATTCCTGGTAAACCAAACTACCTTGGAGTTCAGAACGTCAAGTCTACACTCGTAACAATAGCCATATGTGCTCTACTGAGTAACGTTGCGTAATAAACCGCGGGTACTGGACCAATATGATTATTATAAACCTTTGGGACATTTAGAATCATACAAACTGTCCTCCAGTGAAGTCCTTTAAATCTACAAGAATTTTTTTGTGTGGTTTCTCCATTAATCATCACATTACGTAATCTACTGAGACCCGTGAAGCTCTTGAAGTCTATAGGGGCTGTCCATTAATTACGTAAGGGTTTATGGAGGGAGGGGGGATTTGAGAAATCTTACGCGCCATACAAAATTTTTTAGGTTCTCATACAAAAAATCTTACAAGGGGGGGAGAGGGTGTCGGAAAATCGCTAAAATTCCCTTACGTAATTAATAGACAGCCCCATAATGCCAGTAAACGACACTTTAGGGATATTCCAGGTCAGCCAAACTACCTTGGAGTTCAGGTCTACACTCGTAACAATAGCCATATCTGATAACGTTGCATAATCAATCGTGGTTACTGGACTAACCTGAAATCTACTACATTCATATTACAGTGGTTTTTCGATTTTGTCACGGTTCTATTTAATCACGCTCCATTATATCACACTCGATTTTAGAACGCTATTTTTTTCGATTATTTCACGCTATGATAATCGATACAAATATCGCCCAGCACATATTCCAAACTATATAGGATACATGAATCGTCATAAGTAAGATATTTTGCACATTAGTATACAATTATGGTGTCATTGCATTGGTGACAGACCGGACACAGGATTCGATTATCTAGAGTTACATTCCCATGCTTTGCTCTGCATCGAGTCCGGTCTGTATGCGTCAATTCCACGCGTTACATTTTCCATCAGGGGTCTCCAGTTAGCCTTTGTGAATAAGGTTTTCGATCGCCAATTCAGAGATGGCGGGTTCGATTCCCATTCTGGTCGGGAACTTTTCTAGACTTTCCTATGCATAGTGTATAATTGTACTTGCCCCACAATATACAAATTCATACAATGGCAAGCAAAGAAAGCCCAAAGTCAATTAATAACTGTGGTAGTACTCAAAGAACACTTAATTGAACAGAGGCAGCCCTAGTTCCATTAAGAACGTAGAGTCACAAAGAAGAAGTAGAAGAAAAAGGCGTTTTCCGTTAGAAACTTACTTTGATTTTTTTTTGTATTTTAATAATTATTGGCGAGCTGCACAATCCGGAGCTCTTTCATGTCAGGACCTACGGTTTCACTTCACTTCCGAAGGGATAACTAATATTTTGTAAATTTATTGGATGTTTTAAGTTGATATGCTGTTCAATTAATGCCAACCAGCATAACGAACGATAAACTTCGAGACAATTGTACAACAAAGCGTAACTCGACAACATCGCAAAAATGTCAAATTTTGATTTTTCAACCAGAAATTCCCAAACTTCTGGAAACACTTTTGAAAATGTCAAGTACTCGACGATAAATTTAATCAATTATCTTTATTTTGCTGTGTAAAGATTGAAAATCGACAACATATGGAAGCATGAAGTTCAAAAACTATGGTGTAGAAGTGCAAATAATACCTCCTTTATTTTATTTTATTTTCAGAGACCTTAAAAATATAATTACATACAAGAATATTAGACTTCCATTACCGGGTTTGATATTTTGTTCGTTTTTTGTTTGATTTTTTTTTGTATGCAAGTGTATTTTGATTAATAAACGCCTTCGGAAAAAGATGTTTCAATTATATCACGCTCCAATATATCACGCGAAAACATTTTTCATTCGTGATATAATCGAAAAAGTACTGTACTATAAATACATATAAAGGATCGTCCAAACTGTCCTAAAGTTTATCTCTTTGGAATAACAGTAGTTGTCACACAGACAGACATAACTAACAACTTTCAAGAATAACTAACAGATATTCTTGAATAAATAACAGGCCCTAAGAAAGATCCCAACCCAAGGATCGAAACATTGGCCATGCTGTAGAAGTATCAACGCGTTTTCCGTGGCTGAAAGCCGAAAAACTCCCATGGTTGTATGTTATTATACTATTCAATAATGACTCCCCAAAAACAAGTTTTACAATGATAGCATGTTTGTTTTATATTTGTGTCACCCTCAGCTATTCATAAAAAACTAAAGAATTGCAAATTTAGATATGATGACAATACATGTTATTCTTTAGTTATTGGTTTGATATTCACCTCTACTCGGTTACTGTTACATATACGTACCATACAGTTTGTTGATACAAACAATCACTAGTGATTTCGTTTTAGAATGTAACGTTACGTAACGTTACACAGCCAAATAGGATCCATGAACCTCTTAGCTCTCAAACCACGCCGTGACAGCTTTGTGATAATTGTAGATAGTAGCGACATCTGCCATGTTAATGGATATATTCAACTTTGCAACTCCATCCAAGATTTGTGCAAGTATTCATGCTATGCTATGCTATGCTATGCTAAATATAACCTTCATAATAACGAAAATAGCTTTCAACCGTCTCAATCACGGAAACATGTGGGAAGCCCTCAGGCGCAAGGGTCTCCCTGAGAAAATCATCGGCCTCATTGAGACACAGTACAGGGCATTTTCGTGCAGAGTACTGCACAATGGTGTTTTATCCGATCTCATCCGTTGCTCTCCTATCTCAACAGTGCTCTGATATGCAGAGCAAGCTCGATGATCTTGCCAATCGCTCCTCAGCGGCAGCTCTTACCATCAACGTCAACAAGACCAAATCTTTGATGTAAACACGGTCAACCCTTCCAGCTTTACGGTAGCTGGGCAATCAGTGGAGAATGTTGAAAGCTTCCAATATCTTGGTAGCCAAATGACGGCCGATGGCGGCACCAAGATGGACATAGGTGCACGGATCAAGAAGGCGAGGGCTGCTTTTGCGAGTTTAAGAAATGTATGTATGGAAAAACAACCAGATCAGTCGACGCACCAAAATCCGAGTTTTTAACTCGAACGTGAAATCTGTGCTGCTATACGCCAGTGAAACCTGGTGTGTATCAGTGGAGAACACGCAACGGCTGCAGATCTTCATCAATAGATGCCTGCGGTATATAATTCTTGTACGGTGGCCTCACAATTGAAACTCCAACGTGGAGCTCCATCATCGATGTCATCAAAAGCCGATAGCGACAGAAATTCGGGAGCGAAAGTGGAGGTGGGTCGGCCACACTCTACGCAGAGGCGGAAATGAAATCTGCAAGCAAGCGTTAGACTGGAACCCAGCAGGACATCGCAGCACAGGCAGACCCCGAGGATCACGGCGGCGCAGCCTCAACAACGAAATCAAGCAAGTTGACAGAAATTTGACATGGCCACAGGTCAAGGCGATGGCTGGAAATCGCCCAGGATGGAAATCTTTCAATTCCGACCTCTGCACCACCGTGGGTGCTTAGGATTGAAAGCTTTACAATAACTGGTTTTAGTGTACGTGGTGTATAAGAGGTTTAATTGCAACTGAAATGATTTTCAAGGAACTAGAAAGTTCCAACATAATTCCAAATAGTATCTTTATACTGCTTTCAAGTTGCTTAATTGGATAACAATGAGCCTTCAAGGAGCTTATGTGCAAATTTTCAGCAGACTCAATGTTCGCCTCTTAACCAGCCAGAAAGTTTCATTCGGAACATTATCTGAACTTAATGCAACTTGAAAGTGAGTTTTGACATGGTAAGTGGAACTTTTGGATATTTGTGATCCTGATTTCCATAAAGAGAATTAAAGATTTACTGAAGATTTACTGAAAATGTATGACTTAGCTGGTATACAAACATAGCTGCTTTGATCCAGTTTATATTTCTTAAAAGGTGAGCTTTCCCCGCTCTCCCCTACCACAATCTTAAGGTAGTTGAAGATACCTTTCCACCATATTACTGTGCCAAACCAGAAATGCATCGATTTCCCATCCGGCTGGTGCTGGTGGTGCTTGTTTGGTTACTTTATCGATCGTTATGGGTTTGTGTCGGTCGATGAAATTAATCCCTCCAGTGTGTTCCTTGGAGTGTGAGAAGTGTGAAAATTATCTCGAAGGCGTGCCCAACATCCATAATCGGAAGCAGAAGCTGCTCTGTAGAACCAACAGGGTAGGTATTCTGGAGTACCATCACGACGGATGGACGTTGTCGAACAGCAAGGAGGCAAAAGTGGGCTGATGCAATTACACAAATAGGTGGCTGGGAGGAAGAATCGTCCGGTTGATGAGGATGTTGCATCGGGGAATGTTGATTTTGTTTGCTTGCTTACGGTATCAATTCTGTTTGTGTTCTTAGTGGCGATTGTGTGGCCTATATGGACATATCGATGAATATGTAATTTATTTTAATCTCATAAACCATATACAAAATAACCGCACGTCAGCTGGCTTTGTACAGAGTGGACATGTTATGCACTCCTCATACTATTGTCAAACCACAAAATGCGATTTCATCCTATACTTGTTGGCGTTACCTCTCTACTGGGACAGAGCCTGCTTCTCAGATTGTCCACTTCCACAGTTATTAATTGAAAGCTTCAGTTGCCAACTGACCAACTAAGCATTCGTTTATCGCGTAGAAGCCACAGAACGCCTAGGAAACGAGACGAGGAAAGAACCTATGGTGACTAATAATTTGGACTAATACACTTTCGTCATAGTCTTACTGAATAACACCGTTCAACACTAAATTTTGTTATGGGATGAGAAAAAAAATAACAGGGGTTTGGGACCCTAGAAGTGTCATAGTGAAAGAATTTTTGAAAAATATTGGACCGGGCCTTCACAGTTCAAAATCGAAGTTTGTAGGAGAACTTGGGGTGTTCAATTGATATATGCATGTGCCGTGCATATTTTAGGCGTTTTCGATATTTTGGTTAGTTTCATTATTGCCTAATGCCTAAACATATGCACAACGCGTTCTAATGCACATATCAATTGAACACCCCAAGTTCTTCATACAAACTTCGGTTTTGAACTGTGAAGGCCCGGTCCAATATTTTTCAAAAATTCTTTCACTATGACACTTCTAGGGTCCCAAACTCCGGTTATTTTTTTTTCTCATCCCATAACACCAAATTTTGTAATATTTTGTCGAGCAGTGTAATCTTCTCAATACAGCTTCGGCTACATGAGCCCCCATAACCACAAAGTTAGGTTTGCTAAAACTGCAAAACATGCATAAACCGCGAAATTGTCTGATCAAACGAAAAAGTTGGCGTTGACGTTCATGGAGCTCACAAAGCATTTATTATTCAAATATCGTGAACGCAAACAAATTCACCCAATTCGTGCATTGTAACCGACTTTCAACCCCTATGATGTAAGCCAGATTAGCTCAATATGTTTTGATCGAAGCTCAGAATTATTGAATACTTTGAAATTTTGAATACTTCAAACTCATTCTGCTTAGTACAAGCTTACGGTCAAAACTGTTAACGTTTAGCAAGACCGTATCTGGTTGAGTGAGTCAAAATCTATAGGGCTTTCAATGGGGTTCTATTCATTTAACTATGAACTTCATTGAATTATTTAAGGGCAATGCATTTTGAACTACTCAATACAATATTCCGGACCGATCGATCCCATAAATTACCTACTTATTATTTATCGTTCGACAATCCCCATCAGGAACAATAAATTATTATTATTCAGATTAAGCCGCACTAAAATCAATCGTATCACAACGGTAGCTCGTCATCCGAACGGAAATCGTGGTATCGCACTGAATCCAATCATTCGCTGAATCCAATAATATGATTTGATTATCGTTTTCTATATTCTGGAATGGCCAAAGGTACATCGCATCGGCACGCCAGCAACGCTGCTGACGATGTGAGCTCCGAACGAACGACCCCGTCCGCACATTAAACGGTGAATGTGTGCTCGTAAAATCATCGCGAGTCGACCGACATTACGGAGGTGGTTTTCCCACTATACTAGAAACCCGCAATAAATGCGATTGCGGACCATCCTTAACGTGATCCGAATTTCCCGATTGTGAAGCGTGATTTCTATTTCTTTGAATCTTTGGGGTCCATCCCCGAACATTAGTTTGAGCCGTGATTTGCCGAAATGGATCCTGCTATGACGATCATTTGAATCTGTCGCTATCGAGGCAGGATTGTTCCCGACTGGGAAGAACAAACAAACAAAAATGAAAAAAAAAGCTTTCTATCGCTGCTCTAGAGGTTTTATTGTATTCCTGTTTCTGCAACAATCTAGGCACTCAAATACGGCTGTTGCAAGAATCCCATTGCAGTTTTGCATACAAGCTTTAGAGGCACAAATCTGATGAGAGTAGGGTGATTCAGGTAATTTGGACAGACCGTTACGCGTATATATTTTGGACATTTCCATTTGATTTTCCCGTAGATGTCCAAAATATATACACGTAACGGTCTGTCCAAAATACCTGAATTCTCCTTATTCTCGCTGAGACCGGCCCACTATTTACACCTTGTCTTCAAAAATGTTAAAACTGGTGATTTTCTGAAAGTCCTCGCTAAAAAGTAAGGAAAATGCATTTGATGACCCCGTTAGTTAGAGCCTGAACAATTTTTGCAAACCCCTCGATTTTGGTGAAATGGTGGCTCATTCAAACCGTTATAACTCGAAAGTTTCTCCAGAAACCACCTCAAAACGAAATGTTGTTGAAAAGAGGAAAGATAGTGCTACTTTTTACAATTATAAAAAGTTGGGTCGGCCATATTGATTTTGGTCGCCATCTTGAATTTTTATACCAAAACTTTTTTTTCACCGTGATGGCAACCACCGATTTTCAATTTTTTACATCAATTGAAATCTGAGACATTTATACATGACATATCAAAAAATTAGAGATGTATTTTTCTTCTTTCAAAAGTTATCTGCCGTTTTGTAAACCATGCCACTCCAAGATGGCGACCAAAATGAATATGGCCGAACTTTTTATTATTGGAAATAGTAGCTCCATCTTTCCTCTTTTCAACAACATTTCGTTTTGAGGTGGTTTCTGGAGAAGCTTTCGAGTTATAACGGTTTGAAAGAGCCACCATTTGATCAAAATCGAGGGGTTTGCAAAAATTGTTGTGGCTTTATCTGACGGGGGTCCATCAATTTGAGTAACCAAATGCATTTTTCTTACTTTTTTAGCGGGGACATTCAGAAAATCGCCACCTAAAACATTTTTGAAGACAAGGTGTAAATAGTGGGCCGGTGTTAGCGAGAATTACCCATGAACGAAATCTCTTCAAGCCGCACCTATCCTGGCTTTGATCACATGCAAAAAGAACCCAGTCAACCAGTGATCGAATAAGATGTTGAATAATATGTTAAAGTGGAGGCTATATGCGTACATTTTACACGCTCCTAAATGGAAGCATGCACGCATATGGCCTCCACTTTATCATCTTATGCAACATCTTATACAATTACTGGTTGTCTGGGGTGCAGCTTTTCTTAATCAAGCACAAATGTTTACGAATTTTCAGGATTGGTGCTCATATTTGTATGCTCTGAAGTTTCTCCTTAACAAAAGTTAATCCAGATCCTGTAACTTTTACCTCTACTCACTAAACTAAGGGACATCCACAAATGACGCAGTATTTCAACACCCCTCCTCCCTCGTAGCCTATTTTCCCATAAATACATGGCTCTTGACAATTTTAAACACTCCCACTCCTCGCTGAAATGCTACGTCATTTATGGACGGTCCCCAACAAAAACTTATTCCCGTGACAGTAGTGGAGACGCAAAGGAGACCTCGGTTTCAGGTAGCATCTCACATCGTACTAACATTCCTTTCCTCACCCAATGCAATGACCGTATAAGAACATGTTTAAGGCTGTTGTAGACCTAATAAAGTTTGAAATTTCCGCAGGTTTACATAGAGAATTTTGAGCTACTTTCAAGCCCCTTTTTATTAGTTCCTCCAATTTTAATTGGTTTGGTCAATCACTGAGTTGAGTGCCAACCTGAATTTAAAATTTTCATTTTCAATGCGTGAAGTTCAACGTGAATTTTGAAAATTATCAACTAAGGCATCAAAATAAAATACATTTTGGTGAATGAACTTCTCACTTATTCATTCATTTTTCTGTCACTGACAATTTTCACTGAGAAATATAACTAGACCATAACTTCCGATTATTCTTCCAATCACCTCAAAACTTGTGTTAACTGCTCTATTTGTCCAATAAGTCGGATTATGCGTCTGTTAACAGAAATTGGATATTTTACGACGTGCGAAAAAATGTTCGTGACAGAGAATTGAATAATAAAAGAAAGTCATTCAGCTGACAATGAATGTGGCCAAACACGAATGAAAAAATTAAAATGTCAATCTTCACTTTAAACCTTCGATTTTTTACGCACTGGTGCCAACTACTTATTCATTTTACTGAGTGCCTGCTGTTGATATTTTTCAGTCCGATTGAGGGTCCATTACGTTCGCTTATCAACGATACCCATTGTCAATACATACTCACAGATGGAAATTCACACAATATATGGTTGACCCAAAAATATCGTATCAATCTCGAATTTAACGGCTGTGCAGTCTTGACAAATCAAAACGAGTTGTTTCGTCCTGACGGTTCTACACTTGGAATAGTGTCTTTTACAGGGGGAAGATATCCCCTGTAAGGACTGTATCGGAAATTAACTATAAACATTCACAATTGCCTTAAAAAATAATTGGTTTGAAATAAACATAACTTTATTTTTGAAGATACTAAAAAATCATTTAAATAAGGAATGGCAGTGTTGATTTTCAAAAAATAATCATTTAACTTGGACTTTTATCTCAAAGATTGCACATATGTTTTTAAAATTTTGGACACCACCTAAAAATTTAAAATTGCGAAAGGAGCGGACCTGGTGTGATGGTTAGAACACGTGACTATCACGCCGAGGACCTGGAATCGAATCCCACTCCCGACAAACTCACAAAATGTGAGTTCTTCCTTCGGAAGGGAAGTGAAGCGTGAGTCCCGAGATGAACTATCCTAGGGCTAAAATCTCGATAATACAGATAAAAAAAATAATAAAATTGCGAAAATTTTGGGAAAATATTCAGTTTTTTCTCTTATTTTTGCGCAAATATATTCTTTTCCAGAATGCTCATGACATAGGAGGAAAATTTTTTTTATCAAGAAAAATTCCCTCCGCAGTTTAGGTCAATTCTTAAAAATACAAAAAGGCAATTTTTCGAGCAACTCTCTTTTTATGCGTCTTCAAAGAACGATAACGCAAATAAAAAATAGGGTATTGGTTCCCTTATTAAGCATGTGACTCCCATTTTCATCCTACGAAAAACAAAGTATTGAAGTGCTGTTTGTTTTGTTTCTTATTTTTGTATTTTTTGTAAGAAGTGAACACCCATGGAAATGAAAAGAACGGAATCAATCGGTGCCGTAATCGCTTGTTTTCGGATAGGATGAATATGGGAGCGTGAGATTACTGATGGCACACATACCCTACATAAATTTGAAAATTTGCATTTGTTCAATTGGATATGTATTTAAATCTATTGAAGAGGTAGTGTTACCAGAGAATGAAATTTTATAACCTCTGAAGATATTTAAAACAGAGCGTCAAAGTTCGACGAAAAAGTAGGTGTTTTTTGGGATATACCATATTCTAATTGTTGGAGGTTTTTCTATCCAAAATAAGATTTTTAAAGTCGGTATTGAGTGATATGTTATGTGTACATAACTGCTAGTAATAATCATTATTTTTCAGATTTTTCTCGTACATTTTTTTTCGCTACGAATTATTGAAACGTTAAAAAAATTAAAAAATGCAGTTTGTACAGATTGTTATTTTGTGTGGTATAGTCATAGAACCATATATTCAATAACACTAATCATTTTCCAAATTTCTTCGAGCTGTTCTAAATTTAACTATATTGTGAAGATTTCATAGAAGAACCGGAATAAAAAGACTAATTGTGCTTCGAGATTGAGCATTTTGAACGTTTATAGTTAATTTCCGATACAGTCCTTAGAAACGTATTGCGATATTTGTGAAGACTATACCATATTATAAGGTGGTGCCTTTTTTAAGAAGCGGCGAATGTTAGCTGTCGCTATAATCAACCTTAAGCTTGAGCTTGATTGAGTGTTCGTAGATGCTACTCCACTCTCCGCAGATCATCTACACTCACACAAGAGGCATTGAGATGACTGCTTGATACTAACAAACATTTTCAGTATGTAAGTGTTAAGGTCATGGTTAATGCCATCCCTGTAAGGCACTACATACGGCGATTGTTACATTTTTTGCTGTCTAAAACATTTCTGGACCTTGTTGTTTGTTTATGATTCTTACTTAGAAAAATCCATCAGCTTTCATACTGTAATGGGTGGTTTGATTTAATTCAACATTGGGAAGTTATTTTGTGGGTTTCGCGTGCGTATGAGAGTGTGCATATTTATGACTTGATGACAGCACGATGGCATCCCTCCAGGAAGTCCTTCTGAAATTGCGAAGGAATTGTATCCAAGATTCCTCCAAGAAATCCTTTGCGGGTTTTCTACTAATTTGTTCCAGGGCCCCTGTAGGAGTTTCCTGTAAGATTCCCAGGGAGTCATAGATGAGATTTTTCCGGGATTCCTAAAGAGGTTCCGTCCGGGATTGCCTCAAGAGCTCTTGCCAGGATTCCTCCATGAAGTACTCCCGAGATTCTTCCAAAGAATTTTTCTGGGATTTCATAAGATATACCTCCTGAGATTACTTCAGGAATTCCTAAATTCCTTCAAAAATTCTACCCCATCCGTTTTCCCTAAAGATAACTCCGGGAATTTTTTGCGTGATTTCTCCACAAATTTGTTTTAGGATTACTCTTAAGGAGCCGTTCATAAACCACGTAGACTTATTGGGGGGAGGGGGGGGGGGTCTGGCGAAAGTCTACGCTCCATACAATTTTCAAAATTTTTGTATGGACAGAAGTCTACGAGGGGGGAGGGGGGGTGGTCTGAAATGGCCAAATTTTGGTCTACGTGATTTATGATCTCCTCCTGTAATTCCCTCTAGGATCATTTCTGGGATTCCCAAATGGTTAGTTCAGGAACTCCTTTCAGGGTGCCTTCAGAGATTCCTGCTGGGAGCTCCAGGGATTTCTTTCGAGAATTCTCAAGGAGTTCCTGGAACCATCCAGGAATTCCATTCTAGATTTTCCCAGGGCATATATAGCCGAGGCGGTAAACGCACGGGTATTCAGCATGACCATGCTGAGGGTGACGGGTTCGATTCCCGGTCGGTCCAGGATCTTTTCGTAAAGGAAATTTCCTTGACTTCCTTGGGCATAGAGTATCTTCGTGCCTGCCACACGATATATACATGCAAAATGGTCATTGGCAGAGGAAGCTCTCAGTTAAAAACTGTGGAAGTGCTCATAGAACACTAAGCTGAGAAGCAGGCTTTGTTCCAGTGAGGACGTTACGCCAAGGAGAGGAGAGGAGAGAGGATTTTCCCAATAGTTTCTTTCGGAAAGTCTTCAGAATTTTTGACTTGGTGAAAATATGACTGGGAATTCTTGTAATTTCGGCCGGGATTTCTTCCGGAATTTCTCTAGGAATTTTCTCGGGGATTGATTCAGGAATTCCTTTCAAGAAAACTACAGAAACTCTGTCTGGGATTCCTTCCATGAATTTCATGCAAGATTCTTCCCGGAGTTTCTTCTGGGATCTCTCTAAGAATTCTTTCTGAGATCTTTCCATGAATCCTTAAAACAATTCTTTCAGTATTCCTCAAAGAAGTATTCCGGGATTATTCCTGGAGCTCCTACCGAGATTCTTTCTTTGAGTACTTCTGCGATTGCCCCGAGAATTCCTGTAATAAAACAAATTATGAAATGTTTTTGAAATTGTGAGTGCCCTCAAATACTTTAAGAGTTACCTGTGCAATTTTTCAAAATATGTCGCTTCTCCATATTTACAAAAATCTCCATTTCCAATAGAAAGAAAATGTTTATTTCGTCTTTCCGAATTTATTGAAACGATTTTTCGAGCTTCTTTGCGCTCTGACAAAAATTGAGTGATAATTTATGAAAGCATGACAGTTTTTCAGCCTCCTTTTGTTAAATAATATTCTTTGTTGTATTGAATAAAGCTCTTCCAGAATTTAAAACATGAGAGAATTTTAAACGTGGAGTAGATCTGGTGTGATGGTTAAAGCACGTAACTATCACGCCAAGGACCTGGAATCAAATCCGACTCCCGATAAACTCACAAAATGTGAGTTCTTCCTTCGGAAGGGAAGTAAAACGTGGGTCCCGAGATGAACTAGCCTAGGGCTGAAAATCTCGACTGATTATTACGACTTTTTTTGCGCCTTCATCCGTGCAAAAAAAAACTGTGATATGGGGATACTTGCAGGGATTCCACCAAAATTTATCAGAATTAAGAAAAAAAAACAGGGATTCTTTCAGAAATTAGTCCTACGATGATGCCTTCATTTTTTTTATATTTCTGTAGGGATTCCTCCAGAGATTCCTTTACGTTTTCATTAAAAAAAAAGAGAAGTCTTCAAGGAATAAATCGAAAATTTAATTAGAGTTTGGGACCATTTGGGCAGGAGCACTTATTTTGGGCACTTGCTGCTATAACTCAGTCCATTTCAGATCGATTGACTTGAGTTTTTGAACATAGATAGATACTGCGCCTTCCTGATCGTGTTTCAAAAACTAGGTCAATCGGTTCAAAAATTGCTGAGTTATAGCAGTAAGTGCCCAAAATAGGTGCTCCTGCCCAAATGGTCCCAGACCATACATATTCCTCCTAAAAGTTCTCAAAAAATCATTTTAGAAAATTTTGTAGGATATTCCTCGAAGGATCAATTGAAAACCCATTTAGGGATTTCTGCAAAAGTCACTCATAGGATGTCTAAACAAATTCTCAAGGGATTTCCGCTGAAATTTCATGAAAACTTTGGGAATTTCTACCATGAATTCCCTCTGAGATTTTTCTAAGTTTTTTTTTCCGAAATTTCGTTAAATCATTCATGAATTCCTCTGAAGTTCCCTAAAGACTCATCCACAAACTAAAACCTAAAAAAAACTATGAACTCTTCAAAAATGCTTCCATGTCTTTCTTTAGAAAATTCTCTACGGGTTGTTTTTGAAAATATTTCATGGACTCCTTTACAAAGTTCTCCAAGGATTCTTCTATAAAATCATCTATGCTCTGCTACAGGAATTTCCCCAGAGTTCCATGAGTTTTCTCGTTCCAAGGATTTTTTTAAAAGTCTCTTCTGAGATTTTCTCGTAAATTTCTCCTGAGATTCGTTCAGAAAATTCTTTTCTGATTTTCTCTTAGACAATCAAGCATGCTGAATTCCTACAGAAATTTCGTCAAGACTTTTCTTTAGAACATCTTCCAAAGTTAACTTCAACAATACTTCCAGGGATTCCTTAAGATAACATTCCAGGGATTTATAATAAAAAATCGTCAAAGTTTCTCTAGAAATTCTTCCAGGGATTCCTTTACAAAATTTCAACAGAGATCTTCTGCAAAACATCTTCCAAAATTACTCTAGGAAATCATTTAGACAATATTCCAAGAATTCTTTCAAACATTTTTCCAGAGAATCTCAAGGAATTTCTTTTCAGATATACCCTCGAAACTTTCTTCAGAAATTGTACCACTAATTCGTCTAAGAAGCTTTCCATGGTTTGCTTCAAAACTTCTCCTGGGATTACTGCAGAAATTCTTCTAAAATTTCCGCAAAAACCCTTTTGAAGAAATCAGAAATTTCTCCAAATATTTTTTAATAATTTTCTCCTGAGATTCAGGAATACTTTTAAATTTAAATTTAAATACTTTTATTTTTGGAATTTTTAGCCGTAAACTGAATCATCTCCGCCTTCAGAAGTTCCTTGACGAACTGTTTAAAAAATGATTTCAGACAACGTTTTTTTGTAGGAAATATTGTGGTAATATTCCTTCAGGTATTTCTCCACGAACTCTTATAGAGATTTACTTAGGAATTTATCCATGGATTCGATTGGAAATATCCACAGGAAGTCACTCAGATAATTTTAAACGAACTCTTCCAGGGAATTGTGTATTATTGCTATCAGTGATTCTAGCATGAATTTCTCTAGATATTACTGCAGAAATTCAAACGGAGATTCTTTCAAGAGCTCCACTTTCGTTCATGCGTATATTTTCCAAAGATTCTTGCACAATTTCCTCCAAAGATACCCATTGGATTTATTTCCACGGATTCAGATATGTTTCTTTCCACAGATGCGGAAATTTGTCCAAGGAGTTTCTATAGTCATTTAATTGGAAATTTCTTAAGAGATTACTCGGATTCATCCAGGATTTTTTTTAAGAAACCTCTTGGCATTCTATTTGAACATTGCTCCAGAAATTCTTCTTAAGTATCTCAATAAATTTTCTTGGAGCTCCCCTAGCGTTTCTCAAGAAGTTTCTCTTGGTATTCCTCCAGGTATTTCTTCAGAAATCACTACTGAGATTTCTTCGGCAATTTTCTGGGATGCCTTCGAAAATACCTTCAGGGATGTTAAAAGGAGTTAGACTGGGGAATTCTACAAAAATTTCTTCAGAAATTCGCGATGAATATCACTGGCATTTTTCGAAGGTAGTCCGTGACATTTACCTTAAATATTCGAAAAAGAGCGGTTTTTCTGTGACTTTCTTGTAGAACTGGTCTAGCCCCACACGTTTTTCATGAGCTGCAGGTGGTTGACTTTAGATATGTCGAAATGACATTTTCAGCACTGCTCTAGAGACTCTTGCAGTAGAATGGATTTCTCAAAATGTTCTTCCATTGATTTTTTCCTTTAAAAAATCCTGCGGCAGTGTTCCTCCAGATATATTTTTTTCAGCAGTTCCTCCAGTATTTCACAAAAAAAAATACAGGAGGATTTTCTGAATTTCTAAAGGACTCCCTTTAAGTTTTTTTTTCTGAAAGAATCTCTAAAAGATTCCTAGAAAATATCTGAGGAGATTCCTAAAAAAAATCTTTCAAAATTTCTGAAAAGAATCCTGAACATAAATCTTTTAAACAATTTCTGAAGTAATCTCTACAGAAATTCCTGGTATAATCCCTTGGGAAAACCAAAACGATTTCCCTGAGATATCTATCTTCTGTTTCCGGAAAAAAAAAATACTTGATAAGATTTCCAATGGACATGCTTGAGGGGCGAGTAGGTATCAGTATAGGAGGCGCTGAAATTTGGAAACCATGAGTAACCAGCGCCAAATTTACCATGACAGCACTGGCATAAAGTATACAGTGAGCGAATTCACATAATTTGAAAGTACGTTTTAAGCACGATGTGGGAGCGATTATCCGACAAGATGAATTTTGGTGAGGTTTTTCCGATTAACTACACTAGTTTACAGCATTTTTGAACTCGGTAAGCTGATGATCATTTTTGGTGCAGAATCATGCCAAGAGTTCGAAAACGCGAAGGAAAAAAAAATACAGTAGAGCGGAAATTTTTTCGAGTTTCCATACAAGATTGATGATTTGAAAATGATTTTTGTTCTATTTTTAAGCAAAGTCGCTCACTTCACACATCTCATTCACCGCAATCAATGCTCCGATTTAGCTGATTTTTTTTACTGTAACTCGCCCACATATGATATGTAAAGTTAACAATGAGAAAGAATTTTTAAATTGTTTTTTTTTTTCTTATTGAAACAAATACATTTCTTCATATATTTTTGGAAATTTGGCTAAAATTTAAGGAGGTCGTCCCCAAAACTCGCCAATATCTTGAATTTCATCAATCTGACGCAAAACCTGCTTTCAGGTGATCAAATGGTATTATATTCAGCTCATAATTTATAGAAAAAGATTTAAAATTGGTTGAACAAAACGCAAGATATTTGGATTTTGGGTTATTCCATATTTTAAAAAGTTGTAAAACTCAATATTGAGCTAAAACTCAAAAACTGTTCTACTTTAAATTTTTTGAAGCACAATTTCGAAATCAGCGCTAAATTGTGCTTCAAAAATTTTGGTCGTTAACAGAAGTTTACGACTTTCGTTTTATTTTGTAAACTAGTGTTATATGTTCACTACATTGTTATACTTCCATTTATTTTTAATATTCGCTATTTCAACCGTTTTTCAATTTCAATTTATCGAATACTTTGGCAACCAAGACAATGGAAATTTTCAACATTCTCCACTACTAGCCCAGTTGCCGTGAAGCTGAAAGGGGAGACCGTCTATACATCCTAGTATTGTTGACTGCCAAGGTGAGTCTTCAGCCAGTTTGGAGTCATTTTGATAAACCTTACTCCTTGTTTTCGTTTCCACGAATTGAATTCAAAAAAATTTCTAGCACTAAAAATGGTAGTATTTTTTGTGATTATTAACCCTCGAGCGATCGCGCTGTTGTATTTTGTACCATACAATACAATTTTGTACGTTGAAAAAATTTCGCTTTTTGTACTCAGCATTGGCGTGGTGCTGACGGTAGTGGCCAACCGCGCGAATTACGGAAGGTTAATATATGTTATTCATACATACCTACATTCTTTGAAAACATAGAATTATCCTGGTATCACTTCTTTGTCGAGTTATACAAAAGAGGAGTCCATATTGTTCAATTGGTTTGCCATTCGAATCCAAATTCACCGATCCGAAAGATGGCAAACCACCTTAGATAGCATCACATAATGCCTAATAAGATGTGTTTCAATAACCGTTCTCCGGAATTTTCATTCTGCGGCAAAAACATTGCTGCTTCCACTAAACCAATCTCCACTCCAGAGCTACAGTCGAATGGAAACTGCTCCTCTTGGGGGTATATTGAACGATTCCAGGCGATCCACCTACCACCATAAACATAAACTTTCATCGTCTCTGCTGTGTGTTGTGCTGGGAAGACACTTTCTGGGTTAACCCAGAGTAAACTCATAAATCAAAGAGTAGGGTGAGACATCGAAGGATCGAAACACCGACGACCTAAGCAGCTTGCTTGCCGAGGGAGTGAGTGTAGCAGCAAGGTCGAATCGAGTGTGGAAAACTGGAAAACAATACGACTCGATTGAGTCCATTCGTATTGCCGCCAGCCCAGAACAGAGAGCGGATAATGTATTGCTAGCAGATACTGACTGGTGCGGAGCGGGGCCTTTCGGATGAGTGGATCGGTGTTGTGGTCCTTAATCGAACTCAGGCAGTGCACAGTGGTGGGGGATGTTGTGAAGCAGTCATTCGGATAAAAATAAAACAATACGTATGAGTGGGGGTACTTCTTCGGATGGCACAGACCAGTGGATTAGTGCAGGACTTGAGTAGCACGAAAGATTTCTGTTTGGGATGGGTGTAAATGTTGTTATTAGGGTAGCCAGGGGGCAGTTCATTGGAAAGACACATTATAAACTGATAAAAATAACAAATCAAAACTTATCAATCTTCTTATAGTTAGCTGAAATTCACATTTATTTTAGTTATTACACTTGGTGCTAGTGCGCATTTCAAACACATCGCTTCAAATCTCATTTTTTATTAGTTTCGCCGGAAAACCATTCTATTATTATCTACTATAGCATAATTCACACAGAAAAAAGTTTTGAATATTAGCAGGAGCGTAAATGGATATTTCGTGTAAATGTACTAACTGTAATCCTGTTCTTGTCATGATTTTAAACGATTTATCATGCACACACAGCGTCACACAAAAATCATGTAAGCTTAAACTATTTCATTCGTGTTGTCCATGATTTTCATTACTTTTCAATTAAACTAGTGAAAATTTACACGATATTCGCTCAATCTTGCGTGGATGCAGCCGAGGCTATCGCTGCTCATAGTGTTTACATCCGCCATATTGCCTTAGTAGAAGTTGCCGCGATTGCTGCCGATTAGAGAAATTGAGTTTGGAAACCGCTCAAAAGGTGAATAAAAGTGATTTATCAACAAAAAAAAAAACTGTTCTTCATCTAGAAAACATTAGTGTGGTGCGTTTGAAAGTGAATTTTAACAACAAAATGTGTGGAGCATTATCTCGTTACCGTGACTACTGATCAGGTCCTGCTGCGGGCAATCGTTTTTTCCTGTTTGAAAAACAGACTATTTGTAAAAATTGGGTGAAATAAATAAATGATGTGATGACGAAAACGTTTTGATTATTCATTTACATGAAAATAAGGCATCTGTGAAAGGTGACTTGAGGGCAATTCTCCTTGGCCAGCAGTATTTTTCCGCTTTGTTGTCGTTTACTTCAGCAACGAGAAGGGAGCAAACAGAAACAAACCAGCCTTTACACTATTTTTGAACTTTACACGATATAGCTAGCAAAAGCCGTGTAAATTGTAGGGTTCGTGTAAGTTTGCGCTATTCTTCACATTCCTTTTATGTGCATTATAACTAACGGAAAATTACATGGATTTTTTGAACTGTGCAGCTTAAAAACAAAAGGATGAAAGATGAAAAGCGTAAGAAAGTGTAGGCGCGGCACGTAACGTAGAATACTGGTAAATGTCTTTGTAGCAAATTCCTATAGTTTTATTGGCAAATGCTTTAAATCTAGAATATAATTTGCATTTGAGCATTGTAAAGTTCACAGTCAGTTACTCTATACTTACAATTCAGTGACTCCAGTCTGCCTAGTATATGTCCTAGCTACTGTCCTGCGATGAGTCTAGTCTGGCAACCTAATTTTAGTTGATTTCAACATCTTAGTCTTAAGCAGTGCTGTCATGCTAACATCAGAGTTAATTACTCAAGTTTTCCACATTTCAGCGCCCTTCACACTGATTTGTCCTCATTAAAATAACGTAAAGCCATTCGTATCTTCATACATATCATTTTTTCTGGAATTGTTACAGAAAAAAGAAATAGAAGGTATTTCTACAGAATGTATTCCTGCTCATGTATTTCTTTGAAAATTTTCCACACGGGTTTCATTCAGGAATTCCACCAAACAGTTTCCTTGTTATTTTTAACGAGTTTCTTTAGAAATTTACTCCAAAAATCCGAGAATATTTCTCGGAATTTCCTTGAGTTTCTCAAAAATTTACTCAGCTGATTACTTTAGCTACTAGTTCACGGGTTTTATTGGCATTCTTTCAAAATTTACTCCAAAAATGACTCCAAAAATTTTTTAGATTTTTTCCTTGCATTTCTCTAAAGTTCCATGATAGAATTCTTCAGGGATTCTTCAAGAGGTTCCTTCGAAGCAGTGCTTCATACATTTATTTAGGATTAACTAAAACCTTTCTCCAGGGATTCTTTCGGAAATTGTTCCGACAATCCTTCAAGAAACTCATCTGAGAATGTCTCAGGAATTCTTTCAGATATTACTCCAGGATTTATTCGTTTCTCCAGAAATTTTTCAAAAAAATCTATTAGGAGTTCTTTTTTGGGATTTCTTTTAAAAACCCCCCAGAGATCCCTTCAGAAGTTTATTCGGAGACTTTGCCCCAGAGTTCTTCCGCTTTTTTGTCTGCCATTTGTCCAGAAATTCTTGCTGAATGGTTTTGTTTTTTTTTTTGGGAATCCACAAAACATCTGTTGGGATTTTTCCAAGGATGTCTTTTAGAAATCTATTCAGCGTTTTCTATGAAAATTTCTCCTAAAATTTCTTTGGAAATTCTTCCAGGACTTTTTTCCTTGAAATTACTTCCATAGTTCCTCCAAAGGTATCTCAAAGATTTCGTTAGAAATTCTCCATGGATTACTTCAGATATTATTCCAGAGAGTTTCGTCAAATAATCCTTTCAGAAAATCTTAAATATGTTTTACCACGAATCTTCATGAACTCTTCCAGGTATTTTTTCAGAAAGTTTATCAAGAAATTCTTCAACAATTCATCCGTTTTTTTTTTTTCAATGAACAACTCCCAAAATAAATCTTTGAAGGAATCTCCACAGGAATCCCAGGAGATATTTCTGATGGAAACACAGCAGCTATTTGAAAATTGATGCTTGTTCAGAGAAATCTCTGAAGGATTTTCAATCAAATTAATAATGAAATTTCCATAAAAATTCATGGAAGAACCATTCATTACTGAAATTCTTGAAAAATATGTTAACAATAAGAAGTTTCTTTAGATATTTTTGAGGAATTCCTGAATAAATTCCAGAGGAAATCCATGGAAAAGTCTATAAATATCCCTGTTGGAATTTCTGAAAAATCTTCAGTCCTCCAGTTCCTTTAGAATCCCTGGAAACATTATAGGAAGAATCCATGGTGGAATATTTAGAGCAATATTGGAAGAATCCATGGTGAAATATCCCAGCAAAACTTCTAAAAGAATCTCAGCAGAGGAATTTTTGACGAAATTTCTGGAAGAATACTTGGAGAAACTTCTAGGAATACCCTTTAAGATGCTCTCAAAAGAATTTGTTTAGAGATGAGAAGTTGTCAGGCTTATATGAAAAGTTGAAATAATGTCGAACACAGGGCATGATTCTATTCTTAAAATGATTATCAGATCACCGAGTTAATAAAAAGATGCATACTAGTGTAATCGTGAAGAAAATACTGAAGAAATTTGTGAAAAAAAAAAACAAAAAAAAGAAAAAAAATGTAGAAAAAAAACCCCTGAAGAAGTCTCTGAAAAAAAAACCTTTGCAAGTTTTCTTGAAATAATCGCTTGAACATTATCTAAAAAAATATTAGGAAGAAATTCTTAAGTAAGTCTTTTGTAGAATATAAGAAGAAACGAAGGAAAAACTTCCTTAAGGAAGAAGTTTCTGAATGCCCTGAGAAATTATATAGAAATTCCTTAAGACATTTCTTATGAAACGACTCTACAGAAGTTTTAAGGTGTTTTGTTAGATATATCAAAAGGGATTCCATCAGAAATACAGAGGGTGGAAAAAATGTTTGGGATAAAAAGACTTTTTCTCAAATTTTGATTGTTTATCAACCAATTATATGTGCATCATTGGTACAAATTTGAGCTCGATTGGTTTATCTTTCACGAAGCTAGAACCGTTCTCGTAAAACACTATTTTTAGACAACTAATTTTTGAACTATCCTCTCTCGGAGACCAGTGAACCGAATTGAATGAAATTTTGAGCGATAATCAACAATATATTAATGCTTGGAAATTATTCAAAACATAAATACATTTTAAACGTTGAAAAAAGTTAAACAAATAGAGGAAAATGAGTGATATTTACAATACCGCACAACACATATTAAATGTGTTCCTCCTTTAGTTTAAAAGGGCTCTAATATATCTTATTATAGATATTTTAAGAACAGAAGTAGAAAATCTTTGGATATCAAAAATAAAATTTCATAACAAAGATGTGACAAAATTACCATTTATCGAGAAAGATCCAAAAAGTGTCAATCCATCATAACATTTTTCAACGTTTGAAAAGTACCAATTTTTATAGAATTTTTGAACATAGATAATATCTAGATATACTGTTGATTAACGTTAAAAATTTCATTCAATTCGGTTCACTGATCTCCGAGATATGATAGCATAAAAATTAGTTGTATAAAAATAGTGTTTTACGAGAACGGTTCTAGTTTCGCGAAAGATTAACGAATCGAGCTAAAATTTGCGCCAATAGTGCACATATAATAGGTTGATAAACAGTCAAAATTTGAGAACTTCGGATACACTCTATGAAAAGTTACAGCATGTTGATTTTTGTGAGAGAGAAAAAAGTTGCTTATTCCAAACATTTTGGCCACCCCCTGTACATGCAATTTTAGTACACCGTGCATTTTGACAGAATGCTTCGGTAACTAATAAGAGGACCTCTCAAAGATTTTTTTCATTCCTCAACTGATCTTTTGAGAATTCCACCAAGTGTATTCAAAAATGTTTCTCCAGATATTTCCCGAGGAATTCATCGAGAAATAATAGTTTATAAAATCGTGACATACAGATATCAAGAATTTTGAATAATAAATCTCCAGATATTTCTCTAAGGATTCTTTCACGAATGCCTCCTGGTATTTCTGAAGTAATTCGACTGGACAGGAACATATCCAGAGACAGACCACTTCAGAATTTCGAGGAATTACGAATTCCTGAAAGAGTTTCTGGAATATTTATTTTACCTGGTGTGAATTTGAAGGAATCTTTGTAATAAGTCCCAACGTCACAAAGATGTTTTCACGCATATGAGGGCGCAGAAAATTGGAAAACTCCTGAAGGTATTTTTTTTTCTAATTTTTACACCAGTACGGACTCATTTAAAACAGTATTGCAACACTCAGTTGAATATTGCATCACTCCCAAAAAGTTTATCATCACCTGAAAATAGCTGAAATTGTGCTGCTATATCTCAAAATCCTGATAATATGCAGATGTAAAGTCATCAGTCAGGTTGTTCGGAAGGTCGTTGGCATCACAATGACAAGTAGATTGGTTCGCAATTCTGCCGCTAGGTGACGCTAGTGAAAAACGTTTTGGGCATCATAATGACAAGCAGTTTATGAAGTGAATCAGATCTGATTCTTTTGAATATAAAGTAAATTAGACATGAATCACTTGAATATGAAGTGAATAGATTCTGCATCACTTGAATATGAAGTGAATCAGCCCTGAACCACTTGGATTAAAATGACTCAGACCTGAACCAATTGAATATGAAGTGAATCAGACCTGAATCACTTGATTGTGGATTAATTGATTGGATTAATATGACTCAGATCTTAATCACTTGAATTCTAAGTGAATGAGCCCTGAATGACTTCAACATGAAGTGAATCAGACCTGAATCACTTAAATTTCAAGTGAATCAGACATGAATCATTTGAACATCAAGTGAGTCAGGCCTGAATCACTTGGATTGAAATGACTCAAACCTTAATAGCTTGAATTTAAAGTGAAATGGACCTGATTCACTTGAATATAAAATGAATCATATTTGAATCACTTGAGTATCAAATGAATATGACCTGAACCAATTGGATATGAATTGAAGACCTGAAGGACTTGAATATGTAGTGAATGGAATTTGAATCACATTGAATATGAAGAGAATCAGGCCTGAATCCCTTGAATATGAAGTGAATCAGACCTAAATCACATGAATATCAAGTGAATCAGACCTGAATCACATGAATATCAAGTGAATCAGACCTGAATCACTCGGAATAATATGGCTCAGAGCTGAATCATTTGAATATGAAGTGAATCAGACCTGAATCGCTTGGATATGAAGTGAATCAGCCGTAAATCACTTGGAATAAAATGACTCAGACATGAATCACTTGATTATGAAGTGAATGAGCCCTGAATTACTTGAACGTGAAGTGAATCAGATCTAAATCACTTAATTATGAAGTGAATCGTACCTGAACTACTTGAATATCAAGTGAATAAAGCCTGAACATATTTAAAATGAAGTGAATCAGACCTGAAAGACTTGAATATGAAGTGAATGCAATCTGAATTACTTGAATATGAAGTGAATCGGTCCTGAATTACTTGAATTGAAATGATTCAGAACCTCTCGAATAACAAGTGAATCGGACCTGAATCACTCGAATTAAAACGAGACAGATCTGAATCACATGAGCATGAAGTCAATCTGACCTAAACTTATTAAATATGAAGTGAATCAAACCTGAATCACTTGAACATGAAGTGAATCAGACTTAAATCTCTTGATTATGAAGGGAATCACTTGAATATCAAGTGAATAAATCCTGAATCTATTGAATATGAAGTGAATCAAACCTGAGTGAATCACTTGAATATGAAGTGAATCAGACCTGTATAACTCAGATAAGAATGACTTAGACCTGAAACACTTGAACTTTCTATCTTATCAGGATGACGATATAAAACTAGTTGAAAATGTTCATTTTTCCATGCTCACTAGCGTCACCTAGCGGCAGAATTGCGAATCAAACTGTTTGCCATTGTGATGCCAACGACCTTCCGAACAACTTTGCTGAAGGCTGTACCTTTGTATATTTTTAGCATTTTGAGATATAGCAGCACATACGTAGTTGTTTTGAGGTGATGCTAAACTATTTTGATGCAGTATTCAACTGAATCTTGCAATAATTTTTCAAGCGAGTCCGTACTTATGATGGGTAGTGTATATTATGGAAGATAAACAAGGGCGCATATAGCCGAGGCGGTAAACGCACGGGTATTCAGCATGACCATGCTGAGGGTGACGGGTTCGATTCCCGGTCGGTCCAGGATCTTTTCGTAAAGGAAATTTCCTTGACTTCCTTGGGCATAGAGTATCTTCGTGCCTGCCACACGATATACACATGCAAAATGGTCATTGGCAGAGGAAGCTCTCAGTTAAAAACTGTGGAAGTGCTCATAGAACACTAAGCTGAGAAGCAGGCTTTGTCCCAGTGAGGACGTTACGCCAAGAAGAGGAGAGAGGAGGACAAGGGCGAAACAGTAATGTTTAATAATATAGAGTTAACTTACACGTCAATAGGTGCTAAGTGAGATTAATAAAAGTAAGGATCACATGCCTAAAAGCGCAAAAAGATTGAAACTCACAATGTTTCTGAGAGCACAAAAAATAATAAGGTAAAACTATTCACGAACGAAAACAGGATTACAACTTTTTCAAAGAAGTGTGTTGTCATACTAAGAGTTTTTTTTTATCTGAAGAGCTGGATACCCAGTGAGTAACTTGAAGTTACCACGATTACACTGGTCTTAAGTAACGTAATAGATCGTAGGATTACTTACAGGTCTGTGTTCGCATGTTATAGTTTAAGTTCTAGTTCAATTTTAATATATCAAAGATGCAGAAATTAGAGTTCATTTTGCATGGATTTCAACCTAAAATGTAGGTTTAGTTCATTTGGGGTACGTTAGGAATGGAATACTTTTGATTGTAATTTTACAAATAGCGATCAATTTTCGGGTGACAAGCGCTGCGTTAGATTTGCTCAGCATCCCCGTGGAAAGCTTCTGATGCGCTGTCGACGTTCGTAACGCCTCCCGTAACAGAAAGAACTTTGAACAAACCTCAAAAATGGTATGGTAACCGTATCGCTCCGCTGCCCACTGTAACCACTCAGTGCAACAAATGTCGCTTCTATTCGTTAGATTCGACCCCTGCATGGAAGATACACAAAAGTAATTCGAGGTAATAAAAGATAAATATTGCATCGAACCAACCGACCAACCGTCCAAACCAATGTCGATGGCGATGACATTGACGAAGGTAACTGCATACTGTCTCAGTACCTACAGTCTACACATCAACCAAAGCGTTCAGTGTTGCTGAGAAAGGGGATGGAGCGTAGCATTACCTACAAAGCTTGAATAAATTGGCATTGTTGCATAAGGATTGCTACCAAAGAGGACACTTTGACCTTGGAAATCTTGCTCTTCAGAAAAGCGATCAGCGACTTGATTTTACACCCAAGGGAAATGTTCGACATTTGATCATGTTTATCAACAAATGTTAAATTTACTAGATAGTTGCATGCAAAATAAAACTATAATACTTTTCCCGCATATCCAGCGCTAAAAATGTTTTATGTAAACTCATATTAAAATCTGACATCCACTAGCTGGGTGTAACCCAACCAGCTGCATTATTGGATATGATGGCATTCCAGATGGTGCAAAAGATTGCATTTTGCAGTGGCAACGAAATGAAAATTTTATTCATGAATATTGCTTCGCGCACCGTGCATACTACAAAGCTTAGATAGCGTAGCACAGTCACTAACAGCCAGTAGATGAGGAGGGAGTTTTATTTGGTTAGCAATTTCGAATCGGATGTTTTGGATTTCGCACCTGATCCAATGACGACCGAGTGGGCTGTAAAGCCGGCGGTACCTATGTGAGATTTAGCTAACTATAAATTGAAGTCATAAAGCTTCCCATTACCCAGGCATATCCATCAGAGGAAATCACCCGAGTGAGTAACATCTGGAATAAAATTTTATTACCGGTGATGGTATTCGCAATAGTTATGTCTACGGTGAATTGGAAGACTAAATTTATATTTATTTGATTTCATCACCATAACCTGGTGCACCTTACTGTAATTGGAATAAATTGTAGTATGAACTTGTAATTATGGATGTGTTTTACTTTTACTTAAACGATCAAGATTTCCAGTCTATGAATTCGAAACATTTCGAAATTATTCTAGCGGTTAGATGAGAAATACTTCTAGAAATTGTAGGATATCCAGAACATCTTCAGAAAATTAAAATTTTTGGATTTTTTTCAAGAATTCCTCATGAAATTCCTTTAAGAATTCCTCAGCCGCTCTTACAATCATAGAGTAGGTCAAACTGCCAGTTTTGTACCTCCAAAGTAATGTGAATTTCTTCTCCTTATTATAAAAAAAAACCATCTGCGATTTTTTTGTCAGCCATTCATTTAAAAAGAATATACTCGAAAGTAAAAGTGCTCTGATAATGCTCAAATTTGGTAGGAATGATCATAACTGACAAAAATCAGATCCGTATTTTTTTTGTTTCGCCATTAGGGTGGCCATTTTGAAAATAAGGTGGTACATATAAACGTTATTTCTCATTTTTTTTTTATTTTCGAACTGTCATAACTTTTGTATCAATCGACCGATTTTCAATCTTATTTCACGAATGAATATATTGTTATTCTAGATTTAAGCAAAAGTATCGTGAAACAACTTTAATTTGAAAAAAAAATTGTCAAAAATTCAGTTTTCATGATTTTCACAATATTGGACCACAACGACTAAACTTTTTTTTTAATATTTTGAAACGAAAGTTCCATTATTTTTACATAACAATTCAAAACATAAGAATTAAACTCGCTTTGAAGCTGCATTTATTTGAAAATTTCACGTTTTGTTCTCATATACGTATGGAAGGTATGAAATGACCATGCGTCTCCATCACTTAAAAATGCCGCTTATTATTATTTTTTATTTTTATATTTGTACAACTTTGAACTACGAATTTGCCTGCAGCAGAGTAATAATCCTCAAAGAATTGCTTCAGGCATTTCTTCAGAAGTTCCTTCTGAATTCTTCCATAAATTCCTTCTGATTTTCTTTACGGAAGTTTCTTTGCGGATTCCCCCTAGAGTTCTTTCTAAGATTTCTAAGATTAATCTAAGGGTTCTTTCTACAATTTATCAAGAGGTTCCTTCGAGAGACCCCCAGAAGCTGCATCTGGAATTACTCCTGCAGTTTCTTCAGGTGTTCCTTAAGGAATTAAATCTGGCATTCCTCAAGAAGTTTCTTTTTGGATTCATCAAGAAGTTCCTTAGGATTTCTTTTTTAAAGAATTCTTCCAGCAGTTCTTTCTGATATTCCTACAAAAGTTTCTTCTGTGATTCTCCAAGGAGTTTTTTTCTGAGATTCCTGAAGGAGTTTCTATAAGTCTTTCTTGAATTCCTCAAGAAGTTGCTTAGAGGGTTTCCTCAGGATTTCCTTTACGAATACCTCCTGAAGTTTTTCTGGGATTCTTCCAAAATGTTCAGAGATTGATCAGAGGTTGCTTCTGGGATTTATCCAAGATTACCTTCAAAGATTCTGGGAATTTTAATCATTATTTCTTTCGGAATCCACCCCTTCTTTTTAGGACTCTTCAATATAGAACTAATAATCTTTTCATTCGTGAAAACAGATTGAAAATCGGTCAATTGGTTCAAAAGTTATGACGGTTCGAAAATTTAAAAAATGAGGTGTGTCATTTATTCGGACTACGCTGTTTTCAAAATGGGCACCCTAATGGTGAAACAAAAAAAAATACGGGTCTAATTCTTTTCGATAACGATCATTCCTACCAAACTTAAGCAATATCTACACACTTTTATTTTCGAGTCCATTCTTTTTTAATGGAATAGCTGTATATGTGAAATAAGTAAGTAACTTGTGTGAGTTTTCCAATTTGTTTGTGGCCTCATATGCACAGTGAAATATTATGTGATATTAGGACTTCATCCAGGTATTATGACAGAATTGCCTTCAAATATTATGAGAAATATTAAGGGGAATGGTTTCAGAAATTCGTACCGGGATTTCTCAAGAAGTAAACTACCCCACAAATTCCTCCTAAAATTTCCTTACGGGCTTTTTAAAAAAATCTGTCCAAAAATACATTCGAAAATTTTCCCCAGGGGTTTCTTAAGCTTCTCATGGATATCTTCGGAATTCCATCCAAACATCATTCAGATATTTCTTCATAAATTTATCTAGCATTTTCTCCAGGAAATCTTCCAGGGAATTTTTTAAAAGATCTTTGAAAATACTTCCATTGATTCCTTAAAAAAATCTTATTTTTCTTAAGAATTTTCCCCAAAGTTTTCTAAAGACTATCCAAGAAACTAATGTATGAACTTTTCGATAAAACCTTCCCTGGATTCCTTCCTATATTGCTCCTTGGATTCCATAATAAATTTCTCCAGGAATTCCTTTCGGAAAATGTTCCATGATATTCTTTTATTATTTTTTTAACATTTTCCATTGATTGCTTTACAATTTTTCCTGGGAATTTCCATTTTCTTTTAAAAACTCCCCCAGAAAAGCTTCCAGAGGTTTTCTTAAAAAAAATTCCATAGATTTTTTAAGAATCCATACGAAAATTCTTTTGAAAGACATACATAATCACCGTATCCAGCACAGACTAAAAGAAACTTAAGTCAGGCAGGACAAGCACAACACAGCGTAATACACGGAGTATGGTGCGATTAGAAGCTTGGTGGCCCTAACCGCACAGCTACGACCCAGACAACCAGTAATCGTATAAGATGTTGCATAAGAAGATAAATTGGAGGCCACCCGACTAGAAAAAAATATCAAGTTTATAACACATTGTGTTATGATGATATGAAATTTTTCTATAACTTATTTTGTTATAAACTAGATGCAGGATGATGTTACAAAAAGTACACCGGTCTTAGGCGCCATCTACAAATTACGTAACGCTCTAGGGGGAGGGGGGAGTCCGCCCGAGCGTTACGACCC
Source organism: Aedes albopictus (assembly GCF_035046485.1). NCBI lineage: Eukaryota > Metazoa > Arthropoda > Insecta > Diptera > Culicidae > Aedes > Aedes albopictus. Next base: position 115,757,822 of record NC_085137.1, read on the forward strand.
ATACAAAAATTTTAGGGTTTAGGGTTTTAGGGTCAAAAAATGCCAATTTTGGCGTTACGTAATAAATGGATGCTGCCTTTTAACCTATTTTGTTATAATCAGAACAAAATTATAACACAATATGATACCAATTTTAGCTTCAAGAAAACTAGTTGCAATCATATTTTGATACAATTGTGTAAAATGATGTTCTGAATGTCAAAGAATCAGAATTTAAACATGATTATATCACAACGAGTTATACATATCATGGTTTGTTATAATTTTGTTATATTTTTGTTAGAATCTTCTAGTCGGGCATATACGTGCATGCTTCTATTTAGGTGCATGTAAAATGTACGCATATCGCATATCGCATACTGGAGAGGCGCTATGAGAATTCTTTCCGGAAATCATCCTCGAATTCCTTTCAGAAATGCTTTGAGTAACGTTTTAAAAATATCAAAGGTTATTCCACAAATTTCTTCAAAAATTTCTTAAGAAACTTTTTCATTGATTTCTTTAAGGATTCAGTTGGAATTTTTACCACAAAAGAACTTTTTAAATAATTTCCCTGGAGATTTTTTCCAAAAATCCTTATTGATTATCCATAAATTTCTCCAAGGATTCGTAGTCAATCTTCTTTAGATTTGTGCACACATTTAGCCATGAAATCCTTCAAAAATTACTGCAGTAATCTTAAAACCTATCAAGGTTCGTTTCAGAAACTCGTTCGGCGATTTTTTCTTAAAAAATCTTCCAACGATTCTTTAGAAAATTTCTCCATGGTTTCTTTTAGACATTTTCTGATGAATTTCTCCACACAATTCTTCAGTAATTCTTTTAGGTAGGAATTATTTTTGGAATTGTTCTAGAAATTCGTTAGAATTTCTATAAATTTTGTCCAAAAAATCCTTCTGAATTTCCTACAGTGATTTCTTTAGAAATTATTTTAAAGATTCTTTCCTGTAGTTTCATGAGAAAATTCTCCAGATATTCTTCAAAAAACTTTATTAGGTATATATTTGGTCCACACGCAGAAATTTCAATAGGGATTCCATTGAAAACTCCCACATGAATGTGTCAAGGAATGTCTTCAGGGATTCATCCTTAAAATTCTGCATTTATTCTTCCAGAGATCATACATATCCTGCAGTAATCATACAGAGATTCTTTTGCGATTTCTTCCAGATATTCCTCTATCTATTACCCCAAAAAATTATCCAGCATTTTCTCTAAGGATATCTCCAATAAATCCTCCCTAAGAACTCCCTTATTTTTTTCAAAACTCTTTCCAAGAAATTTCTATGGTAGTTCCTTCAGATATATTTTAAGAATTTTTTTTCATTGGGATCGATGCAGACTCTTATCTATGTGTTTCTATTCCTACAGGTTTTTTTTTAGAAACTCGTCCACAGTTTTCCCCAGGAATAATTTCAGAAAATCCGCCAATAATTTTACTATAAGTCCCACGATTTTTTTTTCCAAGGATTTCACCAAGGGTTTCCCGAGAAGTTTCTCCAGGTACTTCCCCAGAAGATTCTGGACAAAATTTCAACTACGATTCCTTCAAGGAATTCCCTAGGATTTCTTCCGATATCTTCTTAGATATTCAGTCAGAAGAACTGCCTTAGATTTCTGCTGGCTGCTGGGATTCTACCCAACCAAGCTGAGTTGTATGCCCCAAATTCAGGCAATTCCGCCAACAAAAACCCCCCCCATGACGAAGAGAACGAACCTGCCGATAATACCCTTCGTCACCCTATTTCAGAAATTCTCAAAAAAGATTTACTACTAATCCTACAGAAACTGCTTCGGAAATGCTTAACAGGGTTTCTCCAAAAAATGGTTGAGTTATTTCAGTGATTCCTGCAGAAATTGCTGCAAGGATTTTTTTTATAAATTGCTCTTGCAGTTCCATAACAAATATCTCTTGGATGTTTTTTAAGTTCTCTGCAGAATTTGTTCAGATATTCCTCCAGGGATTCTTGAGAAGTTTGTCCAGAAATTGCATAAAAATTGCTGAAGAATTCTTCAAGGAATCCTTGAAGATTTCTTTTAAATCCCTGAAAGATTGTAAAAAGGACTCCCTTTAAAACTCTTGGAGATACCTTTGGGAACTCCAAGAGTAAGTACTTGATTTTTTTATGGAGGAGTTTTTGGACGAAAATTTATGAGGTTCTGAGGTTCCTGTGTCAATTCCTACAATAAAATCTGAGAGAATACCCAAAGAAACATCTTAAGATACCTTAAGGCTTCTGGAGGAACTCTTCAAGTAATTCCAAGGAATAAGTGCTTCAGATTTTTTTTGAGATCCCGTAGAGAGTCATTTCCGAAAAAAATTCTTGAAAAATGTCTGCATAAATCGCAGTCAACGGTTCTGGGGGATTTTTTTTGAAGAAATCCCTCAATAAGTTTTCAGAAATTCCTTAAGGATTTTCTGAAGGAATCCTTGGAAGAACTGCTGGAGATATCTCTGGAAGAATTCTCAGAAAAAGTCTTATACAACTCCCGAAGGGTTTTCCTGATGGAGTTTTTCAGAGAACCACTGAAAAAATAAAAAAAAAATAATAAAATATGAAAGAACTGGAGATTCGCGGGCGACTCTCAGTAGCTATTCCCGCAGAAATCGTGGAAGGGATTCTCACAGAAACCATAGAAGTCAGCCAATCAACAATCTAGGAAGGCATTCTCGCATGAAAGCGGGAAGGTATTTTCGCAGAAATCCTTGGAAGTAACCCGTAAGCCATTTTCATATATTTATTGAAAAAAAAAAATCTCACAGAAATCCTGGAAGAATCTTGGAAAGAATTTCCGCAGATATTCTGGTAGGCTTTTCAACCTAATGGGGCGATCTTGCAGGAATCCTAGACGATATTCCCGCTGAAATCCTACCCGGGTCATGTTCTACGTAAGTTTTTGTAATTTTTATATGCTTTAGAGAATAAATAGAACAAAAGAGCTGTATGAGCTGAAAGATATTTCAGCAAAAATCCTGAAGGAACGTACGGATGAATCCTGAAGAAACTGCTGGGAGAAGCTGCCTGATTTGAAGGGTATTCCTGAGCAAATGGTTGATAACATAGGCAAACGAATCCTGTAGAGAGTCTTGCAAAGTGTTCCAGAAAAGTCCAGTAAGGCTTTTCCGTTGTAACTCCGACGAAGTGATTACTCCAGGAGGAATTCTTAGATAAATTCTCAATTATATTCACGGGGGAATTCCTGGATGATTCTTTGAGCGAATTTCCAAAAAAATCTTTAGAGTAATTCCAGTTCCACTCCTGTGGTAGAATCCCTGCAGTAATCCTTGGATAGAACTTTGTGTTAGTTTTCAAAGGATTTCTGGGGAAACGCCGGAAAAAATTCAGGAAAATGTACTAAAGTAACTCTCAGTATTACTGGTTTATTTCCAGAAAAAAGTGCTCGTGGAAGAACTCCCGTATATATTTTTGGAGCCATTTTTAAAGGCGTTTCAGAAGGCATCTGTACTACACCCGAACCTCCATTTAGGTAACGAGTTCGGGACTGTCTAAATAGAATTTTGACCTAAATGGATTCATTACCTAAATGGATTCAGTTCATTACCTAAATGGATTTCAACGTTGCAAAGAAGTTTGAGAAGGGCAAGTGGCTTGCAGATGCAAAGGAAAGGGGGTCAAGGCTTTTAGATGTAATGAGGGGATAGTCAGAGGTATTTCAATGAAGTTTTTGGAGAGAGGTCAGAGGCATTTCCAGGCGTTTCAGAGCGTTTCAAGATGTTTCAGAGGGCTTTTAGGGAGCTTCATATGCTCTCAGGTGAACTTCACGGGAGTTTCAGAGATGTTCCAAAGCGTTTCATGGTGTTTCAGGGCGTTTCAGGAGGTTTCACAGGCTTCAGAGGCTTTCAGGTGCGTTTCACATGGAATTCATATATGTTTTAGAGGTGTTTCAGGACGTTCAAGAGAGATTCCCAGCCAACACAAAGTCGCATATGATGTAGAATAGGATGCTAAAGTGGAGGCCATATGCGTACATGCTTCCATTTACCTGCGTGTAAAGAGTACGCATATCGCCTCCACTACTGCATTCTATTCAACATCATATGCAATCGTATGTTGGCTGGGTTTTGTGGGACTTCAAAATCTCTCGGGTGAGTTTCACGGACGTTTCAAGGTGGTTTCAGAGGCGTTTCAGAGTGTTTCAAGGTGTATCAATGCGTTTCAAGGCGTTTCATGGCCTTTAAGGAGGTTTAAGGGTGCCTTCAGCGGGTCTCAGATCAATTTGACGGAAGTTTATTAGGGGTTTTAGAGGCGTTTTAAAGCGTTTCAAGGCGTTTCATGGTGTTTTAATACGCTTCAGGGCGTTTCAGGAGGTTCAAGGAGAGCTTAAGGGGGCTTCAGGGGCTCAAAGGTGAATTTTACAGAGGTTGTGAAGGTTTAAGGCATTTCAGGACGTTTCAGGAGGTTTAAGGGGCCTTAAGGGAGCCTTATGGGGGCCTTAAGGGGACTTTAGAGGCTCGCAGGTGAATTTCACGGAGGCGTTTCAAGGCATTTCAATGCGTTCCAGGGCGTTTCAGGGCATTTCAGGAGGTTTCACAGGAGTTTTAGGGGGCTTCAGAGGTTCTCAGGTGAATTTCACGGAGGTTTAAGAGGCATTTCAAAGCGTTTCATGGCGATTCAGAGCGTTTCATTTGGGGTTCTAGAGGCGTTTTAAAGAGTTTCAAGGCATCTCAATGGTCTTCAAAGCGGTTTCAAGGGCATATAGAAGCCCATTTAACTTTTCCTCTATATCCAATCCATGAGACGATCAGCTGTTTTTTTTATTTACCATGTATATTTGACATCCGATGATCGGGGTGACAGTTGAACATAAAGAATTTGTTAAGCACCAACGACACCTGATGAAACTTTGTTAAGTTGTTCCCACACTATGTTTACACTTTTGGCTGTCAGCGCGAATGTCGCCATGGATTGCCTTATTGCGTAAATCTCTTAGAGACAAGCAAACATGTAAGTAGATCCAATGACCTATACTCAATGAAGTTCTAGGATATCCTCAAACTGACAATGAACTCACCACTTGATAGCACATAGCTACATGAGGCTGTGTAGGCATAAATTTCATCCATAATGATTGCAATAGATCATTGATTCCACTTGTAGATCAGATGGCCTTAACTCCAGGGAGTCTTTGGAAAGTCCTATCGAATCATAGATGCCTGGGACAGTGTGAGAATAAACCTCATTCTTAAGGACAAGGTTTTGGAGTACATAGCTCAAATTTTCTAGATCACTGTTTTTTAGAACCGTTGAATGGATCTGGATCAAAATACATCACGCTGATGACAGCCATATCCGTGCATTTACAGCCATATCCGTTCACCGGTTCTAAAAAACGGTGCTCTAGAAAATTTGAGCTATGAACCCCAAATACCTTGTCCTTAATGCTCTTAGATACAACTAGAAGCCCTCGTAGATTTGATGACCTATATTCAAGATTCTTCAAACTCAAAACTTGATAGATCATAGTTACCTCAGGTTGTGTGAGTATGAACCTTAGCCGTAAATCTCTTAGAGCCAATTAAATTTGTTAGTAAATCCGATGACCTAAACGTACGGAAGTTCTTGGAGATCCTCAAACTGACAACGAACTCACCACTTTACAGTACATAGAAACATGAGACTGTGCAAGCATAAATTTCATTCATAATGCTCCAATAGATCACTGATTACGCTTGTATAACAGATGGCCTAAACTCGGATACTCTTAAACTTTTAACCCTTAAACACTCCGTAAACGTTTTTTTTTTTTCGTAAATCAACTTTATCTATAATCTTGAGTACTTTAACTTCTCTGAACTCAATCAAATTCCATTTAGGTAATGTTACCTAACAGGAGGGACCTAAATAGAATTAACCTAAATGGAGGTTTCTATTATTATTATCTTTATTATCGAGATTTTCTGCCAGAGGCTGGTTCATCTCCGTGGCGGTTTCTAATATCTAATTGAAAATTCTTAAAAACATCGACTCTGTAGAAATGTGAAGTTAACAAACAAAAATAAATATGTAGTTAATGAAGGGACATGAAGGGACAATAAAGTATAGTCAAGAATGTACCAGAAAAAATGCAGTTCATTAGAATGGATCGTGTCTCCGCAAATCATAAAAATGAAATAATCAAAATTCTTCTATTTAAAAACGTTCATCGCTATAAAAACTCTTAAAAAACACACATATATAATTCATTTCCCGCAGGCACGTTGCGATCAATATATGTACGACAATCTGAATATGTTGCGAAAATAATACAGCAAATCACCACACCGTGCATGAATAAGTGCAATTCGGAATCAAGCAAATCAACACAATTCGAATCATTTCACACTCACACGAAACACTTTGCCTAATGGACTGAATTAACCCAATCGTGTGGAAACGAAAATACGGCAAGCACGTATCGCACATACGACCCCAATAGTAGCCAAAACATGGAACGAACCAAACGTACCGTCTGTTGACCATGGCCACTTCTTCCCAAAAGTGCCAATAATGAATTACATTAGCCGTACACATTCATTCGTCTAATCGTGTTGCATAAATTGGGGCTGCTTCCGGTCCCCTGCGGTTCTGTTCCTCCGGGATTCCGTCAGGAATTCCTCCGGGATTCCGTCAGGAATTCCTCCGGGATTCCGTCAGGAATTCCTCCGGGATTCCGTCAGGAATTCCTCCGGGATTCCGTCAGGAATTCCTCCGGGATTCCGTCAGGAATTCCTCCGGGATTCCGTCAGGAATTCCTCCGGGATTCCGTCAGGAATTCCTCCGGGATTCCGTCAGGAATTCCTCCGGGATTCCGTCAGGAATTCCTCCGGGATTCCGTCAGGAATTCCTCCGGGATTCCGTCAGGAATTCCTCCGGGATTCCGTCAGGAATTCCTCTGTGATTCCGTCAGGAATTCCTCCGGGATTCCGTCAGGAATTCCTCCGGGATTCCGTCAGGAATTCCTCCGGGATTCCGTCAGGAATTCCTCCGGGATTCCGTCAGGAATTCCTCCGGGATTCCGTCAGGAATTCCTCCGGGATTCCGTCAGGAATTCCTCCGGGATTCCGTCAGGAATTCCTCCGGGATTCCGTCAGGAATTCCTCCGGGATTCCGTCAGGAATTCCTCCGGGATTCCGTCAGGAATTCCTCCGGGATTCCGTCAGGAATTCCTCCGGGATTCCGTCAGGAATTCCTCCGGGATTCCGTCAGGAATTCCTCCGGGATTCCGTCAGGAATTCCTCCGGGATTCCGTCAGGGATTCCATCAGGAATTCCTCCGGGATTCCATCAGGAATTCCTCCGGGATTCCATCAGGAATTCCTCCGGGATTCCATCAGGAATTCATTCGGGGAATCCTTCAAAAATTCCTCCGGGATACCTCCAGGAATCGCTCCGGGATTCCTCAAGGACTTTCCTTCGGGATTTCTCCAGGAACTCCTCTGGGATTCCTCCAGCAATTCCCCAAGAATTCCTTCGGGATTTCTCCAGAAATTCCTTCGGGATTCCATCAGGAATTCCTCCAGAATCATCAGGAATTTTGTGGGATTTCTACAGGAATTCATCTGGGAACTTCTTTAGGAATTCCTTTGGGAATGTATTTAGAAATTTCTGAGACACCTTCAGAAATTCCAATATTCCGGCGAATCTTTCAGGAATTCCTCTGTGGATTCCTTCAATAATTTTCCAGGGATTTCTTCAGGAAATCTTTCGGAAATTGCTTCAGGAATTTCTGTTGGCACAGGAAGCCATGGAGCGCAGAGAACACGATGGGCGGTCCAGGTAGAGCGTGATACGTGTTTCGTATTTGTTATGCAATGTTTTAATAAATCCGTACAATAAACACACCTTTCCCAACTCGGCTGCGATTTTCCTGACAGCAGAGGCCTTCGTGTGAAAAGTAACGATCCAACAATAAAGATTCCTTTGCAAGTAATTGCCTTTTCGCCGAATTCATCAAGGATTCCACAACTTTTATTGGAACCGGGTTTTGATGGGTTGCTTGCTTGCCTGCCTGCTGCCTCAAAGCATCTCAAGTGTTCGGCGCACCCATAACAATTGGCGCGCTGTCGAATGGTGTGTCATAAATCAGGCTCACATGAAGAACCTTTTGTGTAGGTATATGATTCCATGATAACGCTGCCTTTTGTGGGGTGGATGATACGCAGAAATTGGAATAAAATGCGCTTTTTTAGGTGAAAATTGTGTTTTTCTGTGCTTAACTCTGGAATTTTTCGAAAGTTTTAGAGCAGAATGTATAATGTTATGCTACCTAGAACGAATTCTTTTGAAAATTTCAATTTTACCCGTACGTCCCCAAGCAGACGCAAAAAGAATCCTTTCCGTATAATTCCACCGACATCTCGTAAGTCATTGTCGTGTTGTGTGGCGAAACGAGTATGATGAACCACGCAAGCATACGGGAAAGGCAGATCTATGCTTCTAATGCCTGATGAGCGTCACATATCCAGAGAACGAACGCCACTGACTGGCTGTCAACTATAATTCACGCATCTCCCGAATGAATGAACGACAGATGGGCAGTTTTTCCGGATGTATGAACTTGGTGATGGCATTGGGCAATGGGCGGGCACGTAAAAGATGCGGGACAAAGACAGAAGCGCGGCATCGCGTGGCAAGATGTGTATGGGTTGCTGTGGGAATGGACAAATGTGGATTCCGATTGATGGATTGATGATGATGAATTTCGACTTACCGGAATGATGGGAGTTTGGATGGATGAGATGAGATGAGGTTTGCGTTTTTTTTTTCGGCTGGCCAGGAGCCTAAAACATTGATACCGAGAAGATGGTGCGGCCTTCTGAATGGCCACTCATGCATTGGATTACCTGGCTTATTTGGGTGATTATTCAGGTGATTTCATGAGAAAAATGAATGAATGATTTTTACAAATTTCGCCACAACATGCCAAATTAGACTCATTGATTCACTTCTTCGTGGAATGTCAGACGAAACAGACAGACAAATCACCCAAGAGAACCAACCTTGGCAGGGAAAGCGCGAACTCGGAACGACACCCTTATACGATGGTTACTTTGTTCTTGATGAATATTCAGAAGTTTTCCTGTCTTCTTGCGAGAACACTCCACCTCTTACCAGCCATCATCTTGCAGTAGCAGCACCAGCAGATCGTGGAAACCCCACACTTAATTTAATTTATTCTCTGTACTTTGTCCCTTTGCGTTGAATTCCATAAAGGTACCTTACCTATCCCGACCCGAACCGAAGACGTAAGAACAATCGCTCTTCAAAGACGAACACTGACTGTTACACTTGGGAGAAGTTTGTCCAGTGAGTGTTGTCTCATCCGCCCGGCAGGACGGGTGTCCAAAGTCCGGAGCTTATCGTCATTCTTTGCAGAAGTCATTTTAATCCTGCTGGCGGCTGCTGCCTGCCACTACTACTGCTGGTGCCTAATCTCACATCGGTGCACTGTGGTACATTTATTAGGTTGCATACAATAAATCTATCAAAATTGACGAAATTTACTATTTTTTCATCTTTTTAGCTAACAATCTTTTTATGTTAGCCCAAGGCTTATGTTATGTTATGTTATGTTAGCCCATAATCCCCCTCGGGATCCGAGAGAGGGATTCGATTCCAGATCCTCGACATAATGCTCACGGGCTTTAATCATCACACCAGGTCTACCATTGGTGTAGCAAGGGGGGGGGGGGTCCAGGGCTGCCTGGCACCCCCTAGAAGAAATTTGGCACCCCCTAGAATTTTTCCAGTCACCTAAAATTTAAAACTGCACACAATAATTCCAATATTTATTGATGGCACATTTGAACATAACTTAAGCACACCTGGAATTACTTATATCCTTGTTGCACGTTTTGGCGTCGGGAAATCTTGCTGAGATTCCTCCAGAAATTCCTGCTGCGATTTAATCAGGGGTTTCTTCAGTATATTTCTACTGATTCTTTCAAGGAGAATTGTCAGGCATTTGTTGGAGGAACTTCTCTTAGGATACCCCTGGCATACCTGATTCTAGGATTTCTCTAGAAATTACTTCTGTGATACCTCCCGGATTCTTAGAATTCCTCCAGATATTCCAGCTGATATTCCTCAAGCAGTTCCTGCGGTTCCAGCTATTCCTCGTCCAGAAATTCTTACTGTGGTACTTCAGAAATTATGCTATGGATCTTCTAGAGCTTCTTCCTGCTTTTTTCTGGGATCTTTCCATGGGCAATCTTCCTGGAATTCTTGCAGAAATTCCTTTGGTTGTTCTACAACTCCAAGGTCTCATCCAGGAATTCCTCCAGAGATGTTATCCAAAGATTCCTCCAGAAATTTCTCTTGGAATTCCTGCAGAAACTTCTTTTGGCCTTCCTCCAAGAATACTTCTGCGGTTCTTCTAGCAATTTCTCCTGAAATTCTCACTATGATACGTCCAGAAATTAATAGAGTGATTCCTTTAAGAATGTATCCCAGCATTGTGACTGGAATTCTTCCGGGCAATCTTCCTGAGATTCCTTCAGAAATTCCTCCTGCGACCCGTTCAGGGCTTTCTCTATAGATTATTCCAGAATATATCTACCAGTTCTTGCAGGGACTTCTCTACGTATTCCGATGATTTTTTTTCGTTTGATTCCCCCATGCATTCCTGATGGGGTTTCTCTTGAAATTCCTGTATAGTTTCATCCAGCAACTCCTCCTAGAATTTCTTTTGAGATTTCTACAATCATACATCCCATTATCCTTCTTAGAATACCTCCTGATACTGTTTCTGTGACTTCTTCAGAACCTCTCCGGTGATTTCTCCAGGATTTTTTATCCAAGGAATCTCTCATAAATTTCTCATTAGACTCCTCCAGGAACTTCTTTTGACTTTCATCCAGGAACTCCTCCTGGCATTCCATAAGCGAATTCTGCTGCTTTCAATGTTTCAGGAAAGTCTCTTCCAGAAACTATTGTTGTGATACTTGCAGGAATCCCTCTAGGGATTTCTCCTGGCATTCTTGCTGGGATTCTGTTAGGCAGTTTTCCTATGATACTTTATTACTCTAGAAATTAATCATGGTATTACTCCTGGAACACCTCCTGGCCTTCTTCAAAGAATTCCAACTAAAGGAAATATAGAAACCTCTGGAGGAATCCCTAAACGAATTTCTGGAATAGTTGGAATTTCCAGAGAAATCCTAGGATGAATTACTAGAGAAAAACTTGTTATTAATTAGAAGGCATATAATGTTGCTAATTGACAAATTTAAAGATGAATTTGTGAAAAAAATATCGCGTTTTGGTGGCATTCGAACCCATGTCTCCGTATTCGCTAGACCGCAGTATGGCCATTTCTTTGAGGGTTCCTTCGGCATGGTTGTTTTTTTTTTTTTTGAAAATAACTGCGGTGGTGGAATGCAATCAGCAATTTCCTCGATTTTTTTCTATAATTATAAAGGCTTTTCTTCTAAAATTATTTCTGCAACTTATTTTTCAGTTATTTTGCAAATTTCTCAGGCAATTTTATCGTGATTACTTTTGTGATTCTTTACAGTTTAATAGGAAGCAATCAGTGAAGTACTAGATTGAAAGTAGTGAGCTGGATTTTTGTATGGTGAGATCATCAATTCTCCGTTTCTGCAATGAAATGGTGCAAACAGCGTGGGTTATATGATTTCTTGCCTAACTTGATGCTGTTTGAGCAAAAGTTTGGGTAACTGTGTTGTTGAAGTTGTAAGGAATAAATAATACAACAACACAGTTAACCAAACTTTTGCTCAAACATCATCAAATTAGGCAAGAAATCATATAACCCACGCTGTTTGCACCATTTCATTGCAGAAACGGAGAATTGATCATCTCACCATACAAAAATCCAGCTCACTACTTTCAATCTAATACTTCACTGATTGCTTCCTATTGTATTTATATATATTACTCCCGATTTTATTTTTTATTTTCATTTACATGTATTTTAACATTTGCTAATTTTACACTACTTCCGAAAATTGCTGAACTGGAAATTGTAAACTAGAACTTTCAAAGTAGTTGGCAAATAATTCATATAAGAATTTCCAGGAATTCCTGAAAAAATTGCTCAAATCCAATCTCTAAATAAATTGCCGAATTATATTCTATAAGAATTTCCACAAACATTCACAAAAAAAATCTAAGAAATTCTCAAAGAAATTTCTGTAGAAAATTTTATAAGAATTCCTAAAAGTAATTGCCGTAGAATATCCGTGACAAAGATTTATTTTTAATCGAAGTTTTCAAAATTTCCCAAGGAATTGCTGATGAAATTCCTAAATAAAATTTAAATGCAAATAACATGGGAGTTATCAAAGGTATTCCGAAATAATCTACTGCTGGAATTCCGAATTACTGAAGAAAACTAGAAGAAATTGTCTAAAGAATTTTCATTGAAATTATAGAAGTGGTTTATAGAGGAATTTCCGAAGAAGTTTTCGAAGGAATTGGCCAAGGAATGTCGAATAGTAATGGAAGTCCAAAAAACCGACGAAAATTCAATGAAAAGTAGAATGACTGTGATTTTTTCAAGTATTTAAAAGCATCGGAATACAGTCATGACTGTCTAGAAAGGCAGACAATTGAGCGTTCCATAATAAGTTAAAATATTCCAATAACTAAGTCCAGAAGTCCCAGTGAAAAAAAACAGGGGTAAAATCATAACTCAATCATAAAATAATCAGGACGGTCGAAAATCAACCAACATCTGGACCATTTCTACAAAACTGGTCATAACTCAAGAACGGAGAAAAACCACATCTTGAAAATTTTACAGAAAATAGCTCAAGTAATTCCCTTCCAAATTTTTTTGTTGTATTTTTCCGAAAAAAAATATTTTTTCTGACTTTTCCAACCGATTTTCCTCAACAGTGGGAAATTTTGTGGAAAACAAATTTCTTTTTGTACTTATTTTTTATTGCTGAGAAAATTTGCTTACGATTTCACAAAAAAAACGTTGTATCCACGATGCTTCGTTCCTAAGTTATAATTTTTCAAAAAAAAAAAAAAACGGCTCATATAGCACATCTGGAAAATTTACACAAAATTGGTCATAACTCAGGATCGAAGAAAAACCACATCCTGAAAATTTCACAGAATATAGCTTATGTAATTCCTTTCCAAAAAAATATTTTTTAGAATTTTCCCGGTGTGCAAAAATAGTTTTTCCGACTTTTCCAACAGATTTTCCTTAAAAGTGGAAAACTTTGTGGAAAACAATTTTCGTTTTGTATTTTTTTTCAATTGCTGAGAAAATTTACTGATGATTTCACAAAAAATCTTGAGATATGTTTATAAGACTTCTTGAAGCAATTTAGGAACGACTTCTTGAAGGAATTTGTGAAGGTATCCATGTAAAGGAATCTTTGTGTCCATTTCTAAAAAAATAAACGTATCGAAACAACCTTCGAACGATTCTGTCAAATAATCACTGAACAAATTTCCGAATTCCTGGAGTTTTTTCTTGGAGGAATCCTTGGAGCAATTTCTGAAGAAGAAAGTTTTTGAAAGGCTATATAAAGGAAAACCCTTGGAGAAACTTCTGAAGGAATTCCCGAAAGAACTACTGAAGAAACCGTTTAAGAAACTTCTGAATTTTGAAGGATTTTATTTAGGAAATCCTTCCATAATTTCTTAACACACCTCCCGAAAAGATTTTAAAGGAATCTATGAGATAATTTAAGAAGACATTTTCGAAGAAACAATCCTTGGAGAGTTTTCTGGAAGAATGGATTTTTTGAAGTCATCCTTGAAGAAGTTTTAATGAATAATTTCTGAAGAAAATGTTGGAGAAAGTTTTAAAGGAATTCTTAATTTTAGATTTTTTCTGAAGGAATTCGTGGTAGATTTTCTATAACAATCACCGAAGGTATTTCCAGAAAAATCCATCTATAGAGTATTTAACAAAATATGGGAGGTTTTCTGAAGGAAGTTAATTTAACGTTATTCCAACACTATGCTTGAATTATATCAAATTAACTTCCATACAACCAAAAATTGCGCTGCCGAAACTCTTATATGACATGTGTGTTGTTTGGGTAGTAGAAATCTCTAGAGAAATTGTTGAAGCAATTCACGAAAGAATTTCTGGAGCAATATATGCAAGTTTTTAATTTAAGAATCTGGGGAAAATCGTCTGAAGAATTCCGCGGAAGATTTTCATAACTAATCTATGAAACAGTCTCAACTTTCTGAAGGAATTCTAGAACAAATATCTGGAGCATATTCTGGAATCTAAAGAGATGAATGCCGAGAACGGTTAAGTGTCTCTAAACCAAAAAAATCTAGAATCTGAAGGAATCCCTTAAGGAATTTCTTAAAAAAATCCTGAAAGATTCGGTAAAGAATCTCTGGAAGAATTTTTGAATAAATCTCAGAAAACGTCTAAGAGAATTCTAAGAGAAGAAACCCAAGGGAGATTTTCTAAAGAAATCACTAAAGAAATTCTGGAAAGGAAAGGAAAGAAATTTTGAAGAAAGTCCTGAAAAAAAGTATCAACCAATCCCCGGGAGAGAAATTTAGAAATGATTCCCTGATATATATTGAGAAAGAATTTCAGAAGGAATTTCTGTAGAATACCAGAAGAACTTCTTCGAGAAAATTCCGGAGAAGTTTCTAGATCAATTTCTAGTGGACTCCTATGAGAAATTTCTATAGAAATTCTGTAAATTTTCTGGGCAATTTCTGGAGAAATCCCCTATACAATTTCTGAGGAATTTACTTGAGGAATTTCTAAAACAATTTTTTCTTAAAAAAATCAGCGGAGCAATTTTTAAAGGAGTCTTAGGAGGATTTTAGAATATTTCCTGGAGAATTTCTTCAATAGTTATCAAGAGGAATTTCTCAAGAAATCCCTGCACGAATTACTGAAAAATCAATTTGCGAATGTGTGAAGAGGCTTGTGGAGCCGTTGCTGAATTATTCTAGGATTTCTAGTGAAATCTCAAATAGTTTTTACAGAGTCCCCCGAAACATTTCCAAATGGATCTCAGATAGAATTTTTTGAAAGAATCTTTGGACGAATTTGTACAGGATTTTCTTATAAATCTTTAGAGAATTTTGCAACGAATTTTCTAGATAAAGCAACCCATAGGAGTACTCCTGAAGGAACACCTGGGGAATTTTTCGAAACAAATCCTTAGAAAAATAATCCGAATCAACCTTGTATTTTTTTTTAAATTTTGGAACGAATTTTCAAAGTATTTCGGGAAGCATTCGAAAGGATTTTCCAATACATTAATACATATATTGAGGAGTTTGTTTAACAATCAATGCAAGAATTTTTTTTTGAATTACTGGACGAATTCTTGAAAAAACATAAATGAATAAAAAATAAATCATTGAAAAGTTTCAGAAATAATCCGTAGATTGAGTAAAATTATACTTTTTCAAAGAAATGTAGTGATTAGAAAATATTATATGATTTTAAGGAGCTCGTTTCTCAGTGAGTAACTTGAAGTACCATTGATGAAATCACAGTTCCTCTAAGACAGGGCTGCCCAACGTACGGAACGCGGCCGGATCCGGCCCGCGAGGACGTTTTGTGCGTCCCGCAGTACGAATGAAGAAAAATAACAGAATTTGGCCCGAGGAATAATATTTTTTTGATTTTTTCCCTTTTGCCAGTGAAATGTTATTAAAAATTAAATTTGATATTTTTTATTGATTTCATTGATAAGAAATTATATTTAATAGAAATATTTAACACTTCTTTTAGTTAACAAATTTCAAGCAAACATCAGATTACTTCCATGTGAATGTTTATGTGAAATTTTGAGAATTGAAATAAAAACTCCAATATTTTGCAAGAATGTATGCATGTAATGATTGAATATGAAAATTTTGAACAGTGTTGAATCCAAACCATCTTCAGAATTCTATTTTTTCGGGTTGAAGCCATTTTTTTGAAACCATTATCTTGACAAGCAAAGTTCAGAAAAAATAAAAAGGGGTTTTATCGTCGAATTTTAATTTTTGTCCAGTCGTCTGATATGGAATGTAACCTGTGGCCCGCAGCCGCAAAAAGTTGGGCAGGCCTGCTCTAAGAATTCCTTTTGGGATTCCTGAAACAACTCCTCCTGTGATTTTTTTCCATGGATTGCTCCAAAGAGACCTTTAAAAGTGATCAAGGATCCCTGCTGCAACTCCTCCAAAAAGTCAGTTTGCGTTACCTCCAGTTATTCCTGCAAGAATTCCCTTATGAATTTCTACTGGGACTCCATCTGAGATTCCTACAGAAGCATGTCCAGGAATTTCTACAGGGACTCCTCTGATATTGTAAAAGTGATTTCTCCGGGGATTATTTTTTTTAAAAGACACGGACACGTTTAGTACTTCCAGTGAGCTATTCGCTCTTTGAAGGAAGCACGACACTAGACAGCGGACTAGCATGCAACGCCCAGTGGCACAGCCGAAAACTTTTCCTAACAGCTGCGGCGGGAATCGAACCCGCGCTCCTAGCAAGATGCGACTAAATGCTTGGTGACACTAGCCGCACGACCACGAAGCCACACGAAGCCACATTCCTGGGACTCCTTTAGGGATTGTTCGGGTGATTTCTGAAGGATTTCATCCATGGATTTATTAAGCAACTCCTCTTTTTTTCTAGCGTTTTCGCAGAAAAACTGCATGGATTTCTCTCAGATTTTATTTTATTCCTACAGTGATTCTTCAATGAATTGTTCTACAAACTTTTTGTGGACTATCTCCAACCATTTTTTTCTGGATTTCTCAAATGATTTCTCTAGCCATTTATTCTTGGACTTTTGCATTGCTTCACCAGTGATTATCTATGGAACTGATGTCGGGATTCCTCCAGAAATTCTTCTGGGAGTTTTCCAGAAATTTCTATTGATATTCTTTAAGAGATTTTTTCATTTTTTCTTGAGATTGAGCATGAGATTGCTTGAGCTTGATTGACCGCCCGTGGATGCTTCTCCAGTATCACCAGACCAGCTACACTTACACAAGGGATCAGATATCTGCCGAGGACTAAGCAGGCATCTTCAGTGTGTGAGTGTTGGCGATCATATAATTTTAGGTGATAATAATGGCGCCTGTCACGTCAGGTTGCAGTTCAATACGGGGAAGGGGAAGGAAGTGATGATTGCAATCGTTTGTATCCTCATCAGACCGAATATACCTCTGCTTCCACACAAAATCATGCAGATGTCGGAGTGTTGATGGGATATGGTTGGCAATGGGTTCGCACATTGGTGCGTGGATGCCAGGTGTAAAGTGATAGATTAGTGTATTCATTGCTCTGAAGATATTGCGGCACAGTTCGCTTGATTGCTTACTCTGAGAGTTATCACGAAAAAGTTTAAAAAGAAGCCCCACACGACGGTATGTAACAATCCTGCTGTATATAGAGCTAAACAACATTATTGAACGAAGCCTCACTCTGGTTTGTATTTTAACGACTTTGAAACAAAATTTCCCTCTCTGACCCATAGTGCAAAGACACACCCGCACCAGCAAACGCGTCCGTCCATCGGTCCAGCCAGATATCTGCAATACTTGGGGAATCGTTTTAGAGAGGATGCGGAAGGGGAGGTCCACAGTAACGAGCTGCTTGCAAAGCTTTTGGGAATGTTTGCTCTAACAATTAGCATATAAATCCAATAAAAGATTACACTCTATGACATTCATTGTGCTCTGGCTTTGCGCATAAGTCCATACTGATGAACGTGGCAGCCAGCAGCAATAGTGCTCTGCTGAACTGAGCCGTTCGAGTGGTGCTAAATCGTAAAGTTAATCAAAGGATCCAAGTTCAGAGGGAGAGTGGATCTCGAACTTTACTGGATGACAGCGTGTATTGATTTGCATAAGTGGCCAGCACACGGTGGGGTGGAACAGTACAAATGAGAAGTTGTGAGCTAGAATGGTATTAAGTTGAACTCCTTATCATACTTCTTTTGGAAGAGTGATCCCATTGATCTTTCAAAAAAGAAACATCTGAATACGTAACAACCTTTTTTCGCGTGTAATGTTTTCAATGCCGAATCTGAACCGAGGAGTTTGATCGTGTTTTTTATTTGTACTAGTAAGTCATAAAAGCGGGACTGAAATTATTCATGCTAAACGCTCTTCAGTTATGCACAATCCAAAACACGTTGACTGACCATATTTGATTGCTGAATTCACGGAAAACTGTCATCCGGGAAACATCACCATATCCCACTCTCGTCAGTCGACCAAGCTAGCAGTGAATTGTATGAGGTTGAAGCGCAAAGCGTTTGAGCAGCCACAGCTCCGGCAAGTTTGATGTTTTCAATTATTTCTAGAAATTCGAACGATGTCAATTTGAGTTTTACACAACTTGGCCACTCTCGACTGAAGTGCGATATAAATAACTCATTGCTGCTGCATTCAAACCGGACAGACGACGAGGACGACGGCGAACATGAAATTGTACTTTCACGTTCGATGGTTTCCGGTTGGATGATGGCAGACTGTTCGAATCGAGACGACCGACCGGCGGCGTCTGACATTGCCATTTAAATGCATAAATAGATAATGTATTCTGGATTGCTGCTGCCGTTCAATGGTTACTTCCATTTGTTCTTCCTTAGAACGAGACTTGCCAAAGTTGCACAGTAATATTCATTTGAAGTAGATTTTTTGTTCTGTTGAATTGTGCAATTCGTTTCTACCACCGTGAGCACATTATGGGGAAATCCGCGTTTGAATATTTTAAATTCATGCTTCCGTGAGCGTACAGAATAATTCATAAAGTGAGAGCTTAGATGAAACATGTTACTATGTTTGAAATAACTTTTCAGTATACTTTCTGCTGGCTATCTTCCCACTCCCAGTACAGGCTCATTTTATCGAGCGAAGTCCAGTTTCTCTGATAACTTCTCTTGACAAACAGCAGGAACGAATAGCAGCATGTAACTGGGCCCATATAGCCGAGGCGGTAAACGCACGGGTATTCAGCATGACCATGCTGAGGGTGACGGGTTCGATTCCCGGTCGGTCCAGGATCTTTTCGTAAAGGAAATTTCCTTGACTTCCTTGGGCATAGAGTATCTTCGTGCCTGCCACACGATATACGCATGCAAAATGGTCATTGGCAGAGGAAGCTCTCAGTTAATAACTGTGGAAGTGCTCATAGAACACTAAGCTGAGAAGCAGGCTTTGTCCCAGTGAGGACGTTACGCCAAGAAGAGAGAGAGAGAGAACTGTTGGACACCAAACTCAGTTATCATGCCTAACTAAGGTATTGAATGGATATCCTATAAGTAAAAATCCTAATCTTTTGTCGTGCCTTCGTAAACCCATTTCAATAAAACACAAGTGACATGTTGATGAATATCGCACTTTCATACGTTTAACAAAAATCTATTTCATAACACCAGAAATCATATCCATTATCTGGCTTTTGATATTTGAGAGTCAAGCTCTTGAGAAAAATCCGCTATCTTCGAATTTTGAGCCATCATTTTGGCCGCCATCTTAGATATTCTGGTCACCATTTTTGGGTTCCAGACTTCTTCCCCACACAAAATAAACAATTATGAATGGTTACAAAGTCTGAAACCTCATTGTTTAATCATCATCTTGATTTGGAGCCGCCATCTTTGATCTTTGATCGCCATCTTGAATATTCTGGTCGCCATTTTGGACTACGGCCCGGACATCTTCTACATAGTAAATATATCCATATTTCACGATTTTTGAGCCTAAACCTCCGTTAAACAGCCGCCATTTTGAATTTTGATACGCCATGGGGAGAACATACCAAATTTTTCAATACTGCATGGTTTTAGAGCCTAAAACTCCATTAAACAGCCTCCATCTTGAATTTGTAGCCGCCATCTTGGATATTCTGGTCGCCATTTTTGGACTCCGCACATCTTCTACATATCAAATATACCTATATTGCAAGGTTTTGGTGCCCAAAACTCCATTAAACAGCCTCTATCTTGAATTTGTAGCCGACATCTTGGATATTCTGGTCATCATTTTTGGAGTACAAACATCTTCCTCATACCAAATATACCCATTATACATGGTTTTAGAGGCTAAAACTCCATTAAATAGTCGCCATCTTGGATTTTAGGCCAACAACTTGAATATTTTGGTTTCCATTTTTGGACTCCGGGCATTTTCTCCATACCAAATATACCCATATTTTATGATTTTAGAGCCTAAATCTTCGTTAAGTAGAAGCCATTTTGAATTTTGAGACTCCATCTTGGACTCAACCTTGCATATTTTGGTCGCCATATTTGGACTCTGGACATCTTCCCCATACGAAATACATCGGTATTGCATGGTTTCAGAGCTCAAACAGCCGTCATTTTGAATTTGGATTTTAGATCGCATTATTAGATATTTTGGCCGTCATTTTCGGACTCCGGATATGTTCTACATATTAAATATACCCATATTGCATTGTCTTAGAACCTAAAACTCCTTTGTATTATATAATATATTCAATTTGGAGCCCCCATCTTGGATTTTAGGGCACCATCTTGGATATTTTGGTTGCCATTTTTGAATTCCGGACATCTTCCCCATACCAAATATACTCATATTGCAT
This sequence comes from Aedes albopictus, assembly GCF_035046485.1. NCBI lineage: Eukaryota > Metazoa > Arthropoda > Insecta > Diptera > Culicidae > Aedes > Aedes albopictus. The sequence goes on from NC_085137.1 coordinate 115,778,362, forward strand.
GGTTTTAGAGCATAAATCTCCGTTAAACAACTGCCATTTTGAATTTGGAGACGCCATCTTGGATTTTGGACAGCCTTCTTCGATACTCTGGTCACCATTTCTGGACTCTGAACATCTTCTTCATACCATATATACCCATATTTCATTATTTTAGAGTCTAAATCTCCGTTCAACAGTAACCATTTTGAGACGCAATCTTGGATTTTAGGCCGCCATCTCGCATATTCTGGTCGAGATTTTTGGACTCCGGATATATTCCCCATACCAAATATACACATATGTGTAGCCTAAACCTCCGTGAAACAACCGCCATTTTGAATTTTGAGCCGCCATTTTGGACTTCAGGCCGCCATATTGGATTTTAGACCACCATCTTGGATATTATGTATTCTGGTCGTTATTTTTGATCTTCAGATATCTTCACCACTCCAAATTTAGGGTCTGGAAGCATTTGAACAGGAGCACCTATTTTGGGCACTTCCTGCTAGTCAATTTTGAATCGTGCGACTTGATTTTTGAGACGATAAATAGGCACAGTATCTTGCTATGCGGTTTGAATCAGAAGGCCGGCTCCAGAGTCACGTTACCCTCAATTTGGGACATTTGTGCCCGATTTGTTTCGAGCTGAAATCTCAAAAATCGGCCAATGGGAAATTCTTAAAAGAACGAGGAAAAGCTTACACACACAGTTGCCACACCAAAAATAAAAACCCTAATTAATCCACCTCGTGCCTTCGAAACCCCATTTCAATAAAACTCGCACTTTCATATTCATACAATTAACAGAAATCCATTTCATGATACCAGAAATCATATCGTTTATCTAGCTTTTAGTGTTTGAGCCTAAAACTCTTAAGAAAAAGACGCTATCCTGAATTTGAAGCCGCCATTTAGGATTTAAGATTGCCATCTTGGATGTTCTAGTCGCCATTTTTGGCGTCCAGGCATCTTCCCTATGAAAAATATACTTTATTAAACAGCCGCCATCTTGAATTTGGAGCCGCCATCTTGGATTTTGGACCACCAACTTGGATATTCTAGTCGCCATTTTTGGAATCCAGACATCATCCCCATACCAAATATACCAAAAATGCATTGTTTCAGGCCCTAAAACTCCATTAAACAGGCACGATATTGAATTCGGAGCCGCCATCTTAAAGTTTAGATCGTCATTTTGGATATCCTGATCGCCATTTTGGACTCTGGGAGTCTTCCCCATACCAAATATACCATGGTTTTAGAGCCGAAAACTTCATTAAACAGCCGTTAGAGCCTAAATCTCCCATCAAACAGCCACCATCTTGGAACTGAAGCCGCCATCTTGGATTTTAAATCGCAAACTTGTACATTCTGGTCGACATTTTTTGACTCCTTACATCTTCCATGGTATTAGAGCCTTAAATTTATTGAAACAGACGCCATCTTGAATTTGAAGCCACCATCTTGGATTTCAGACCGCCATCTTGGATATTCTAGTCGCTATTTTAGGAGTCCAGACATCTTCCCCATATTAAATATTCCCAAAAATTGGAGCAGTTTGATTTATTGCATGATAGGCTAGTTCAGTTTTATATACGGCCAGTTCTACCGGTGCTGGTCCGGATATCTGAAATGGCCATAACTCCGGAACGCCTTGGCTGATCTGGACCATTTTGGATAGCAAACAATTCCGGTTCGATTCAAGCTATAATCCGAAAAATCGGCCAATGGGAAGTGCCTTAAAAGTGAGTGAACTTATTTTGCGCACATACATACATACATACAAACACACATACAGACATAATCTCAATTCGTTGAACTGAGTTGATTGGTATATGCGACTTAATCCACCGAGCCTTTTTTTCGAAAAATCGTTTTTTTTTGTGAACATATAGTTTTTCAGTACACTAAGTGTGCCAGAGAGGCAAAACACTACTTTCGAGCTTTTTTGCTTTAGTTATCTAACTTAACCAATAGATTCCAAAATTCTTTTGGTAGCAAAATTAATAATCTTTCAAATGCGATAAGTTTGACCATTTTCAAGTTATAACTAGCTTGAGACAAGCAAAGTAAAAAACATGTAGTGTTTAATTACTACGTAACGGTTGAGATTTGACCATATGCGTAAAACATTTTTTTCACCGGTCGGAACCTGTTTGCTTGCTAACGTTTATAAGGTTATCAAAAAATCCTAGTCTTGCTGTGTCACATACATAGGTTCAGTTCAATTAAATATTTAGCCGCTTTCGGAGGGACACCCGGAACTGGTCCTAACCTATTTCTTTTATAACCAGTCATCAGTTAATCAGAAAAGCCGTTATTTGTTGTATCGCATGCATGGGTTTGGTACTCTTTTATATTTGGCCACATTCGTCGAGACCCCCGGAACCGGTTCCGGACAACTATCGGTTCAGATATGGTACTGTTTTCCTGCTTACCGTTCGTAAGATTATCGAAAATACCTCTGTTTGATGTGTCGCATGCATCGGCTTGGTACTCGTTTATATTTGGCTACATCCGGCGGAACATCCGGAACCGGTTCTGGAACACTACCGGTTCAGATATGGCCTGATACTGTTTTACTGCTTACCGTTTATCAGGTTATCGGAAATGCCGATGTTTGATGTGTCGCTTACATGGGTTTGGTTCACTTTAATATTTGGCCATTTCCGGCAGAACACCCGGAACTGGTTCCGGAATACAACCGGCTGTCTCTAATGTGGTCCTTACCTATTTATTTGATAATCAGTCATCAGGTTATCAGAAAAGCAGTTATTTGTTGTATCGCATGCATGGGTTTGGTACTCTTTTATATTTGGCCACTTCCGGTGGGACATCTGGAACCGGTTCCTGAACACTACTGGTTCAGATGTGGTCTGGTACTGTTTTCCTGCTAACCGTTCAACGGATTATCGAAAAAGCCGCTGTTTGATGTGTCGCATGCCTGAGTTATGTTCAATTTGATATTTGGCCACTTCCGGCGGGACACTCAGAACCGGTTCCGGAACACTACCGGTTCAGATATCGGCACCAACATTTCAAAAGGGCGTAAATGCATTTGGAAGTAATACCTTCTTTCAATGCTGTAGGTCGTACTGCCTCCCTTACACTCAAACCACCGTGGTTGTCGGAAAGAGGAGAGTTTTTCCCATCTGGTACTTGTTGTGAAAAACATGGAAATCATAACACATGATCCACAGCTTTAAAAGAAGGTGATGATTCCAAAAGTAGTTACGCCCTTTTGAAATGTTGGTGTCGATATGGTCTGAGACTATTTTCCTGCTTACCGTTCATCAGATAATCGTAAATGCCGTGGTTTGATGGGTCGCATGCATGGGTTTGGTGCATTTTCATGTATGGCTCCTTCCAGGGGTACCGGTTCCGGAAAACATAAATGGCCATAACTCCGGAACGTTTGAACCGATCCGAACCATTTTCAATAGGAAACAATGGGACCAGATTCCGCGTCGAATGAGCCGTCGATCGTAAAAATCGGTTTATATTTACTATCTAAAAGTGAGGCGACCTTTTTTTGTACACATATTGCCCGTCAGCAATTTTTTGGTCAAAACAATTTTTCATTCAAATGTTAATAACTTTTTTATACGTCAATCAAAAACGCTGGAATTTTGACCAATTATAAACCATATATTAAAGCTGCATTAGTAAAATTTTGAGTGAGATCGAATAAGTTTTCTGAAACTTATAGAACTTTTAGTAAAACTTATGAGATTTTTGAACACATTCTTAAAACATTATATCTCAATATGTAGTGGATGAAACTTTTTGAATCTTTTTTGTGTTACAGCTTATACCTAAGGCTTTCATATGCAGCTTCGTTCGAGGTTTTATATTCACTATAAAAAATATAAAAAATCTGCATATGTTCAGAGTATTATTTGGAAATTTATCATATTTTGATCAATAAAAGTGCCAAGTGTTTTCAACTTTTTTAAACTCTCTTAATGTAATATTTTTATATAGGACCTGCTAAACTACACACGAAGAGTAGGTCCTATGCATTTTCCGTTCAGTCAATGCACTTTTATTGGTGGAAAACGTTTGGCAGATTATATGTGCAAAATATGGTAATTTTTTAAATATCGTCAACTACATAAGCATTTTTTCTTCATATTTTTTGTAGTGAATATAAAACCTCAAACGTAGCTGCATACGAAAGCCTTAGATTTTAGCTGTAACGCAAAAAAAAATAAAAAAATTTCATCGAGTACATTTTAAGATATAATGTTTTAGAAATGTGTTCAAAAATCTTATAAGTATTACTTAAAGTTCTATAACTTTCAGAAAACTTATTCCATCTCGCTCAAAATTTTACCAATGGAGCATTAATATATGATTCATGATTGGTCCAAATTTCAGCTTTGTTGATTGTCGTATAAATATTTGAATGAAAATTTATTTTGTCAAAAAAAATGCTGTACGGACAATTGTTTGATACACTGTACATACACACACAGACATCATCTCAACTCGTCGAGCTGAGTCGATTGGTATATGAAACTTGCCCCTCTGGGAGCTCTATCGAAATTTCATTTTTGGAGTGAACATATAGCTATTCGGTACACCTTGGTGTACGAGAAAGGCAAAAATGATTAGTCCGAATGAACTTTCAATTACATTGTCAATGCATCCTATTTGGAATAATCATACATTTATGCCATTTTAAATTACTATTTTTCTTCTTTAGTTCAAGAAAAAAATCCAGAGCAGCAACCCTTCCAAGACTGCTCCCGCCGGAAATTGGATTGGATTGCCAAATGCGCGTGCATCTCTGAAAGCGCTCTCGGAATTGTTACTGAGCTTTCCCGAAACAACTCTACTCTATAATTAATTCCGTTCGAAGCGCTTATCAATGATGGTGTAGCAGCAGCAGTGCCAACAGAGACGGGTTACGCGCTGTAGGAAACGACAAAACAACTGCAGCAGATTCGAGTAAACAAGATCGTTGTCTGCGGCGACGGCGAGGACATTCTCCATTCCAAGAAGCGAGCTCGGTGGCACGCTCAACACTGCCATCGGGGATCATTATTTAGAAAGTAGTGTACTTTGTTAGAGCGGAAAGTAGGAGATATAGCTGGTGGCGCTAGAGAACAAGTGCTGCCACATGTATGTGTACTTTTCATCCCATTATCTTATTTTATAGTGAAATTGGTGATAAAGAAGCTGGTTGTATTACTTGTTTTCTTCGCTTGGCTTGGCTGCTTAGCTTGATATCCTAACATCGTGGATAGCAATGTGGTATGTTTTTGTGAGTCGTTTTGCGTAATATGGTTTGGGAGGTTACCTGGAAAGAGATGATAACAACAGGTACTTTTGGAGAAACTCGTATCCAGGTTGGACCTGTGCATGCTAACTAATACATTCGTTCATTAACTAGTATTTTGCTGGTGTCGAGGAAAACGAAAATCTAACATGATTAGCTTAATTGGGAGCATGGTGACTGACCTTGTTGTGGAAATCGTGTTCTGATACCTCATGCTTTCAAAGGCCAATCGATGACAAAGACTGCCAGCTAAGAGGTGTGTGCTAAGTTGGTAGTACAGTCTGGTCACTGTTGTCCTTCTGACTTCAGCTATAGATTGAGAGGATACGTGCGGGGTGTCTGCCCACCGGCTCAAACAGCGTCTGTCCTGTCATCCAGAGGATGAATATTGGGCTGTTTTGCGTCAGCTATACCTAAGATGGCAGCCTCACCAATGCGATGTAGGCAGCGCGATCCCCCTAAGGTAGCCTGTCAAATCCTTACATCAAGACCGGTCAAAAGGGGGCTGGGGGTGGTGTAGGGGGGGTTTGGCAGTTAAACCCCCCATTATCTATGATCCAACACTAGGCGCCCTTCCGCCTTTTGCCGAAATTGGGAAACCACTTTGGGTTACCACTTTGGCGCCACTTTTGTGCACGGGCCTGCCTTACACCACCACAAAAAATGAACATAGAAGAAGAAAATGGGAACGATACTCTCGGAAGTCGACTCACCAACGAAATAAGGACTATGATTAGATGTTGGTACCTGGAACGTCGGGAACTTAAATGAACCTGAACGAGTGAGCCTTTTGGATCGTGAATTGCATAAAAATGATGTGTGCATGACTGCCTTTGAAGAAGTGCGGTGACCCAATTCTGGTGAACGTGAATTTTGGGCGGTGGATCCCGCCGCAAACACATCATTCAAATAGGAATTCTGGAAGCATGTCTTGGAACAAACCCTGAAAAATCACTATCGCCCATGGATGCCCATGAATTCATGAAGGAGGAACTCCTGGAGAAGTCCCTTGAGGAATTTCTGAATAACGAAATTTCTGAAGGTATCCTTGAAAGAAATGTAAAGGAACTCCAGCTATTTTGCTCTTAGCTACAGCACTCTGTGGCAGCATATGGTTTTACAAAGTCCTTATTTTTCCTACCGAAACCGGTTCCAGCATGTCCGGCATGTGGCCTGCCGATAATACCCATCGTCACCTCAATTCAGCAGGAACATCTTCCAGAAACCCTTACAGGAAATTTTACCAGAGATTAGCTAAAAATTAACCCAGGAGTTTCTTAAAACATTCTACAAAACATTCTTTCAACAGTCCATCCAAAGATTCCAACAATAAATCGTCTAAAATAATTTCAGACATATATTCCTTCATATTTTTTCCTTCACCAATTCTTCCAGGAATTTGTTAAGAAAGCTTTCCTGAGATTTCCTAAGGAATTCCTCATGGGATTGCTTCTGGGATTTCTTATGGGATTTCTTCAGGAATTCCTCCAGGTTTTTCTTCAAGAATTCCTCCAGGGATTCACCCGGGAACTTCTTCTGTGTTTCTTTCAGGAACATATCCTGGGATTATTTTAAAAATTCCTTCAAGAATTACCCCAGGAACACTTTTTAGAATTCCTTCGGGAGTTCCATTTGGAATTCTTTTAGGATTTCTAGTATAGGAATTGTTCCAGTACTTCTTCCAGGGACTGTTTAGGAATCCCTTCTAGGAATTGCTTCCGGGATTCCTCCTGGGGTTTCTTCAGGAACTCCCGCTAGGATTTCTTCAGAAACTGCTATAGGGATTCCTCAAGGAGTTCCTCCACGAAATCTTATTAGAAATCCTTCAGGATTTCTCCAAAGATTCCATCTGAAATTTCTCAGTAGTTCTTCCTGGGATTCTTTAACCCTTAAAGGCGCACGACAATAAAAACTGATTTAAAAAATAAATTAATAATTAATAATAAAAGTGAAGGTCAATTATTTAGGAGCGTTTTTAGGTATGTTGTTTTAAAACAACATTGCGCTTTTAAGGGTTAAGGAATTTCTCAAGGGATTTTTAATGAATTTCTTCAGAGATTCGTCCAGGAATTATTCGAGGGATTTTGGGAATTTTTTTTTTATTCTTATTCACTTAACCTAATTTACAGCTCTTTTGTCCACTAGGGCACTACGTGAGCGATTCCAATTGGACGCTGCACTTTGTACAACGCCTACATGTATTCTATTCTAATTTAACTATATCGAACTGGTGCCTTGCGCTGCTTCAACTTTTCTACCCTGTCCACGGTAGAATGATGAGCACGATGATGCTGATGTTTTGGCTGCTGTTCCGTTTCCAGTCCGATTGGGGGGTCCATTATGAGTTGCGGTTTTGCCGATATCCAAATTCCGGGTCCGTTGGAGCTATATGCTCCGAAGAGGGTCAGGTGCCAGCTGCTCTCGGGGGGAAGAGCAACTGACGAAAAACTGCAAGTGCCGGGGCTGGGTTCGAACCCATGACCATCCGCTTATGAAGCGAATGTGTGGACCACTGCGCCACGGGCCCCGACTATTTTGGGAATTGCTGCAGGGATTCTTCTAAACATTCATCCAGGAATTCCTTCAGAAATTTATCCTGGAATTCCCCAGGAGTTCTTCTAGAAGTTTCTCAGGCGATTTTCCATAAACTTTTCCCAGAGTTCCACTAGAGATTCCCCCAGAAATTCATCCAGTAATTGTTGCAAGAATTCCTGCAAAGGGTCCTCCAGGATTTTATCATGGATTTTCACAAGGAACTTCTCCAAGAAATTCTCTAAGAATTATCCCAAGAATTTCTCCAGAAATTCCTCCAGCAATTTTTACAGGTTTTGCTCCTGGATATCCTTCTGAAATTATGTCAGCAGAATATCTTTTGGGGATTTTTCAGTTTTTTTTTCCTGGAAATACTTCAGAAATACCCTCAGGCATTTTTCAGGCATTCCTTCAGGTATTTCTCCAGGAATTTCTCCTGAGATTCCTTCAGGGGTTCCTCCACGGATTTCTTCACGAATTTCACTAGGGAATTTCCCAGGGATTCCTCCAGCAAATCCATTGAAGATTCCTAAAGGAAATCCTCCCAAAGCCCCTCTAAGGATTATTCCAGCAAATACTTAAGGGTTTCTTAATGAACTCTTCCAGGAAATTCTTCAGGAATACCATCAGGATTTTTTCAGGGATACCTCCAGGGATTCCTCCAGGTATTCCTATTAGAATTCCTCTAGAGATTGCTTCAGGGATTTCGTCACAAATTTCTTCAAGGATTCCCCAGGGAATCCTTCAGAAATTCCTTCGAGGATTTCTCCAAGAATTCCTCCAGAAGATCTGCTAAAAATTTCTTCAGGATTTTCTCAAGGTATTTCTTTAGAAATGTCAAAATGATAGAAATAGAAATAGAAATCTACCAGAATTCCTCTGGAGATTTCTCTAGAATTTTATCCAGTAATTCTTTGAAGAATTTCTCTAGAGATTCCTCGAGGAATTCCATCATGGATTCCTCCAGACATTCCCACAGATATACCTCTAGAAATTTCTCCATGATTTCATCCAGGAATTTCTCCAGGAACTCCTCCGGGAATTTTTCAGGAATTACCCCAGGCATTTCTTGAGGAATTCCTCCAGGAATTGCTCTCTGAGATCTTTCAGAAATTATTTCTGCAATAGGAAACAATCAGTGAAGTACTAGATTGAAAGTAGTGAGCTGGATTTTTGTATGGTGAGATGATCAGTTCTCCGTTTTTGCAATGAAATGGTGCAAACAGCGTGGGTTATATGATTCCTTGCCTAATTTGATGCTGTTTGAGCAAAAGTTTGGGTAACTGTGTTGTTGAAGTTGCAAGAAATAAATAATACAACAACGCAGTTACCCAAACTTTTGCTCAAACAGCATCAAATTGGGCAAGAAATCATATAAGGTACCCCGGGGCAAAAGGGACCTAAAAAAAGGCTAGTTTGGTTTTGTCGAGCCAAAAAAATCTAAACATAATTAGTTTTATAATCCCAATGGTTCTAAAAGACATTGTTGGTATATTTCTCCTTAATAACGGGCAATCAAACTGTTTCAAAATTTTACATTCTTTATATTATACATATAATGAAAAGTGGGGCAGATCTTCATTTACTCCGTATCACGGGGCAAGTGGGACTCAATCGGAATGTTTGTACAAATGGCTTAATATAGTTGCTGCATATATGTCAGGTAGCATAAATTATAAATAGCTTATACGAATAACTATGTCAAGCGATTTATATTGGAAGTGTTTTGTGGTATCGTGCATACATTACGTAGCACTCATAATAACGCATCACTGACAAAAAAGTTGATTTAACATTAGCATCTTGTGCAAAACAAATTTTTTCATACAAAAAGCGCTATAAAGTTACATGCCGGAAGGTTTCCAAACTTGCTTTTCATATTACATAGTTGATGAATCTCGTCAAAGGATTTTTCAAGTTTTACAGATGTTATGTTTTCCCTTACATAATTTTCCGATCATTAAATAAAGATGTTTAAATCGTGAACTTTGAATAAGTCGTTTTCCATTTTTTCATACTTTATGGCCGGTTTCTTAACACTCAGAAAAACTCATTATGCAACTGAAAACGAAAAAAAATAGAATGTGCCATGATGAAAATATGAAAAATAGATGGTTTCGGAAAAAAAATATGATCTACCCAAGGCTTTACCATTTTAAACAATAGCTTCATCATCAGAATAGTAGTAATTAAACATATTTCAACGATTTATTACTTAAGGCACCGATTTTTACTTCACTTTTGTGTGAATTTCGACTTAGGTTGAAGACAGCGAGATCAAACTATGACATTGTGTTTGTTTACCCTCATAGGTCTCACTTGCCCCAGATGCTGAAATGCACTGGGGCAAGTGGGAGCAGTTAACTAAAGGTAATAAATGAAAATAAATTAAACCTTTTTCGCTTAAAATAATTTGCAAGCACTCCAAATATTATCCTGAAACCGAAAAAGTTTGACTTTATTTGAATAAAATATTTTTAAACTACGAATATAGTAGAGCACGTTAATCTCACTCAATGAATTGAAAATTACATATGAACAACAATAACATATATGGTATCTTTATGGTGAGAACAATAACAATTTTTGAATTCAAAGTATCCGTTGGTGTGATACCTATGTTTTCCATGAAGAATGTTTGCCTTAAAAACAAAAAATAGATAAAATTATAGCCGTAGGTCTCACTTGCCCCGGATTCTCACTTTCCTCGGGGTACCTTAACCCAAGCTTTCTGCACCATTTTATTGCAGAAACGGAGAACTGATCATCTCACCATACAGAAATCCAGCTCACTACTTTCAATCTAGTACTTCACTGATTGCTTCCTATTCCTCTAGGAATTCCTCCAGACATTTCTCCAGGAATTTCTCCTGAGATTGCATCAGGAATTGCGGGATTTTTCCACAAATTTTTTCAAGGATTCCCCCAGGGATTCCTACAGGATTTTTTTCGAGGATTGCTACTCGAATAACGCCAGAAATTCCGCTAGAAATTTGTCCGGGAATTTCGCAAGGGATTTTTTCAGGAACAGAAATAGAAATAGGAATCTTCCAGAATTCCACTGGAGATTTACCTAGACATCTATTCAGTAATTCTTTCAAGAATTTCTCCAAAGATTCCTCCAGCAAATCCCACAGGAATACCACTAGGAATTCCTTCAGGATTTTATTCAAAAATTTCTCCAGGAACTTCTACAAGAATTCCTCTAGGAAATTTCTTCAGGACGTAAAAAGAAAATTGTTTCACTTGCTTTTGCAGTAAGATGAAGTTGGGTAAGGTTTCTTGTGGCACAATTATGAAGCCTTGTCTATTTTCTATGCTATTTATATATACAAGTCTAGCTACTTTATCGGCGCTGCAGTCTTGGGGAATCAAAACTACTGTTTTAGATTTCGACAAATCTAAAACAGCAGTTTTGATTCCCCAAGACTGCAGCGCCGATAAAGTAGCCAGATCATACATATCAGTCGAACTCTCTTAAGTACCTATATATGGAAGTGTGGTAGCGAGGACATCATCGGGACCAGTGGATATGGAGATCGGGAGTTCGATTCCAAGTAGCGGCAAGTACTTTAATTGTTCAATTTTAACCGTTATGTGGCCGACAGGGTACCCGGGTACCCAGCATCCAGTTAAAATACACGGTGTAGAAAAAAGCAGAAAGTTTGTCGAACAAATAACGGTTAAAAGTGATAATTCCAGTTCCACATGTATTGCGTCACGGTTTTCATAACCTAATTATATTTAGTCAACTAATTTGGGGATGCCGTATAACTATTATTTAACAACTGTAAAAAGGCTGAAAAAGCGCCTTCTCAAGATGTTATTCAATTAGTGGTTACATAGGAGCCGAGAAAAGAGCTATACTTGATGGCATAGAAGCTGCTCGCACAGCATATACATGTGGATTAAGTTCGCCAGATTCATTGGTATAGGGCTTGCTCCCGTCCATATGTACAACACAGTAACTCAGCATCAATCTGTATTGAGGACGCTTTGTTGACGTTTACATTTACAATAAATGTTAGTTGGGAAGAACTGTTGCTTTGAATTTCACTAAGAATTTGCATCCTTTGACAGATACGTATTTCGACCTCAACTATAAGGTCGTCTTCAGTGTCTTGTACTTGAGTCGAGTCAAGTACACGACACTGAACACGACCTTACAGTTGATGTCGAAATACGTGTCTGTCGAAGGATGCAAATTCTTAGTGGAATTCAAAGGAACAGTACTTAACATGATTTTTTTTACTTACAGATATTCACCGAACAAAGGTTCATCCACCCAGGTTCATCATCGTCTTCTTCAGGATTTTTTATCCACGAATTCATTCAAGAAATTTCTTCAGGAATTAAGCCAGGAATTTGTTCAGAAGTTTCTCCAGGCATTCCTCCAAAATTCTCTCTAAAGATTTTTTCCAGTAATTCCTTCAGGATAGTCTCCAAGAAGTCCCCCAATGAATCCTCCAGACATTTATCTAGACTTCTTCTAAAATTTCCTCAAGAGATCTCTTCAAATTTTTTCCTAGAAATTCCTCCCATAACTTACACAGGAATTCCTCCAGAGATTCTACAGGGATTCCTCCAGGCATTCCTTTAGGAATTGCTCCAGGGAATCATCTACGTATTTTGTCAGGGATTTATCCAGGAAGTCTTCCACGGGTTGCTCCAGGAATTCCTCAAGTGATTTCTTCAGAAATTACTTTCAGGTTTTCTTCAAAAATTCATTCAGAATTTCTTTCGAAAATTTCAGGATTACATGATGATTTAATTTTTTGAACTATTTCAAGAATTTCTTGAGGAATTGCTCCAGCGAATAGTATTGGAAGTTAATTGAAAATGAACACATACAGGAACCCGGAAATTCTAGGTTAGTCCTCGAAAGAGTTCATCATTTCCAAAAGAGTTCAGCTATAATTTCATACGAATGTTTTGTAGACATAAACAAAAAAAATCAGAGTAAAATAATGTACGAGTAAATAGAAATTCTTAACCTTCCGGAAATTGGTCACCACGTTGATTTGTGTAGATCAGGCGAGCTTTCTCTAACGTATTGTAAAAAATACAACAGTGTCACTGCTGAAGGGTTAAATAATGATTTAAGAATATAATGTTACATTCAATTTCATCGTGTTTAATTTAGATATAAAAGCTAGTTGGTAGAAATTTGCTAAGGGTGCAGTAGTGTTGTACTACTGAGTGCAAATCAGAATTGCACAGTGAACTATCAGTTGTTTGTATCATTCCGGAAATCCGTAAATATAAAAAGTACAAACGACCTGTCGCACAGCAGCGGGACACCGAAACAGAACCCTTTCCTCTTCCCAACAGTCAAAGACCATCATTACATATTCATAATCACCCGGCGGCAGGCTCATCGTCCGCAGATAATGCCATATCCGACATGAATATCTGATGGAACCCGAATCTTCATTCTGGATGGGCACCTTTTCACAATATGACCTCAATCACGACTGCTACCATTTTGCTACCCTACCTACATACCTTACCTATGATGATGAACACATTTTTTTATCCTCGCAAAGCCAATCTCATCGTGAGTGAGTGTGTACGTGTGTGTGTGTCTGTGACTGAAACCGAATCGGATTCAAGCCTTTTGTATGGCTCTCTTGTATGAGTGATGCTTTTTAATGAGATGGGTATCATTTTTTGAGGGTAGCTCTACACGTCCGTCTCGATCCGGCTGGGCACACACCTGGTAATCATGCTTGGGTTTGGTATCCATTGCGACCAACCAGGCCGCAACAGCCATCCATCGTCGAACGAGGTCAGCCACGCTGAATGGATTCCATTTGCTCTCAGCCCTTGTGGCTGCTGGACGCGACAGGCATTCTACGCTGAACAGGGTAATATAACTGTCACTGTAGGTTCTTTTTGCTCCCACCACAGCACCGCACCAAATGCAATGTTTTCATATCCTTCAACTGCGCTCCCCTGTCTGGCTGGGTTGGGTAAGCTTTACTGCTACTGCTGCTGCTGCAGATGAACAGCGAATTAAAAATTCCATTAAGAAAAACAAAGGGGCGGAAAATGGTTTCACGGCATGATCATGAATGACTGGAAGTTTGTTCGCGGGAGAAAGAATCATTTTTTAACATTTTAACGGAAGGATTGCCGTAAAAAGCGTGATAATTTTTTTTCCTCCCCTGTTGGGGAAATAAAGCCACTGCGTCCAATAGGCTGAACTTTTGTGGCATGTCCCGTTTTGATATTCGCATCTAGCCAGCTAATTACCATGTGTCAAGTAATCAGCTACTGCCACGACGCGTCGTCTCCCAGTCAGGTGCAATGGAATTAATAAACTCCAAGACCTTCCCAGGTTTTGCAGACCAGATCTCACTGGGTTGCAAGCAACCACTATTTAGAAATCTTTGCCTGCGCGTGTATAAAGCACCACAACTGCAAAGCAGATGTTCCGAGGTTTCACGTTCCGTATTACAGAAACGACAGATATCACTCTGAATATGGCCAATATTTTTCAAGTGATACCTGCTCGGGCAGTGTCCAGTTACTAGGCCAGTGTATGTACATAGAGCTCTCTTGTTGAGCTCTAAGAGCTTTTTGGTTTTAGAAGCATTTGGTGTTATAAATCGTTTTGACTGATTGCAATTTTTGACGTCCATCCAATTGGATATCACCCTCTGCTCAGCCCAGCGTTTCAGGTCAATTTTAATTGTACAGTTTGATATACCACAGAATGGTTCTGGACCAGCAAACTGTAAATTGGAACCACTTTTAGCAAGCTCGTCTGCCATTTCATTTCCTTCAATGCCACAGTGACCTGGAAGCCAGTATAAGTTTACTGAATTCCCTTGGCACAGCCTGCGCAGTGAAAGAATGCATTCCCAGACAAGCTTTGAAGTACATTTGTAAGCGCACAATGCTTTTAGTGCAGCTTGACTATCTGAGAAAATACAAATATTTGCATATCTGTATTTTCTCTCAAGGCATATATTTGCGCATTTCGAAACAGCAAGAATCTCTGCTTGAAACGCCGTAGGATAGTGTCCCATCGCCACTGAAATTTGTATTCCAGGGCCGTAGATTCCTGCTCCCGTTTTTATTCCAACTTTTGAGCCATCTGTATAGAATTTGATTGATCCTTGACGAACAGTGGGACCTCCGACTTCCCAATCTGCACGATTTGTTTCGTGCAACTTGTAAGGAACATCATGGTTCTCCACAGGTTTCATCCAGTCTTTAATCATTTTCATTACTGGCCTATTTTGAAAGTATTGTGAAATGCTCAGGTGACCTACAAGATCACCTGGCATAAACTTTTCAACTGGTTCAAGTCTCAGCAATTCCTTTTCTGCTTCTGATTGCACGTACTCGTGCAAAGGTAGCAGATTGAGAATCGCGTCTAAAGCTTTTGATGGTGTGCTTCGCATCGCTCCTGTAACAGCAATGGACGCAAGACGTTGAATTTTCGCAAGCTTTGATTGTGTGGTAACCTCTTTTGTTTTTGGCCACCAGACAAACGAAGCATACGTCACTTTTGGGCGGATTATGGCAGTATAAATCCACATTATCATTTTTGGTTTCAAGCCCCACTTCCTGCCAATAGTTTTGGAGCATAACCAGAACGCACTTGTTGCCTTATCGATCACGGACTCAATTTGAGCATTCCAGTTCAGTTTAGCATCCAGTATCAAACCTAAGTATTTGACTCGATCACTAGGATGAATTTGTATCCCTCCAAGCCGAAAAGCTTTTAGGTTGATCTTCCTTCTCCTAGTGAAAGGGACAATTACGACTTTTGACGGGTTGATGCTAAGGCCCTCCTTAATACACCATGAATGTGTATAGTTTAGAGCCCTTTGCATTCTTTCCGAAACAGTTTCGTCATACTTTCCTCTCACTATTATGACTATATCGTCTGCAAAGCCCACAACTTCGAAACCTTTTTCCTTCAAGCTTCTTAGAAGATCGTCTACAACCAAGGACTACATTAGTGGTGAGAGGACTCCTCCTTGAGGGCAACCTTTCGTTGCCCTTACTGTTATAGAAGAACTTCCCAGCTCAGAGGTGATTTCTCTTTTTGCAAGCGCAGTATAAATCCAATGTATGATACATTGGTCGAAGTTTTGGTTCTCCATGGCACGCTTCATAGATGAATAGGAGGCATTATCAAATGCTCCTTCTATGTCTAAAAAGGCGCATAGAGCTATTTCTTTTGCTGAAAACGTTTTTTCCACCTTTGTTACTAGCGAATGAAGTGCCGTAACCGTTGACTTACCAGATTGATAAGCAAACTGGAAGTCAGATAGGGGATGGTCTTTTATGTAAGAAGAATTGATAAAATCCTTCAAAACCTTTTCCATAGTCTTCAACAAAACTGAAGAAAGACTAATTGGCCTGCATGCTTTGGGATGCGTCTTGTCTCACTTCCCCTTTTTTGGTATAAAGATAACTTTTACAAGTCTCCATTTTGATGGAACGTAATTCAATCTTAAACTAGCCTTGAACATATCAATTAGTGGTGTAACCAACACCGCTTCTCCATTTTGAATCAGTGCTGGAAATATTCCATCAACTCCTGCAGATTTAAAAGGCTGAAATGATCTAATTGCATTTTCCACTCTGGCCTTCGTGAAGATTTCATCAGCTAAATCTGAGGCGGTGTTTATTGTACTAGTTGACTCCGAAGAGGTTTACACTAGGACATCCTTCACCTTCCAGAGATATAGTATCATTGGAATCCACACTTAGAACCGAACCTGGAAAATGGGTTTCCATCATTAAATCCAAAGTTTCACGAGGAGTTTTGGTAAAAGCTCCATCGTCGCGCTTCAGGTTTCCCAATTAATTTGAATGATCTTTTGCAAGCGTTTTCTGTAGTCTTGCAACTACAGGAGTGCTGTTTATGTTTTCACATGTCAACATCCAAGATTTTCTTTTCGATTTTCGTATTTCGTTGTTGTAATCAGTCAGGGCTTTCCTGTACTGAGTCCAATCTCCCGTTTGTTTCGCTCTATTGAACATTTTACGAGAAAATTTTCTAAGGCGATCCAGTTTTAAGTTTCACCATGGCACGTCTCTAGTAGAAGACGATTGTATGGTGGGACAACATCTGTTAAAGGAATTGATGATACTTTCATTTACCCTTTGAGAAAATGATTCTAACTTTTGGGTTGAATCAATAGTTTCTCCCATTGTAAATGAATGCGTATTCAACAATTCTACATATTGATCCCAGCTTGTCCTCCTGGGATTTCTAAATGCGGTTCTAGAATAATCTACACCACTCCAATTGAAGATTATGTGTTTATGATCAGATAGAGAAATCTCATCTGACACGTGCCAGTTTGTGATCTAGTCAAAGATTGCAGCATTGCACAGTGTTAGATCCAAGACCTCTTGTCTGATTACATTTGAGAAAGTGGGTTTATCACCATTATTGCAAATGTCAATATTGTTCGAAGACAGATACTCTAATAGTGACTCACCTCGACTGTTAATATCCGTACTACCCCAAACCGTGTGATGTGCATTGGCGTCACAGCCAATGATAAACGATTTGTTGTTTTCTTTACAGAATTGGACAAATGATGCGATCTCAGGAGGAGGTGCCTCAGGAACATCACCAGGAAAGTAAGCTGAAGCCACAGCGATCTCAGTTTTACCCCTAGTGGTTGGTACCTCTACCATGATCGCAACAATGTCCTTTCTGATAAACTCTGTAATAGGATAGCATTTTAACGTTTTGCGTACTACCCGAGCAGGAATGAATAACTGCAACACAACTGGAGAATACCAAAATCAGGTATCATACCAAGACAAGGTATTGGTTATCCAGGTATTGAAAATAACTTTTTTTGCTCTTTGGTAGGTATTGATACAATACCTTAACGAGTTATTGGCTTGGTGTTGAGGATGGTTTGACGTATTATTCAATTATGGAAAAATCATAATCCTCATCATAATTCTCATCATAAAATAGTTTACTATTTTGTGTCAGAACTCCAAGAATCTTTCGTTTATTGAACCACACACCAAAAAATTCTGAATAATACAATTGACATAATCTTTATAAATGACGTAATGTTAAGTGCCGTAAAATGAAATGTGACTTATTTTTGTGTCATATCTAATGCTCTCATAAAACGCTTCCAAAAGAAGTTGATATTCCGCCATAACCAGTAAAATTTTGGCTCACGTACAATGTTTTAAGGTCCAATAACTGTTTTCTAAAGGGAATGACTCAATTTTCAGTTTGAAATGATATAAAATTACATGTCTTCAAACACAAACAGCGATGCGCATGTCAAACGTCAAACTGCTTCAGTCTTGCTTCTCGTGTTTGTTGTTCAGTATCGTTCCGTCATTTTTCGCGTATTTATTTCGCTTTTGTGTTGAATTAGTCGAATTAGTAGATTGGATTGATACAAAAGAAAATTTGCATTCAGTTAAATACGGAGCAGTGAAGAAATAATCACCTTCAGCGGATAAGAAAAGTGGAAATGTTTCTAACAAGTCGTCAAAGTGCAGATGCAGCAGTGTTTTTGCTACATATTGAAGCTAAAATGCTTGGTGATTTCCATATGTGCTTTGTTCAGAGTTGTTTTTGAACTTTATCTTGTGAAACTGGTTAAAAACCCCAGAGGATATCAGGAAGAAAATCGGGCAATCGGGCGGAACTAGTCCGTGAATGATTTTAGTGAATAACATGGAAGTGGCGGGAATTTTCATGCCGCTAGTGGAAATAATTTGTGAACATTTAATTATATTATTAGTGAGTGTTTGAAACATCGGTACTGCTAGCTAAACTGCAACAGATCAAGTGAGTAGAGTTGGAAATTATTATTTAATAGATAAAAAGCAGTAAGATTCCTCAGAAAACACAACCTAATTTGCACGCAATGTCGTAAAATCTTATTTTTATGTCATGGCGTGTATTTTTTTTATTGCCTTTCGCCTCTTGTAATTTTAAGAGCGATCGTAAATGTACATTTGAAACTAACGTATTATTCCGTCATTCTACTCGCTGCAATATGTCGGCGTTAAATGACGTAAAATTACGCCTATTTTTCGAAGTGTGCATGGCTCTTGAATAAGCGCCACTTCCAGTCCTTCTTTTTTAAACCTTCGACTCAACACAGCAGAAGCACCTTTTGCGTGATGAAGGTTTACCTGTACGAACTTAATTCCTGTCATAAAAAAAAATTTCATCAATTCATCATCAATCATCAATTCCACTTTTATTAAGCCTCGGAATTGAGACCAAGAATACCTCCAGGAATTACCCCGAGAATTGATCCAGAAATTGATTCAGAAAATCCTCCAGGGATTTCTTCTAGAAATTATTTCAAGAATTTCTTCAGTAACATCTCCAGGAGTTTTCCCAGGGATTTCACCGGGATTTTTTTCTGGGTTTTCTTGAGGATTTTTTCCTCCAGATTTTCCTCCAAGGGGTCCTCCAGAGATTTCTCCAGGAATTGGTTCAAGGGATTCCTCCAGGAATCCCACCAGCATATCCTCCAGGAATTGGTCCAGGTATTTACCAGAAATTCCTTCAGGGATTCCTTCAAATATTCTTCCAGAGATTCCTCCAGGAATTCTTCCGATGATTCCTCCAATAATTCATCCAGATATTCTTCCAAGATTTTTTCCTAGAATTCTTTCAGAAATTCCTCTAGAAATTCCTAATGATTTTTTTGCAGGGATTCCTCCAGGTATTTCTCTAGAGATACCTCATGAAATTCCTGTAGAAATACCACTAGGTATTCCTCGAGGAATTTCTCCAGAAATTCTTTAAAGGATTCCTGCAGGGATTCTACCTGAAAGTTTTCCAGCGATTCTTCAAGAAAATTCTCCAGAAATTCCTCAAGGAGTTCCTCTGCAGATTTCTCAAGGATTTTTTCTAGATATTCCTTCAGGAATTCGCACAGGCATGTCTCCAGGCATTCCTTCAGGAGCTTCTCTATCACGCAACCGGAGATTGGCAGATTCTAATACAATGCGGTTTGAAACATATACAAATATTGTATTAAGGCTTTGCAAATACAAAAATTGGTAGGTGACAGTATACCAAAAATTGTATTGGCTTCCTAGAATCAGGAAAAGGAAAATTTCTCATGTGTGCGTGTGCTCTGTCGCATTGGTTTCTCTTTATTTGTTCTATTTTTAGACTGGTCATGGCAGCAGCGGCGGCATCAATTACCAAAACATGTTTAAAAAGAAATGCGGGCGGCGGCGGGAATAGAACCGAGACACTATAATGGTGATTCATAGTACCCTGCGCACTAACCAGCACGGCTACAACTGCACATGAATAGAAGAGAGGCTGAAAGCCATCATTAACAACACAAACGTGGCTTGGTGATGGAAGTGATACAGCCATCACACTGCACAATCGGCCCAGAGCCGTATTTACGAAGACAAAACTGTCTAAGCTTAAACTTTAAGTTTTTAGACACATATCGTGTTTTCGAAAGTTTCTTTTTAATTGTTGATCCTTTTCCCAATTATTGTTATGTCAAACATCTGGTCTGATTCAAAAATCTGCTCTCTAATAATTTTATTTACGATTCCATGATGGATGGTGATGGATCGTTTAATTGGAAATTCCACCAATAAGCTGCGCCAGAGATCAAGCAAATGTTAAATTTCATGTATCTCAGTACTCTCACCACTTAGAAAGATGGTGTCTTCGGCAATGTTATTCAGTTAGTCAAGAGCTTACAGTTAATGGTCCACTTGTTTCGAAATTTCGTCACTAAGTGGCACTAGTTACACATTTGCAAAATCATTCAAATGATTGATTTTTTTCGTGAAGTAATCAACAAGCTGTAAATTTTGTTTTCTTTGAACGTGTCTAAGTCAAATCAAAGGTTTTTCAAAGAGCTATGTATTAGTCATAATTGTGCGACATTTCATTTCATTCGGTTCACTTAATCCAGAGTAGCAATTTTACGAAGAACACTCAAATATGAAACATTTTACTAGAGTTGCTCCAACTTCATGTAAAGTTATCCAATCGAGTCCAAATTTGTACCGTTTATAGCTAACTATTTGTGCAACTGGCAGGTAAAATTTGAGAATGTTTGGTTTACCTTAGAAAATATTACAGCTTGCTGAATATATTCAAAATATTAAATAAAAGTTGCATGCTTCAATTAATTTGCAACTAGCGCCGCCTACTGGCAGAACCTTGAGCCAATCAGCTAATCAACTGAGAGGCCTTAACCTAGCTAACAACATCACCGAAGACATCAACTTTCTAAGTGATCAGAGTCCTGAGATATATGGAACATAAGATTTGTATGCTAACTAGCGCCGCCTTGTGGTGGAATTGTGAAACAAACGGTCCATCATTTGTTAGTTCTTGACCAGCCAAATAATATTGCCGAAGACACCAACTTTCCAAGTAATTAGGATCATGAGATATTTGGTATAAACATTTCATCAGGGTGACGTCTGTTTGTCTCTGGCATGACAGATATCACAGACAGCAAGACGTAGCACTTGCAAAATTTCCATACCGTATATCTTAGCACCATGATCACTTAAATATTCGGTGTATTTGGCAAAGTTGTTATGTCAGCCAAGGTCTTACTCTTGATGGGTCGTTTGATTCAAAATTCCACCACTAGGTAGCGCTGACGATAAATTAATTTTTATATTCCATATATCTCAGGACTCTGATTACTTAGAAACTTGGTTTCCTCGGCAATGTTGTTTGGTTTATTAAGGCCTTTCAGTTGATTAGCTGATTGGTTCAAGATTCTGCCAGTATACGGCGCTAGTTGCAAATTAGTAGAAGCATGCAACTTTTACTTATTATCTAGAAATCATTCAGCAAGCTGTAAGTTTTTATGAAGTGTAGGGAAAATTCTCAAATTTTATCTGCTAGTTGCACAACTAATTAGCTATGAATGATACAAATTTGAGCTCGATTGGATAGTTTTACAAGAAGTTAGAGCGACTCAAGCAAAATGTTTTATATTTGAGAATTCTTCGTTAAACTGATATATCTCATGATTAAGTGAACCGAATGAAATGAAATTTTGCACATTTATGACTAATACATAGCTCATTGAAAAACCATTGACTTCACTTAAATACGTTCAAAGAAAACAAAATTACAGCTTTTTGATTTCTTTACGAAAAAAATCGTTCATTTGCATAATTTTGTAAATGTGTAACTAGCGCTTCCTAGTGGCGAAATTTCTAAACAAGTGGACTATTAACTGTAAGCCCTTGACCTACCAAACAACATTGTCGAAGACACCAACTTTGTAAGTGGCCAGAGTTCTGAAATATATGAAATTTAAAATTTGCTGGATCTCTAGCGCCGCCTAGTGGTATATACAAAAGCATGCCAAGTTTGATAAATTGCCTAAAACATTTTAAGCAAGTTGTTACCTTTTATAAAGTACACCAAAACTATTCAAATTTTAATTACTTATTCCTCAACGAGTTAGATATAATTGGTACAAATTTGGTCTTGATTGATTAACTCTACACGAAATTAGAGCCCTTCTAGTAGAATACCTATTATTTGACTTCCGTTTATCAAATTACTGTACCTTAAGATTAAGCAAACCGAATTAAATTTAATTTTGAAAGTTTATGATTAATGTATTGGTCTTCATGTACAGTTGGACTCGACAAAAGTTTGTCCAAATGGAAAAGAAGTTGCAACTTATTGAATACTTTTCAAAAAGTTCTAATCATTTGAATGTTTTTTTTTTGCAAATTTGCTACAACTTTGTAGAACATTTTGAAATTGTATAGAGAATAATTAATCAGCAGATTTTTGGTTAAGTCACACTCGAGTGACCGTACTCATTTCACAATAATACAAAAAAATGAAAGAACTTGGCAGAAACATTTTTGTCTTCGTAAATACGACTCTAAACCCATTGTGCACTGAAAAACCCGCATCCGGTAGTGTGCTGTTTACTAGTGGAAAATTGCTAGTAGACTATAGGACGCGATGCTCAGCAGCGAAGCGAAAGTTATTTTTAGAAACAACCCGGTTCAACTTCTCGGGTTTGAATAGCGGTGTTTGTGTGTAGTGGTATGGAACCTGTGGAATCGTGTAGCGCATCTTAATACAACGAATAGATTATGATTTAACACATTTTCTGTACGTTTTCAATATATTAATTGGTAGAAAAGGCATATCTCAATTTTTGGTAGCCTTTCTTGTTTTGCGTGTAGGAAATCCTTTAGAGATCGCTCTAGGAATTCCTCCAGGAATTCTTTTTGGAATAACTCCAGGTATTCCTCTAGGAGTTCCTCCAGAGATTTTCATAGGGATTCCTCCAGGGATTCATCCAGGAATTTCTTCAGGATTTGATTCTGGGACTCCTCCAGAATATCTTTAAGAATCCCACCAGGAATTACCCCAGCAACCCCTGCAGAAATTACCTCAGGAATTCTTGAAGAAATTAATGCAGTAATTCGTTCAGAAACTACAACGGCAATTTATCCAGGAATTTCTCCAGGAAATCATCCTCCCGGAGTTTATATACGCATTATTCCAAGAATCCAGGGATTCCTCCAAGGATTCATCCAGAGATTTCTCCAGGAATTGGTTTAAAGTATACCTCTTGTAATTCCACCAGAATTTACCAGTAATTTACCAGCAATTCCTCGAAGAATTTACCAGGAATACCTTCAGGGATTCCACTAAGGGGCTGTCCATAAACCACGTGGTCATTTTTTGGGAGATTCTAAATGTAACAAATGGAAGATAACGTGCCTCTAGAGCCGGCATTCCAATGCATATACAAATGAGTTTACATACCCGTTGGAGCCATATAAATAATTAATTAATGAAATGATCAACAAGAATTTTGAACGGTTCAATTTGCCCTCATGGTGGGTGGCTATGTTCATATGTAGAACAAGTGAAGAAAATTAACAAAAACATTAGTAAAACTGAGTCGTAGTGCAATTGCCACAATTAAAATGGGCAATACAAGGTTTGCCAGGTCAGCTAGTATACATATATTATTATCACAGACAGGTGAAGTCTGTGTTAACATGTTATAGTATCTCACAAACTCGTTATTTCCTCGAATTCTCCAACAAATACAGGGTACATGGTATACGTATCTACTGTTTTAAGGAGACAATACGTACCTCCCATAATATCCTTTTTCCAAATCGTTGGAAAAAGTCGCCCGAAGCACAACAATAATGAAAGGAAAACTGAGCGAGCACCTTAGAAGAAAAGACTTCATTATAGATACCTCGCCTCTCATCCATCCTTTCGATCCCTTAGCCACCTCATGTCCGCAGCTTATCGCTCAATGGCTATTTCCCTGTAGGCTAAATGTAATAACGATGATGCTGGGAAACACTTATCGAATAAAATTTTCCTGTTCTATTATTTCCAGCTGCACTCTCTTCTCTCTCTCTGTGATGCGATGCACTTGCTCTGCTCCAAGCAAGGTGGCTCACTACTTTAGTAGGTACGTAACGTACCTTCTTCCTTCCGGATAGAACACAATTTCACCTCGTCCAAAGGTGGTGGGTGGCCGTGGGAAATGGATATTATTGCAACTTTATTAACTTTTCAAGCCGGGTGGGTCAGGGATTCGAATCCGGTTTGCAGGTTTATTTCTGAAGAAATTGCTCCCCTGTCGTACTCTGAGGGGATTGGGTTGAATGCGATTGGATAGGATGGGGAGTGCTGCAACAGTAGGTAGCTTTCCTTCCCATGACACAAATTTAAAAGCGAATTACAGAGTATAAACTGCTGTAGCGGAAACCGCAAAAGTTTAGATTTAATTTGAATGCAACCGCAACCGTTTCGGAGTTTCCTAGGGAGATTTTATTTCAAATGATTATTGTGGAAAGTGGCTCTGTTCATCCAGAGAAAACTCTCAAGTTGAAAGAAATGGTTACCGTAATCCAACTTTGTTCTTGATAAGGTTTGGTATTCAGCATGACCATGCTAAGGGTGCCCAGTTGGATTTCCGGTCGGTTCAGGAACATTTTATAAAGAAAATTACCTCGATTTCCTTAGGCATAGAGTACCCTTGTGCCTGTCACACGACATACACCTGCAAAATAGTCATTGGCAGAGGAAGCTCGCAGTTAATAATTGTGCAAGTGTTTATAAAAGCTGAGAAGCAGGTTTTGTCTCAGTGATTATGTTGGAACGTATACCTATGGTGGATTAAAGGTGTGATTCTCAATCAGACTCATTTCTTCACTATCTCAAAGAGGGTAGCTCAACTACCTTCAATTTCGGATCACTAGTCTTCGGAGGCGTTAAGTTCACATTACAAAATAATGGGAAAAGTAAACAGATTTTCTTATTCAAGCCATTTAGTTCTGGCTTTTGGCTTCTACAAACAATTGACGGTCCAATCGTTGGTGGTATACTCAACTCATCCTTTTACTACGAAGTTTTTCGACTCAAGAACAACACTGGCTCCCACAAGTGGATAAACCAACGTTGAATGGTTTTTCAGACACTGGCTGTTGACTTTTGATTCAATGCACCTTTGTGCAATGTTACACCGCAAGATATTCTTTAATTCTTTAGCAACGGATGCTTTTGTGGAATTGGTCGTCATGATGGGTGTATACCGTTTAAGCTTGGAGAAGGCGTCATTGGTAAGGAGTTTTAGGAGGTGATTCTAGGAGTTTCTGGACCCATTTGAAGGCGTTTCAATGAATTTTAGGGACATTTCAATTCGATTATGAGGAATTCAAGAGCGTTTCGTTGGGCTTATAGAGATTTCAGGGGCGGTTCAAGCCCCTGTTTCCACCTGAAACGCCTCTGAAACACACCTGAGACCATAAGGTATCCATGTCTATGTTGCCTTTTACAGGCTTTTACCAATTCAAAATGTACTTGAAAAAAAAATGAAACTTTGAAGACAGAAATTCGAATAATTGGTGAATTGAGAGATGAAATTGTGAAAAAAAAATCGCGTTCTGGTGGGATACGAACCCACGAAACAAATAGAAGTGTTTATGATGTAGGCTCTGAGTCAGTTCGGCTTTCTATTCCGCAGAATTGTTACCTGTTCTATGGCTTAGTTGATAAAATCGCCGGTCTAGCGAATATGGAGTCGTGGATTCGCATCCCACCAGAACGTATTTTTTCACAATGTCATCTTTCAATTTGCCAATTAATCAACAATCTGTGTCTTCCATTTTCAAGTTTTTCCCAGTAGGTACTTGGGCGCCGTATCACAACGAACAGATAAACCGAATTTAAAGCATTCAGAGTTCATTGTTAAGATATGCGTTGCGTCGCCTTCCTTGGTCTAATCCAACTGAACTACCTACCTATGAAAATCGCTGTAGACTGATCAACCCGGAAACTTTAGCTAACCGCAGGAAAAAATTACGTAGAATTTTATCTTTGACCTAATTGTTAACCGTATTGACTGTAATTATTTGTTACAAAATCTATGTTTGTATGCTCCGTAATCGTTCATTTTTGTGGATTCCTGCTCATCGCACGAACTATTTTTGATCCGTTTGACACTAGTTGTAGATTATTTAACAAAGTTACTCATGTGTTCGATTTTAACTTTTCAAAAAGTGTTTTTAGCAATAGAATAGATTTATAAGTTAGGCAACAGTCTGTACAACGTAGTGTTGAAGATGATGGTAAATACATAAATAAATAAAATATCCCCCTGAAATTCCTTTGGGCCTCCTGAAACTCCCGTAAGACCGTTTATAACGCTCTGAGATTCCTTGAAATGCCCCTGAGACTCCATGAAGCGCCCCAGAGACACCCTGAAACTTCCCAAGACCTCCTTGAAACCCCCTGAGACTCCCAGGTACCCCTTGAGACCACTGAAACAATCTTGAGACCTCCAGGAACTTCCCTAAAACGCCCCTGGAACCACTCTTCTGAAACCCCATGGAACCAATGAAAGGACCTTAAGACCCCCTAAAGCAACTCTATGATCGCATTGAAGCCCTAGGGAACTTCTTTAAAACCTTCTGAGACCCCTTGAAGCGCCCTTGAGCGCTCCTTGAACCCTTATGACTCCGAGAAGAACCCAACCCCATTAAACCCCGTGAGTATCCTGAAACGCTCCTGATGTTCATTGAAAAGCCTATCCTCCTTGAGCCCTCTGAGGCCACCTGAGGCCCCCTGAGAAGTTCTTCAGACTCCCTTAAATGAACATGAGACCTCCACCCCTTGAAACTCTCTGCGACTGCTTGATACTACCCAGAGATCTTTTATCACCCCCAGGAAACCCCTAAAACGCTCCTGAAACCTTTTGAAACTCCTCTGAAATCGCTAGAGATTCATTAAAGCTCTCTTAAATCCCATTGGAGCTCCTTGGCACCTCTCGTGATGATTTTGAAACCCCCTTAAGCGCCCCTGAGACCTTCTGGTATTCCTAAGACCCCCTTGAAATGCCGTTGACATCTGCTAATACCATCTGAAACCTATTTGCGATCCCATAAACTGCGTTTTAACAGTTTCACGCAAAACCGTCCATAAACTGCCAATATTTGACTCGATTCGCTCCGATGTGGACGAAACTTTGCTAACGTAGAGTAATGCGGGGCAAAAGTTCGCACCTTACAGACTTCACAAATTTCTTCAGAAATTCCTCCAGGAATTTGTATAGAAATTTTTCAAAGAATTGCTACAAACATTAGTTCAGAAAATCCTCCAGGAGCTTTTTCAAGAGCTCTTCCAGATGTTTCCCCATTGATTGAAAAAATCAATAATTCCTCTATGAATATCTCCTCTAAAAATTCACCAAGAAAATACTCCTGGGAGTATTCTTAGAATTCGTCCGAAAATTCCTTCAGCGATTTCCACAAAAATTCCTCCAAACAATTTTTAAGGAATTGCGCCAAACATTCCTCCCGAAAGTACTCCCGGAACTTCTTCAAGAATGACTCCAGGAATCCCTCAAGAAACTCCTTCTGGAATTCCTTAATACACTCTTCTTGAAATTTCACCAGGAAATCCTCCAGAAATACCCCCAGAAATTACTACTGAAATTCCTTCAAGAGTCGTACAGGAAATCATCCAGAAATGCCTCTTATAATATATCCAGGAATTTCCCAAGAATTCCTCCAGGAATTTCCCCAAGAGTTTCTTCCAGAATTCCACCAAGAATTCCTGAAGGAATTTCTCCAAGAGCTCATCCAGGAATTTCTCCAAGACATCTGCCTTGAATTCTTTAAAGAATCCATCCAGTAATTCCTCCAAATCTTTCTACAGGACCTTCCCCAAGAATATCACCAGGGGCCCTCTAAGACTTCTAATGTGACATGTACTACACTAAGGATACGGGTAATGTTACAAAAGATCATAAAACTGATCACAGTGGCAGGAATAAAGACTCCCTTCAGACAATTCCCCAGAAATATCACAAGAGATTTTTTCAAGAAATTTCTTCAAAAATTCATCCAAAAGATCCTCCAGAAATTCATTCATGAATACCTCCAAGATTCTTCAGGAAACTCCAGAAATTCCTCAAGAAAATATTCCTGGGACAGCTCCAGGGATTTCTCCAGGAACTGCTCCGAGACTTCTGCCAAGAATTGCTCAAAGAATTTCTTCAGTAATTACGCCAAGAATTCTGTAAAGATTTTTTCCAAGAATCCCACCAGGAACTTTTCTTTAACCCTTTGGAGCCGAATTGTTTTGCCTTCGCTGCCGTAACCTCGCTGGTCTCGAACACGTTTCTTATGCCCGGTCTCATTGCCGGGATCATATTGACCCCTCCGGCTCCAAAGGGTTAAGGAGCGTCCATAAATGACGTAGCATTTTTTGGTCGATTTTTGACTCCCTCTTCCCCCTCGTAGCATATTTTCCCATATCTAATACATGGCTCGTCACACAACGCCTCCCCCCTAAAAAGCTACGTCATTTATGGACGATCCCTAAGAATTCCACCAAAAAACTTTCCAAAAAAGTCTCCAGGATTTTTTATTTTAATTTCTTCAGATATTCCTCCAAAACTCTTGCTAAGAATTCCTCCCAGAACCCGTCAAGGAATTTCTCCAGAAATTCTTTCAAGAATTCTGACAAGAACTCTTAAAGGATTTTTTCCAATATTTCTGTCAATTTTTTTTCCAAGACTTCCTTGAGGATTTGCCGATGGATCTTCTGGTGGAATTTTTGAAATTATTTTTCTGGAAGTATTCCTGAAGGATTTCCTGGAGTATTTCCTGTAAGAAATAATTCCTGGAGAAATTCATAAAATAAATCCTGGAGGAATTCCTACAGTGTCTCCCGGAACAATTCGTGGAGTAATTCATGGAGGATATGCTTGAATAATTCTTGAAGGAATTCCTAGAACAATTCCTGGAGAAATTCCTAAAAAATTACCTGGAGGAATTCCTTGAGAAATCCATGCGAGGGATTCCTGGAAGAACCTATTTGAATTACTGGAAGAATCCCGGGATAAAATTGTTGAGGAATCCCAAAAGAGAATCCTGGAAGAATTTCTGCAAGAATTTCTAAAGGAATCCCTTGATGAATTAGCCGCTATTTCCGGAGGTAGTCCTGGAGTAATCCCTGGATGAATACCTGCAGGAACATCTGAAAGAATCCCTGGAGCAATTTCTGGAAAAATTCCTTGAGGAACTCCTGAAGAATTATCTGGATTAGTTGTTGGAAGAAATCCTGGATCCTGGAGTTCTGGAGAAATTCCTGGAGGAATACCTGAAGGAATTCCTGGATGCGCCCATGAAGGAATCCATTAAGGAACTGGTGCAGGAATCCCTGGGGGTATTCTTGAAGGAATCCCTGAAGATTTTCTAGAGAAATCGCAGGAGAAATCCCTAGAGGAATTCCTGGAGGATTTCCTGGAAAACCTTCTTGGGAAAGTTACCTTAAGAATTTTACAGAGAACTCCAGGAGATACCCGAAGGAATTCCCGAGGAACTTCTGCAGGAGTTTTCGAATGGTTCTTGAACTAATACTTGAGAAACTCCTGGAGGAAGAACAGCATAGCTCCTGAAGAAATTTCCGAGATACTGCTGGGAAACTCGTGAAGGATTTCACGGGAAGTACTAAAAGCATTTTCTAGGAAGCCTGAGAGGTATTCTCGGAGAACATTACGATGATTTTTTTTTTTTAATCTGTATTAACGAGATTTTTAGCCCTAGGCTAGTTCATCTCGGGGCCCACGCTTTACTTCCCTTTCGAAGGAAGAACTCACATTTTGCGAGTTTGTCGGGAGTGGGATTCGATCCCAGGTCCTCGGCGTGATAGTCAAGTTTTTCTAACCAAGGATGGGAACACTCACTTGCAAAGAGTTACACTCACTTGCTGTTTTATCGGCTCTGAAGTGTGGTAAGAAAAAAACGATTCATGGACGACTTTTGCCTTGTGATTTTGTCTAAAAGTTTTCCGAATAGAGTAAGGGTCGCACACGCATACCGAAGACGTGAGGGAGCTGCGAAGACAACTCTCCACGAGGTGAATGTAAATTACACTCACCTCGTGGAGAGTCGCTTTCACAGCTCTGTCACGGCTTTGATATGCCTTTGCGTCCCTTACTCTATTCGGCAAACGGGAAAACTTTTAGATAAAACCACAAGGAAAAAGTCGTTCATACATCGTTTCTTGATTGCAAGTTTCTGAGCTGAGAAAATAGCAAGTGAGTGTAAATCTTTGGAAGTGAGTGTTCCCATGCCTGGTTCTAACCTTCACCCCAGGTCCGCTCCGCTATCACGATGAATATCTGAGGGACTCCTAGAGAAATTTCCGACAAATGCCCGTAGGAATTCTTGGGTAACTTCCGATCCTTCGAAATACCATAAAGATTATTTGACTGTCAGTAGATGCACAAATAACACAAAGTGAGACTCAAAATATTAAGAGAAAGAACAGAAATAATCGAGTAAGAATTACATCGATAAAGCAAAGAGATACAAGAGTAGAGCTTGTGGAGCCTGAAGGTCTTAATTCCAGAATAGTTTGGATGACCTAGATTACCAAATGAATGTTGCTTAATTATCGAAATTGTACTCTGAGGCTCTAGAAGCAGCGTAGGTTAAATTCCGCGAACATTCGCTGCCATAAAAATATCCTGAGATTTACGGATATGGCGACCCATACTTCAAAATATATCAGGTTCATTTGTATGCCAGTGGACACCCAAATATCAACACATAAAGATACTCGTAAAACTATGAGGTGCAACAGACACAATCGTGAAACAATTATACCGATAGAGTGAAGAAAAACAAGAGTAGAGCATGTAGATCTTGAAGGTCCTAATTGTAGAATAGATTGGAAAGCCTGGAATATCCCATGAATGTACCAAAAGTATTATAGTTGGGTACTGAGGCTCCATCAGAAGTATAGACTACATTCCACGAATGTTTTTACAATTACAACATGATACAGTATGTAGATATTGTAACCCAAACTTCAAAGTGTATTGGAGGCCATTTATATTTCACAGAATGTCCAACTACCAGAGCTTCGAGTTGCTCGTAGCATTGCGAGGTCTAATGGACATCAACGTAACTAAATTTCATGGACAGAGTGAACACAAATGATGGTAGATGTTGTAGATCTTAAAAAAATAAATTCCAGGGTAGTTTGGATGATCTACTAGATCACCCAATGCATGTATATACCATGAATTCTCTTGGGGGGCTTTTGCAACTTTTTGAAGTTATTCCAAGGGGTTTCAGGGATATCTGAAATTAATGACAGGGGTTGGCTTATGGAAGTTTCAGGGGCAGTTCGAGTTATTTCAGGACTGCTTCAGGCTCCTGAAACCCCTTGACACCTTCAGGTCCCTAAAATCCCTTGAGTGCCCTTGAAACGCACATGGAACCTCTAGCTACGCCCTGAGACCCCCAGAAGGATCCTTAGAACTCCAGGTACCTCACTGAAACGCCTATGGGATCACTCTTAAGCCCCTGGGACCCCCCGAAGTGCATCTGAGACCTCGTGGTACTCCATGAGACCTCCTTGAACTTCATGCCAACCTATTATAATCGTCGATTTGCGTACCATTGATAGTGATAGAATGTAAATCTGTCTGGGACCCAATGAAAAGCCCATGAGACTCCTGAAACACCCCTACCTCCATAAACACTCTGGAACTCCTCTGAAACCTCCTGATATCCTTGGGGCCCCTTGAAGCGCCACTAAGATCCCCTGGTACCCCCTGAGACGTTATTGCAATCTCCCCTGTAAACGCCGCCTGGCTGCCATTGTCATAGTTATTTTTCCATTTTTGTATTGGTTCTGATTAGCTCTATCGTTTTTTATGCATAGCATCAAAAGGTGCATAAATTAAAACCTGCATAAAAGAGGATTTTACATAGTTATTCCCAATCAGAGTATTCCCAATCAGAAAGGGAAACGAACCCCCCATCTCCGGATTGACGATCGAAAGCCTAATCCAGCAAGCTAACTGGTTATCTCCAGATCAATGGTGACTTTTCAATAAAATTTCAATTTTTTTTTTTTTGGAAATGAGAAAATTAATTAATTATTTCGACAATGCTTGGGATATGAATGGTCCCACATGAGAAAAACATTTCTCAGATCTTTACCAATCTTAATCAAATTTGAGTTCCAGTTTCAAAAGCTACCTAAGAATATCCTGAAAAAATGAGCAACCACTCTTAGTCAAGCTCTCTACGTATAAAAGCAAAACATCAGACATTTCTCCTAATTTTGACTTCGTAGTACAGCCACTGGCGTCACTCAATCAAATTGCATTCCGAGTAAACCATTGAGACAAATTAAAAATGTCAGAAACAATGTAGTTTGTACCAAAGTTGGATGCCGTTTCCTCCATATGCACGTGCCCGGGCTCACTACCACATCACCCCATTTGATGTAATAGTTAAAAGTTCTTCCACAGTAATCGCAATCTTTTTTCCACCATTGAGTGCTCCATTCACCGAATCCACTGCACTGACTGACTGGCATATAAGTGCAATTTTCCTCTGTAATATTAGCGTGGCCGCACGTGGAACAAGTAGCTGTACTTTTGTCGCACAACTCAAGTGGTTGGGCTGGGGGTAGAACGTGATATGAGCTGTGACTGACATGTGCAACTCTACGGAACGATGATGGAGTCCTGTATGCAATGCACGACGAAACTTTGGCAAGGGAATTAAAAATTGGCTACGTGTCCTCATTAAAATGCCATCAAGCCAATTAGTCTTAATGCGTCATCGGTGGTTTGAAGGGGGCTGTTAAAGGGGCCAGGGGAAAAAGTTTGATAATATTTCACAGTAATGTGATCAATTAATGGCTAAATGACCCGTTAGTTTACGAAACAGTTTTTTTTTAATATGAACAACTGCGTCAATTAGTCGTTAGTGGAACTTTGTTTCCAAACTCATAGTGGGTAGTGGGTAGGATTAGACAAATTTGTGGATGTGCAAAAACAATGACATTGGTCGACTGATTTTGGACATCCAACAATAATCAATATTGAAAATTTCATTGCCGACGAAATTTAATAGTCATGATTCAATTATCCAAACAATATTCGTTTTACAATGACCTGTGGGCCTGTCCATAAACTACGTAGACTCTTAGGGGGTGAGGTGGGTGGTTTTGGCCAAAGTCTACACTCTATACAAATTTCAAAAATTTTGACAAAAATCTACAAGGGGGAAGGGGGGTCTGAGATGGCCAAAAATGATTCTAAGTAGTTTATGGACAGCGCCTTTTTACACATGAGATTCGATTTCGCTTTCCCATAATATTTAACTGCTATTTTATATTGTCACCAAGCTTCACTCATCTCACCAACAATCAGCACAAGCAATAATAACTGGCAATATCAACCCCATTAGTAGGTCGCATAATTCATGCTTTTCCGTGCCACCATATTGCTGTTGCCCTTCCGTATTGGCTGCTGCTGGCGGCCCCTTCCGGAACACTTTCGGAAAAATATCACCCAGCTTCCATTTCCTCCCACAGTTGGTACATTTACACGAAAACCCAAAAGAGGTTCCGGTGTCTGTCCCCAGACAGATTCGTAAATACGATAGCATTATAGTGAGGGGCCAAGTAGCCAACGTGGAAAACTATTAATAAAACATAACGATTATTGCTATTCATGACTCACCAGCGTATGTGAGTGTCCAGGCAGCAGCCAACCCCGGTAGCTACGCGGAAAAACGAAATCTGATGTGACCCAGAGTTGAACCCAAGGGTCCAGCGACCAAGATTGGCTGTTATCATTTTGGTGAAAACAAGAACTACGTTCGTGCCATGCGGTATTCGTGTTCAGAGTTGACAGAAACTTTCCAGTAAGCAAGGAAATCCGTAGTTTCCGCACACCCGACAATCGAATTTTCTCAAAATCCATACGTGAAACCTAACGTCGGACATAGTGCGCTGGACAGCGGACCTGGTCCTCTATCCAGCGCACTGTGCCCGACGTACGTCCGACACACGATTTAGGAGAAAACTCGATTTTCGCGTGTCAAAAATTCCGATTTTCAACTGCACGAACAATATCTGCATCGACGTAAAAACTTGAAATATTTTTAGGCAAAGTACGTTTAATAGAGATAAATTCATTGGCGTAGCTAGGGGGGGTTCCAGGGGTGCCTGGCACCCCCTAGAATAAATTTGGCACCCCCTAGAATCTTTCCAGTCATCTAAAATTTAAAACTGCACTCAATGATTCCAATATGTATTAATGGCACATTTGAACATAACTTAAGGTGAAACATTAAGAAATCCCATTGCAATTTTGCATACAAACTTAAGAGGCACAAATCTGACGAACGAAACACTGAATTAAGCCGCACTTGTTTATCCTGGCTTTGCTCACTTGCAAAAAGAGGCAGCTTATCCTAATCAAGCGCATTTGTTTACGAACTTTTAAGATTGGTACTCTTGAAGACGTGAGTAGGGGTCCAAGTCGGCCATTGTGGCAGCCATATTTGTATTCTCTGAAGTTTCAACTTAAACACACCCGGAATTACTTATATACCTGTTGTACGTTTTGGCGTTTTGGATATTGGTAAGAACAATCAACAGACTTCTCCATGGATTCCTCCAGAAATACCTCTATGTATTCATACACTGATTTCTCTAGGCTTCCTTTATGGATTCCTTCCTTCTTCAATAAACTTTTCTTAGGATTCCTCAGGCAGTCCTGATGGGGTTATATATGCTAGAAATTTCTGCAGATATTGATCCAGAAAATTTTCCTAAGATTTCTTACTATTATACTTCTTGGAATTCTTCTAGGAATTCCTCTAAAAAAACTATTGGGATTCCTTCAGCAGTTCCAAATGGAATTATTCAAGACAATCTTCCAGGGTTCTTTTCAGAAGTTCCTCCGGTGATTCTTCCAGGATGCCTGGAGGAATCCAAAGAAAAAAAAACTTGGAATACCTAGAGAAGCCTCTGCAAGAACTGGTGGAATCTATAGAGAAGGCCCTGATCCAAATTTATTCAGAGATTATTTAAGAAATTTCCCAAGGAATTCCTCCAGGAACCTCTATTGGACTTCCTCCGGAAGTTGTGGCTAGGATTTCTCAAGCTATTCCTGCTGTGGTTCTTCCAGCAATTTCTCTTAGAACTCCTCCAAAAGTTCTCACTGTGGTACCTTCAGAAATTCTACTACAGTAGTTCTTCCGGAAAATTTCCCTGGGATTTAAATAAAAATCCTTCGGTGATTCTTCCAGAAATTTCTTCAAGGATATATCCAGGACTTCCCCCAGAGGTTCTTCCAGAAATTCCACAGGGGATTTCTCCAAGAACATATATTGGCTTCTTCAAGCAATTTCCATTAGGACTCCTTCAGAAATACTTCTAGGGATTTCTCCTGGCATACTTCCTTGCTGCAATACTTACGGGAAATCTTCAGGAGATTCATCCAAAATTTCATCCTGCGATTCCATCAGGAATTCCTCCAGTATATTTCTACCGATTCTTTCAGGCATATAACTTCTGGATATAACTTCTATGATACCTCCCGGGATTTTAGGAATTCCTGCAGATATTCCAGCTGGGATTCCTCATGCAATTCCTACGATTCTTCCAGTTATTCTTCCTCCAGAAATTCTAACCTTGGTACTTCAGAAACTATGCTACGGATTCTTCTAGAGCTTTCTCCTGTTTTTTTTTTGCTGGGATCTTTCCATAGGCAATTTTTCTGGAATTTTTGCAGAAATTCCTTTGGTTGTTCTCACACGGATTTCTGCAGAGATTTTATCCAAAGATTCCTCCAGAAATTCCACATCGAATTCCTGCAGAAACTCCTTTTGGCCTGATATCTCAAAAAACTTCTCCTGCGATTCCTCCAAACATTCTTACTATAATACGTCCAGAGATTCATCTAGTGATTCCTTTACGAATTTATCCTTGCATTGTGACTGGAATTTTTCCGGGAAATCTTCCTGCAATTCCTTCAGGGCCTTCTCTATAGATTCCACCAGTTCTTGCAGAGGCTTCTCTACACGGAAAAAACAGATTACCTAAAAAATACGTTGAAAGAACGCAAAAATAAGTAAACCGCTTGAACTTTTTACCCACCAGTGGGTTGTTTTGTCGCTCTCCCGCTCGCAATGTTGTCAAAAACAAAGCGAGAAGCAGCTACCTAGCCGATAATGTCCGTGCGAGAAGCCAAATTTGGGTTTTTTGCCGTTTACTCAAAAGTGGGTTTATTTCAACCCACTAGGGTACTTCGAAAGTCAACGCTAGGTAGAAAGAACTTTGCGATGGGTTGCAATTTTCTGCCGGGATCAAACGGAAACTACCCACTCAGAGCTTTAACGCGGTATAGCCAAATTTGGGTTCTCGCGCGGAAGAGCCGATATGAGTGAAAAGAACCTATATTTGGGTTGATTTCTGGTTCCGTGTAGGTATTCCAAGGTTTTTTTTTCTTTGGATTCCCCCAGGCATTCCTGATGGGGTTTCTCTAGAAATTCCTGTATAGTTTCATCCCGCAATTCCTCCTAGGATTTCTGCTGAGATTTCTACAATGATACTTCCCAGAATCCTTCTAGAATACCTCCTGTGTTTTTTCTGTGATTTCTTCAGAAGCTCTCCGGTGGCTCCTCCAGGGATTTTTATCCAAGGATTCCCTCAAAAATTTCTCATGGGATTCCTCCAGGAACTCCTCTTGGCCTTTCTCTAGGAATTTCAGCTGAATTTCTCAAGCTATTCCTGCTGTGGTTCTTCCAGAAAATCCTCCTAGGACTCCCCAGAAATTCTTACTGTAATACCTCTCGGAATTCTTGTAGGGATTGTTTCCTGGGATTTCTCCAAATATTTATCATTGGATTCCTACAGGAACTCCTCTTGGCTTTCATCCAGGAACTCCGCCTGGTATTCCATAAGGCATAAGCGATTCCTGCTGCTTATAATGTTTCATGAATGCCTCCTAGGCCTCCTCCAGAAATTCTTATTGTGATACCTACAGGAATTTCTCTAGGGATTTCTCCTGGCATTTTTGCTGGGATTATTTCAGGAAGTTTTCCTAGGATGATTCTAGAACTGCCTTTGATTCTTCCATGGATTTTTCAAAAGATTCATCCAGGGTTTTTTATTCATGGGTTACTCTTTAAAATTAATCGTGGTTTGACTCCTGGAACTCCTCTTGGCCTTCTTCAAAGAATGCTAGCTGAAAGAATCTCAATATAAATCTCTAGAGGAATGCCTAAAGGAATTTCGGGAAAAGTTGAAATTTCCAGTGAAATCCTAGGAGGTATTACTAAAGAAATCTCTAGTGAAACTCTATAGGAATATACGTGAAAAACTTGTAATTAATTAGAAGGCAAAGAATGTTGCTAATTGACAAATTGAGAAATAAATTTATGAAAAAAATCGCGTTAGGAATAGAATCCTCGACTCCGTATTAGCTAGACCACAGTATGACTATTTCTTTGAGAGTTCCTTCGGCATGGTTGTTTTTTTTTTGAAAATTTCTGCGGAAGTTTCATTGGAATTAAATCATCAATTTCTTTGGATTTTTTTTCATTGAAATGGCTCTAATTATTTGTTTTTCAGTTTTTATGCAAATTTCTCAGGCAGTTTTATCGAGATTACTTTTGTATTTTATATTATTTAATTCAAGATTTAATTGTATTTATATGTATTGCTTCCGATTTTGCTTAATTTTTTTTTACATATATTTAACGTTTGCTAACTCTACACTACTTCCGAAAATTGCTAACCTGGAAGTTCGGGAATTCTCAACTGGGCTTGCCCAAAGAAAATCCTATGAAATACACAAAAAATTTTCTGGCAAATTCCCAAAGAAATTGCCGGAAAAATTTCCATCAAATTTATCATAAAATTTTCAAAGTATACCAAAAGATTTTTATAAAAATTACTAAAGGAATTCCTGAAGAAAATATTAAGAAATTTTTTTAAGAAATTGCCCAAATCCAATTTCAAAATAAATTGCCGAAACATATTCTATAAGAATTTCCACAAAAATTCACAAAAAAAAATTCGAACAAATTCTCAAGAAATTTTCCGAAAGCATCAAACAAATTTCTGAAAAAAATAGTAAGAATTCCTAAAAATAATTGCCGTAGAGTCCCCGTTACGAGGATTTTTTTTTTAAATAAATTTCCGAAGAAAGTCTTTAAGAAATTTGCCGAATTAATTTCCAAATGAATTACCGAAGAAGTTCTCAAAGCAATAATCGAAGTTTTCAAAATTTCCCAAGGCATTGCTGATGAAATTTCCAAATAAATTTTCAATGCATGTAACATCGGAGATGCCGAAGGTATTCCAAAATCATGTGCTGCAGGAATTCCGCACATAATTACTAAAGAAATCTAAAAGAAATTGTCTAAATCATTTTCAATAAAATTATAAATGCGATTTATAAAACAACTAGCTGACCCCGGCAAACTTTGTCTTGCCTACTGCTTTTTTTGACGTTTCAAGTGTTTAGCTAAGTCCAAGTCCCCGTTGAAAATGTTTGAAGAATGGATTTTCAAAAACTCTCGATTTGTCCATGTTTTATGGCTCATAAACCTTCCTTGGGTGAAAACTAACAGAACAAAACTAAGACGACCCAAATCGGACCCTCCGTTCGCAAGTTATGCGCGGTCCCACGTATGCCACTACATTTTTATATATATAGATTTCCGAAGGAGTTTTTGAAGGAATGGGCGAAGGAATACTGGATAGCATACTTAGATTATGAAAGTCCAAAAATTCGACGAAAAAAAAAGTAGAATGACAGTCATATTTTCGCCCATTCCTTCAAAAACTCCTTCGGAAATTCTTTTATAAAACGCTTCTATAATTTTATTGAAAATAATTTAGACAATTTTTACTAGATTTCTTTAGTAATTATGTGCGGAATTCCTGCAGCACATGATTTAAAAAAAAAATGTGAGGGAGTTTTCAGAGCCATTGTCGAATGAATTACTAAAGACTTCACTGAAATAATTCCCAAAAGAATTGCTGGCATTAACAAAAATATGCTTGAAAGACTACTAGAAAATTGGTGAAGGAACTCCCGAGAAAACATTTCAAAAAATTTAGCCAACGAAATAAAAAAAGCCGAATAAATTCCTAGTTCTAATGGAATTGCCGAAGAAATTTTTAAAGAATACGTGAAAGGTGTTTAGTATCAAATTCCAAACATATTACTAAATAAATTCTTAAAGAAATTGCCGAAGAGGATCCAAAGGATTTACTGAGAAATTTCCAAAATAATTGAAATAAATTGTAAAACAATTTCCAAATAAATCGCCAGGAATACTCCCTGAGCAATTACCCAAAGAATGTTTTGCCGAAAACACAAATTTCTTGTATTATACGTACAAACCAGCCTCAATACAATGTTGGTTTTACGTAAGTTAAAATTTGCAGGCTAATTTTTCCCGCGACGCAGTATATCATTACACTAAAAAATTGAGGATGGATCGGTATTTCCTGTTACAAAAAAAAAGCAAAACAACCTAAAAACCGATGAAACTGGCACCTCCTAGGCACCCCCTAGGAAAAAATCCTAGATACGCCAATGGATAAATTTGTAAAAAAATTATCACTTGTTTTGGTGGGATTCGAACCCACGACTCCGTTATCGCTGGTCCGGCGCTTTAACCAACTAAGCTACAGGGCATGGGGCGGGAGCGAGGCACGCTTTGATGTTTTTTTTTATTTCTCTAAAGAAATTCATTCCAATCTAGTTCTCGAAGTGAAAATTTTACTACTTCCACCTCGAAACTTCAAATTTGTTCGAAGATACACATCTGTTCTGTGCTACAGGGCACTGCATGAAATTCTCTCTTTCTTTTTCACTCTTACAGACATTTTGTAAACAACAAGGCCAAGAAACTTCAAAATCCCATACAAAATCAAAACAATGCAGTGCCCTACAGAACAAGTTACAACTCTGCAGAATAGAAAGTCAAACTGGATTCGAAGCACCACCCTTAACCGGGTCCGTCTTTCACAACTTTATCTCTCTTTCGGCTCTTAGATGCCAATCTCCCGCACTCTCGCGGCCCACGGACAACAAGTGTGCGCGTATTGTTTTTAGAATGTTGATATTGAAGCTCGACTGACACATACTTCGTCACCAACCATATGATCGGTGCAAACTCAGTATGCGTTGGGCGCTCAACGCGGACGGACGCACGGCCGTCCAACTGTGTTAGAGAGAACGCAACTCATGTATCACAATGGTTTTATTGCCCTTTCCCGGCTATACCAGTCGGCTAGTATGTCTGAAAAAGGGTGGTGCTTCGAATTCAGTTTGACTTTCTATTCTGCAGAGTTGTAACTTGTTCCTAACTTAGTTGGATAAAGCGCCGGACTAGCGATAACGGAGTCGTGGGTTCGAATTCCACCAAAACAAGTGGTATTTTTTTCACAAATTTATCTCTCAATTTGCCAATTAAACGTACTTTGCCTAAAAATACTTCAAGTTTTTACGTCTATTTCAGACATACTAGCCGACTGGTATAGCCGGAAAAGGGCAATAAAATCATTGTGAATATCTGCATCAGTAGAAAATGCAGACGGAGCCTTCTTGATGTGCGGAACAAACGTAACGCCGACATTGCGCCTGTCCATCATATTCTAATCGGCGAGATTCGGCTGCGCATTGTTGGGATTCATCGACAAGAGGAGAAAATCAAGCGCTGGTTCAACATACGCCGACTGGAAGAAGCTGTGGTTAAATAGCTTCTTCGTCCAGGAGCTAGAGAACCGTGCTGTGGATATTTTGGAAGGTGAAAGCGTAGAAGATCAATGGAGCGCCATTAAGAACGCCTTCATTGCCACCGGCGAGAACAATTTAGACGAGCTACGCACCCGGAGAAAGCAGTGGATCACAGATGATACCTGAAAAAAGATAGAAGAGCGAAGGAACGCCAAAGCCGTGATAGAGCGAGCGAAAACATGAGGAGACAAAGCCGTAGCCCATCATCGCTTTTAGGCTTTCGAGAAGGACATCCGTCTCCTCTACGACGTTCCACGTCGCCTTAGTGGGACTTAGGTGAATGCTACGATGCCCGTGAAAGACGCGTCTGGAAAGTTATTGACCGAACTGGCTGACCAGTTAAAACGCTGGTTTAGGCACATTGGAAACCTTCTTCAAGTGTCCCCATGCCATCAATTCCTCAAGATGATCCGCCAACAGTTCGACGCATTGCACGTGTCAACACCGAAGCTCCATCAGTGCAGGAGATAGAAACAGCCATCCGTAGCATAAAATTGAACAAATTATACCAGTGAAACTTGGTATGAATTAGAAGAGAACACTCAACGGCTGCAAGTCTTCATCAATAAATGTCTGCGGCATACAATTCGTGCATTGTGGCCTCACAATTAGATCTACGACGTGAAACTGCATCGCCGATAGCGACAGAAATTCTGGAGCGAAAGTTGAAGTGGGTTAGTCACACTATACGCAGGAGCGGAAACGAAATCTGTAAGCAAGCGTTGTATTGGATTGGAACCCAGCAGGTGACGCAGCCTCAGCTACAAAATAAAGCAACTCGACAGATATTTGATCACTCATCGACAAAAGGTATGTTCGCATTCGTGTAGTTAAAGTAAAGTAAACGTTTTGTATGAGAAGATTCAAATACGATCTAAGAAACAAAATCAACGTTCACACATTCCGTCTGCATTGGCTCATTCATCACATTTATTCGGATTCTCATTCTATTCAAATTCGTTTAATATACCTTTTTATCCCGATCGCATTTCTCTTCTTATCAGCACAGACAGAGTAGTGCCAACTCTCGGAATGCATTATGTATTAGAATCACAGCAATTTTTCTATTTCAACCTTCCAGCTGAAAGCTGCCAATTGCTGCAGCGCACAGTCAGTGCTGCCGTATTCCGTATGTGCATTATTCATTTAATTAATTTACTGTGCATTTGGAAATGTGCAGTTTTCTCTCGATGTCTGTCCTAAGACCCCTCCACCACGCACCGTCCGGTCCAAATGCCGAGCAAATATCTGCTCCATAAATTGAATGCTCCGATGAATTTCAATTTCGTAAATAGATTCTAGAGAAGTTATGTTCTGTCAAAAGTGGTACTTTCAGTGGTGAGGGCAAAGCAAACAGCGTGGTTTTATTTACTCTACATAAGGGCTTTTAGCCTTTGTGTTTCCATTATTTCGCTTTTTGTTAAGCTAATTACAGCTTCGGGAAAGTCTGTCCCATCGTCATTCTTGATTTTTCTCTGGAGTTTGGAAAGTATCATCGCTCAATGGAATTGCAAATTCACTCCCCCATTCGATGTTAAGGCTCGTTTCAACTCTCAAAACACCAGTATTTCAAGAAATTCAGCATTTTCGACTGTTTTGCCATGGTGAAACTTTATCACCATAGAATAACTTTTTTTTGTGTAACACGTCTAACAATTGAACACTTCCTCGAATGGTGTGAACAAAGCATTGAAGACCGTAGAACATGGTCGTATCAATAGAAACAGACTTTCATCTACCCTTGGGCATTGTTTCTTTTGCTGATGGATGCCTATAATTCCAATTCTGCTAACACAATCCAGGATGTTTTGTTTAGTGTGACTTTTATGTGACTTATCTGGGGTGTGTAAAGTATGTTACTTTACTAGATCAAAAACAGTGCTGGGAGATGGTTTGAGTTTCGTAGTAATTGATTAATGCTACCACATCAACAGATCGAAGTGTGCTTTGGATGGAAGCGGAGGTTTTTTTTCTCTCTCGCTAATGATTTCTGTCAATATTCTGAAAATTTTAAATTGAATTGCTTTCAATTACAATTGAAAAACCACGTTTAGAAAAGTGTATCACGTTACGACTGAATATTAGAGTGAATTACTAAGGGAGCATCCAGCCATGCAGTGTCGTCGGATTGTAACAATCAAAAAACCTGAAGCGTTGTTCCGGTTGCAAGTAATTTTTCTGGAAAACGCCAGCGCATCGAACATTGCATCCACCGGAATATCATGGGTAAAATCGCGTAGGAATATGACAACTTGTGAAGCCTTCATCCAAAGAATTTCGTCGAGTGAGGAAAGAAGGAGAAGTCTGTCATCGATTTCGAGAGCTTCCATGGCCGTAAGAGTTTGGCAGATCGTTTTTTTCGTATGCTGTTCAGTCCTGGTGAGTGTGTTCCGGTTTGTGTAACCTACCCAAGTAACACAACAAGCTTTTTAAGAATGGCCATTGTTCGGCCGTACACGGGATTTCGAATGGCGTCCTGGGCGTCCTGAAATTCAGTGACTTGCCCATAACAAACTTTTCTCTACCCATCGTCTACGGCTACCTGCTCAAATTTTACTGCTAACGCAAATCTATCTCGACAATGTAGTTCCGCGTCGGTGATCTTTCTGACCGCTGCCATCCCAAATATGGGCCAAAAATTATACATTAATCTGTGTTGAATTTTGCAGTTATTTGGCAAACTCGAATTAGGCGCTGTTGTAAAATAACAACATTATTGCTTTCATGATTGATTTGCATGATGCTCCAGTGTTGTTATAGATTAGTAAAATTCAGTATTAAACTTGGTGCAGACTATGATTTTTTTTGTGCTGTTTGTAATCGGCTCACATTATTAAAGCTTAAAACCAACACAATATGTTTCCTGATACAATTATATTACAGTTATGATACTTCTTTTGAAATATTGATTTCAAAATATGTTTTTTGTGTTACTTGGGTAGAGATATCAATTGATATTTATCTTATTTGACTTTTCATTGTCTTTGTATTATAATATATTACAATGTTCATATTCATATGACGGGGTTTACACACACACGGGGGGGTAGCCTAAGGGAGGTAAATGAACTGATGCCCGGACTTAAGTTCGTGGAGTAGCCAGTCTTTTGTCATGAGATAGCAACTTTATGTTGACTACCGAAGGAATTCAGGAATTTTAACTCACCCTGCTACATCAAACCATCAGGTAGATCATTCCCTCCCGGAGTGATTCTGCAGCC
This sequence comes from Aedes albopictus, assembly GCF_035046485.1. Taxonomy (NCBI): domain Eukaryota; kingdom Metazoa; phylum Arthropoda; class Insecta; order Diptera; family Culicidae; genus Aedes; species Aedes albopictus. The sequence continues at coordinate 115,822,503 of NC_085137.1, forward strand.
ATAGGTAATCCTTGCGCTGATGGTGGGTACACTTTAATCATCATCATCATCATCATCAATTGATTAATGCTACCACATCGCACAGCTCCTACAACAACGTTTCACAGTTGGCGTCGAGGGGTCAGCTGCCGGCAAGGATAATGTCGCCATTGTGTTTCAAGTTTTATCGCTGTACTCTCATGGCTGTA